>NW_023998490.1:1908455-1992591 GCF_014805625.2 Glossina fuscipes | reverse complement strand
TTTTTTTAAATAAATTCTATTATTTTCTTTAAATACAAATTCATCACTAAGAGAAATTACATAAGATGGTTGTGCTTAAAATTAATGAATATTAAAAACTAATTAGTACAACAAAGTGAAAAACTTTTACAACATTTGCGTTTGGACTCAATTTTTAATTGACTTTTAGAAAAATTGTATCGGATTTTAGATTGGTATTTCTCATAAAATTTCAGTTGTTAGTAGCAACATTTTGAATTTATTTACTTAATTTTTTCTTTTGTTTCGTTAACTTAACTAATAAATCGCTCACATCGCCTTTTCAGCTTCTAAGGCATTTCTTGTTTACCATATTTTCAATTACAGTAAAGTCAAACTATAAATGCATGTATCAAAGAAGGCGGAGGCAATTGTGTTTAGGACATTTGGATCCTCGTGCACTTAGTCGTGGACTCCGAAGGGAGTAAATAATAAAAAATATTTCTAAATTATAGATAGGGATCAGGCATGGGCAAATACCGACTCACGGGCCGCATCCGGCCTGCTTCGTTTAAAATTTCGAATAACTCAATTTGATCGCACATACACATACTGCAAATATATGGTGGCTGGCTTCATTAGGTGCTTGATTGGATGTGAAGTGAAAATTAATGTAGAATAACGCATTTTTAAAAATAAAAGTTGAGCTTGATTCTTGCTCCCGTCGTGACGCGAAACTTGTAATCACTCCTAATATAGAACGTAATTTGAAAAACAAAAAAAATAAATAAAAAGTAACAAATAAAAATAAGTAAAGTAATAAATGAAAGTAACAAAAATAAGCAAGTAGTGATAGAGAAAAATTGAACTTAACAGTGAGAAGAAATTTTTTCTTATTTAAATGCGTTTTTATCGCGTACCATAGGCAATAAAAAATGTAGTGTGTGTTGAAACATTTTTTATTACTCCTTAAAGACCAATTAAAAAGATGTATAGCTCTTAGGTTGAATAGAAAATTCCGTCGTTGGCCGATAACATTATTGTTGTATCGTTCATCTTGAGATATTAAATAAAAGCAGCGAAGGTATCCCACTACCGTTGACTATACAGCGAAGCAAGTAATTTGAGTGCAATTATGGTGCAAAAAATGAACTGTAAACCTTACTACTTAACCACATTGCTAAGGCGAATAAAAAGGGAAAAACTTACTGGGCACAGACTTGGCCTTAAGTTAAGTTTTAATTACTGTAACCGAAATTGTTGAAAATATTGCGAACAACTTTGATGGAATCGTCGTATGCGTTGTCAGCACGAACATATGAACGGTCGACAGGTTTAAAAGAACATTTAATAGGCAACAAACTTCGGTTAAGCCCTGAGACCTTAGATGATCGTGATCTCTGCTAGAATATCATCATATGGTTCTCATAGTCTTAACTCAAATGATCAAAATTCTTTTTAACTTTGCGTACAACATTGTTCACGACATTTTGAACTTGAAACCCTTCGAGTTTTCACTGCGTGCTAAAGAAACTGAATTATTTGTACTGTTAGACAAAAAATTTTACTAATCACCGCCTACATCAGCGGTGGGCGACTTTTTTCATTCACGGGCCAAGTTTAGTTTTCATATCATCGCGTGGAGGCCAAACCCAAAAAGGTTCAGTCTGCGGGTCGGCGATTGATCGTGCCTGATGTTACAACCTGATACAGACCCACTACATGATTACTTTTGAATTGAATTATATTTTCGAGTTTTCACTTTCGGTTCTGTTCGAGGCGCAAAACGATAATCGTTGAAGAAGCCGAAGGCCCACGCATGAAAACATATGGAAGACTTGTTTCAGCGCTAGCGTGGGCGATATAAAAACTGTTTCTTTTGTTTCCGCATATTTTTTACACACCCATACCGCATTAGCGAGACGTTAATGGCAATTAGTCAAACCCATCAGGCATTTGAGATACATTTACAATAATTAGCATAAATTCCTTTTTCTGGCCAGAAACTAGTCAACTAACGGTGGCATTTACTTTGCGTATAAAAACTTAGGCTGCGAAGAAGAGAAGGACATATTATTTAACTTGAAAGACCTTTCATATTATATATATATATATATAGGCAAAGAGGCAGCACTGCTGTGTCTTTACATAAATCACATTACGATGTGTAATAAATCATAAATATTTTAGCTAAACACTGGCGTATACCGGGAAAATTAGTTTTGATAGCAAAAAATACACTTGACACAATCGTTTAAGAATAGACTCAACATTCTTTAAAATAATTTATTTGAAAATTTGGAACATAATCATCATTCAAAGAGCATACTCCCACCATTTATCCAAAGTTCAATGTCTGCTTTGTTTTCTTTATATATATAAGTTTGTGTTATGGAAATTTGTCAAATTTGCGGAGCATTAGACTTTTCAATACCAAATACGTCTATGTGTATGCGTACACATATACGGATAAGAAAATTTCTAAAACAACTGTGAAAAATAAAAATAATTACTGGTATCTTTTTTGTTTATCTTTTATTATTATTATTTTTTCTTGTCGATTGATGAACAATTATTTCTTTAGGTTAGGTTAGGTTAAGTTAGGTTAAGCTTCTTTGGCCGCATTGGTGTCAGCCCAATTCATTTAGTTCTGCAAATGAATTTATTATTATGACGACCATTTTACTCGTGGAATTTGTCTATAGATGGGTTTTGAGGCTTAAGTAGATGCTGATGTTAAAATTACATAGCTGTCCCTCCTCCCATAAAGAAATAAACATAAATTGGTAATATCAACATATGAGATCACCCTTAAAATTTGAAAGTCCAGATGTCTGAATCATTTACGTTTCGTATGCGCCGTACAGACGGTTGTTCTTTAAAATAATAATTTTTCCCAACTTGGAAGATCTCACAAAATGATGTATATAATAAACAAGTAAGAACCTTATTGTCGGGCAATGCCGACATTACATTACATTACATACCCCATATCACTTTATCTAGTACAGTTATTCACTGGCTTTGGTCATAATATTCCATAAAGTACAGATTATTTTCACGCAAAGCCATAGTTTTCATGAAAGCCCTCATACAGGAACGTTAGTCTTTCTCTCCATATAAAAGTTTGTTTTTCACGATTGCATCTGTATTTGTTGGGCTCAAAAAGAACAATTGACCAATGTGATCCAAATTCTCTAGCGTTAATTTTTTCACTCAAACGCGCTACTATGAATTGATTTTCATCATAAAGTATTAAAAATTAAGCAGAGATATCTTGTATGGAGTGCAGCCAAGAAATAGACCCATGCGATAATATAATATAATAAATTCTTTTATTTAATTACTAGCCTGAACAAATTTTCATCACAAAAAAATTAACAATTAGCCCTTTTTGGCATATGAGGGTTTGGTTTCATGAGAAACCTCATATGCGGTGGTATTCAAAAAATAGACCTGCTATAGTGGTCCGATCTCGGTAAGGTTGATTTCTTTGTCAATTTACTACTATGGACTAATTTTCGCCACGAAAGATTGAAAATTCGATCTATTTTGCCATATAAAGGTTAAGTTTCCGTAGGAATGGTTACATGAGAGGGGGTTAAAAAAATTTTCCAAGCCGATCCAAAGTTTTCACAGCAATTTAGAATGCCGAAATACTACTACTTAGCCACTTCTGTCAACAAATTTTGAAAATTGCAATTTTTTGCGTATAACGAATTTTCAGAGTATGACGTTATATGGGGAGGGGTCGAAAAACGAACTGATTCGAATCATTTTCCATAGCGTCAGTATTTGGGTCAAAGGACGTCAGTGTACCAAATTTCATAGAAACATCTCGAAAAATGCGACGTGTAGTTTGTACACAAATTTATATGGACATACATCAGACGGAGAGACAGGCTTAGATCAGATTAGATTATGATTCTAAATCGATCGATAATAAAAGGTGGGTCTATCTTAAGCCCTTCTGCGTGCTACGTACGACGTTCATGTAGGGTATAAAAAGATTAAGTTATGTACGCAGTAAGCTTTCGAGTAGGGTTCAAGGAGAATTCAAACGGAAAAAATGAAAATTTTTGCTATTTTGAAAAATCGCATTTCGAGAGAAATAAATTTAAAGTTTTATAAAAACTTTTTTTTATTACAATAAATTTTTGTAATAATTAGTACAATTGGTATGCAGTCCTGGGATTTTAAAAATGCCCTTCTAGAGAAGTTACATATCAACAGCTTGTACACATTGCACTGTAACTTCTCAGCAGCGTATTTTTTTTTTTTTTTTTGTAGCGGTTAGGCAAAGTCGAGAAGCCCAAAATGTCAAGGGGAAAACAACATTCCATTTCCAACAGTTTTTCACACCTTTCAAAAAACTTAAAATATCTATTAGGCTAATAAAAGAAAAGTATTTCCCCTGAAAAATTTACAAAGGCTTCTCCACGTTAAATTACTTCCGTAATGCGGAACACCACCCGGTACCCTTTTTATTTGACTTTATATTGAAAGTTAGGTTTTCATAGCAAAACCAATAAACGCATTAAGGAATAAAAAAAATGAAATGAGAATTTTTTTCATATATAAACACTTTTCCGATATGCAGACTATTTTTCTCGAGCTACTGTAATCTAAAGCTTACGAAAGTAACTTGAATTTAATTTTCTGTTTAGCGTAATATATCATATACTTATCTTAAACGCAAACTTGGAACTATCGATTACTGATTAATGTTGTAGACCATGTTAGTTATCTTGTAACTGTGGCAGAAAAAAAGTTCGCCATTAATAAATCATTTTCTTTATATATTTACGTAAACAGTACATCGTACATCGTACAGTTATTACCCAGATCACACACACACACACAGGTCACTTTTGATAAGAAAAAATCATGTACGTCCTTCTTATAGGGTTGCGTGAAGCGATAGTCATGGAAACTGTAAAGAGAAAGAAGCCTTTTTCACGGTTCTGCCAGGTTACTCCGAAAGCGTTCTTAATGCGACACATAAGAGCGAGGTACTTCGATTATATTCTATTTCACTCCATTTATATCCTACAACTGCAAGGTGTATTAAGTTGTGCGGACGTACGCAACGGCTGGAAAAGGCTTAAGCTAAACTCACCTTTCATCAATTTCGAATCATTTTGTAAATCGATCTAAGCGAGTCTGCCCGTGTTTTCATCTTATGTCTGCCAGAGTATTTTTGTGTTCGCAATTTTTGGGATTTTTTGAAATCAGGCATACAGACGTAAACTGAGGCGCTTTGACACAAAGACGAACGCCATTGAAAATGCTTCGGGTCGCCTTATTCGTTCGACCATCCCTCATACAAAGTCGTACTTTGAAAAGTCGCCATATGGAAGAAAATTGCAATTTTCAAAATTTGTCGACAACGTGGCTTGGTAGTAGTATTTCGGGATTCTAAATTGCTGTGAAAACTTTGGACCGGGTGGCCCCTCTCATCTAACCATTCCTACGGAAACTGAATCGTTTTAGGGTAAGAAGATCTTATTTTCAATATTTCATGATGAAAATTGGTTCACAACAGTAAATTGACATAGAAATCACTGTAACCCAATTCGGCCCGTGTAGATGTGCTTCTTGAATATCCATTCTTGGAGAATGATTCTCAGAAAATGTAAAGCCTTACCTTGAAAATTTATTAATGATAGTAATTTGACATAAAAATTAAGCCGACCCGATTATTTCTTTGACCCTATTCCGTATAAAATATCTCATGGATTCGGAGTGATTCAGAAAAAGTTTTAATTTTTAATAGTTTACGATAATGAAAGTTAGTTAGTTAAACGGCTAATTTGTTGCTTTTGATGACGGAAACTGAAAAATAAGAAAACTTTCGCGAAGCAAACCAAATTTCCTAAATTTTGATCATGTCATGTGAGGTTTTTGGGCATTCTCCAATATGCGATCTTCTATGAAAAGTAGCCCTTTGCATGAAAATTATATGTAATTGTGGTGTCTTATTGCCAGAACGAGTCAACAACTCTGTTAGAGGAGGTAGTGTAGGAGGGCGTGTAATAGTCGTTTTTGTCCGACTATAATGCTCTTACTTGTTTTGTATTTTATTTTGTTGGTTTAATCTCCGCTCTAAAGATGAAGATGTAAGTTCCGTTGACAACACTTTTCTCGAAGAGAAATATTGTGAAGGGACACGGCACTCGACATTTTTTTGCATTTGTAGAACTATACAATATCGAATGATCTTTGTGTACATTATTCTCCACCTCCGAAGCTGAACCAATTAGCAAAGTCATAACAAATTGTTTGCCTAATTCTTTTTAGGTTAGTTTTGTGTGGTTGCGCATCAAAGCCGTAGTAAAGTTTGTTTTCGCAACAATTCTTAAGTACAGGTAATGGGGGAGAGTATCTTTCCATCAAGCGATACGGAATACATACACTTTGTCAAGACGTTTGCAACATCCAGAAAGAAGATTCAGTGTGTGTGTGTGCGTATATATATATATTCTTGATTAATACTAATTATTAAATCAATTTATATGTATTTGGTTGTACGTTTGCCTTTGTATGTATCTATGGCGAACAATTTACCAAACTTGAACAGTTCTCGTGTGCAGATTGACATAGAGAGCTGATAATGGGTTAAATCAATCAAATGACACGCCTACAATGCAATGTAAAATTAGGGCACTCTATTTTCCAAAGTAAAATGTTTCTACTTAACGTTAGCTATGACTGTAATCTCTGATAAACTTTAAAATCGTTTTTCTTAAAAATCGCTTTATCAAGCCTATCCTCCGCTTTTTTAACGCACGTTAACTATCAACCTCTTAATCGATAGATTTTAAATTTAAAAAAGTGCGACGGTTTTCGTTGGAAATGTATTCACTTTAATTGACGCAATTCTTTATAGCGTACACCATATGTGGTACAAGAGCGCATCGAGTTTGCGCGGATGTTTACAATACCCAGAAATAGTTGGGATAGACCAATCAAACTTTTGTTATACAGATCGATTAAGAATCATTTTTTAAATCTAAGCTTGTCTGTCTGACTGTCCGCCTGACGTTCGTTCATATATATTTATGTTCATTTTGATTCCTACGCTGCCAGGCTTTGACCCCAGGGACGAACGCTATGGAAAACAGTCCGGCGTTAAGCAAAGTGATGGTAAGCCCTGGTCCGGTATTTAATCTAATATTTTATTATAATTTTTATATTATATTTATGTATGTGTGTGTTTGCGTTAGATTGATTGTGCTTTTGAATGCAGTGCCTATTAAACGACTGCGTGCGTATTGTGCTTCTATAAATATTGCAAAATCGTTATATATTGACTCTTAAAGATTAAAGAAGTAAACACAACGAGCTCCGATTGCACGTTGTTATTCAAAATGGGCCAAATCGGTCGAAGGACAGGTCGAAAGTGTTAGGTAAGCCAAGAACATCTTTACTTTTCATATGGAATAGAAAATATGTTTTTTGCTCATTACTCACAAGCCAATTAAATTTGAACATATATTCCATGAACGATGCTGTAGTACCCGTACAAATGCAAATGCAAAGGAATTGGTCACGCCTTCCCTAAGCTAGAGTGCATCAAAATTCAATTTTTTTCGCTTCATAACCCCCTTAAATGGCACGAATTCTTCGCCAGTTTCAAATTCGGAATGCACACGAACATGTCCGTCTATTCGACTCTTCATCTACGCTTCTGCCCAACTGTGTAGTATCGGTGATAAACGTTCTCCCAAACCGGTCCAAGGACGCGCCTACACTCCGTAAGCCTATGCAACAAAAATTATGAACACGTTTGGTTTCCGTGTTATTTGCATTCTAAAAATTAAAAAAAAAGCAGCCCCGCCCATTCAGTATTATAGACTATGAAAATGTAATTGTTTTCCATTTTTTTTTTTTTTAGTCTTTCTATAGAAGATAGATATGAAAGATTTGGTCACGAAGAGAACATAGTTTTCTTAATTGCTTTTAAATATAAGCATTTCGAAGTCGAAGACTTGCGACAAAGGCGTTCCTTTTTCCTTTTGCTGTTAAAAGCTTATTAATCTTACTGAAATTTAGATGATGAGTTATGAAAACTCATTCATATATATACACATAGATTTAGTTTTTTTTTTTCTTTTCGGTTATCTAATAAAAATTTGTAAAATCTTGAAGAGTTTATTAAAATGAAAGTATTGCTGAACACTGGGCATACATACGGGGTACACATCGTGCATGAATATACATACACCGATCGACTATATATCGGAAAAAGATATTTGAAAACGTTTAAAAAGAAACCAATCATAAAATGTCCGTATTACAGGTGAGCAAATCATAGATATGAAGTGGCTTCACCACCCACTCAGGGCAAATAAACGTCGTAAACGTGTAGATGGTTAGCTAGGATTATACATAAAGCGAGTCAAGCGAGCTAGACGATTACCAATTTTAACGATTCCACTAATCTGAAAGAAAGCAAGTGAAAACACTTTGTGGGGCGCAGCCCACTATTGAATACCCTACAGTATTTCGCTTAATACAATTATTCATAGAACGATCTTTCCGAATGAGGCTTCATATGGAGAGTGAACGATCCGAGCCACTTTCAATAGTCTTCATGCTTGGGAAAAAAACACGCTGGTGTACTAAATTTCATTCAACCTTCGAAAAAATGGCGATCTGTAGATTGAAGACAAGAAAACATGGTAGACGGATGAACACACAAGCTTAGATCGATCAAGTCCTTCTGCCAATGGGAAGATAAACTCAGTATGCTATGTTTCCTAAGTAGTGAGTGTAAAGAAAATATGCTTCAATATGTGTACAAAATTACTTTTTTTCTCTGCAAAAATACCTTCAGTATAAGATAGAACTACATAATAATTTATATATATCTTAGAATAGCGATAAATTTTTATAGGCTCGCGTACGGGTGAAAAAGTAAAGAGAGATTTGAATAAAAATTAATAACAAACACAAGTGCATTATGAAAGCATTTATTTGAAGACAACATTTGGTGTATATAGCTGCTGTTCGAATGAAAATCATTATGTTGTTGACGATGATAAGACGTATGGGTAACAAATAGAAAAGGCAAACGGGCAATCAGGCTGGCTGGTCAGTTTGTTAGCTGGCTGGCTATCGGCCATACATTTTTGTATATTTTAAGTACTTTTGTCAAAAAAGTATCGGGAAAAATTGATAAAAATCTTGTTCAACGTACAGAAAAAAGGCTCTCTGACTAATATCACAGAGTCATCGTTTTTTGGCAATATCCGAACGAAATTCACATAATATAAAAATGGAGCGCAGCTTTCTTCAAGCATAAGCATTCCAGTGGCCAAATTATTTTTCAGTGATGTTTTGAACTTTTAGACCCAGTGTCAACAGCTTACAATAATCATGTTTAGATCCGTTTTCCAATTTTTGCTACAAATAAAAGTATGAAGAAAGTATAATATTAGGAAAAAGGTTGTTCTCATAAGCAGCATAATCGAGCAAGTCTTTGATATGATTGAAGAGTTACTCTGGCAATTGATAGATCTTTAAACTCATACAATGACAATAATAATGATAAAATAAAAGCAATGTTATCATTTAAGGTCGAACGAAATAACGAAGAATGTTGTTCGTGTCTTTAATATGAAAGGTTTTGCTTTCAAAAAAATCGTTTTCCTTCTTGTATAAGTTGTTTCAATCCCTTCGTATGCATGGCTTTATTCTTTCTGGCTAATAGTCACACTAACATCTCATAGTTAACGACTTTGTTCTGACTATTGTCAGAATAAATATTAAAACGATCGGGCATTTGGAAGGCTATCTTTCGACACTGCAAGTTAATTATATATAAAAATCTTATAAAGAGGAACACAACCTTTCTGACTTTTAAAGAAAAGCTTTCAGGTAAAACTTATCCATACATCATTTAAAGTTTCATATAATGCTTCTCCAGGCGTCCGCCTTTATCCTTTTGGAGGTATCTCTAAAGCGAAGCAATCAAACAACTTGTCCATTAATTAAGTACGATAGGATTCTATTCGTTTCTGAGGGAATATTGAACGATGCGATTGAAAACATTTTTAAAAAATACCCACAGAAATTGCGCTGAATAACCTCATTAACTTTAAATTTTCAAATTTGTATACAATGTATGTACTCTTATAATTACAAAAGGAGATAATTTTTGCCGGTATTTGGTACTTTTTTGACAATAACGGTTTTTTAATATACGCTTTTCAATCTATTGCTTCGTTCATTTTACATTTCGTTTTAAACGTAAATTTTCGTTTATTCTAACAAAACATACTAAAAGTATTTTCCCCGGGCAGTAGAGAGTTTACGTCTGTCTGGGAATTTTGCCAAAAGCAACAAGCATTTTTCTGATTCGGATAGACACTCTCAACGAGCACTTTCTCCCTGTGTTTAGTCGCCGTCGATCGTTTCAAAAGCGCGATCTTTTTCCTTTAGTTCTTAATTTTTTGGCTGGGCCAAAAAAAAAAAACAAAAAATTATATAAAAAAAAAAAATTTTTGTTTTTTTTTCAAATAAAAGGCTAAAGAATTCTATAAACTGTGAATAAATACTTTTGTAAGTTGGATTTTATACTGATAATTAAAATAAACAATAAAAAAATAAATAAAACTAAAAAAAAAAATTAATTTTAAATATAAAAAAAATTTCAAAATGAAAGGAGAAATTACGATGCTATTATCAGAAAGGACGAAATGTTTCCTGTAGTGTCTTAAGTAAAAGTGTTGGAATAAATTAAAATAAGCCTAAAAGAAAAAAAAAGTGCTTAAAAATAGAAAATTTCACACAATACATGTACGCACACTTAGGCATGTGTAACGAAAACATCGAAAAGGACTAATTTGGATAAAAAAAAAACGAAATACTACATGTATATATATATATATATATATGTATATATATATGTATACATGTATGTATATAAGCCTCTCTTATATCTAGAGGTTTAAGGCAAAGAGGAATAAACAAATGGGAAGAAAGATGATAAATAACAAAATGAAACATTTGAAAAATCTTAAAATAATTGAACAACATTTTTAAACTCTCTTGTGTTCTTTACTTGCTTTGGCTTTACTTTTCGAGCCAAAAACGTCATCATCAATCAGTAGCTATTTCACCTTAGTTGTCACCTTTAAGTGTTTTGAAAATGTATTTATTTTTTTTTTTTCGTTTTCGTTTTCTTTTTCTTTTCTTTTGAATTTTTCTATCTGTTAAAAAATAAAAATAAATTCTGGCCACTATAATATAGTTCGACACAATAACAATAAGAACAAAAACAACAATAACAAGAACAAGAAACAACAACATTAATAATCACAACAATAGCAGCAACAAAAACAACAATCGCAATATAACAGACCAATAATTCTCAGCCCAAAAGAATTAAAAATAAATCACCACCAACAGCAGCACAAACAATTCAAGGTTTTCTCAAATAATATACGATCAAGAAATAGACACTTTTCAAAACCTATGTACGTACGTGCATACGTATGTATATTTAGATATATACCCTTTCTTATCAGCTACAGAAGTCGATGTAAATAAGAACACACGCAAAAGACGCGGGTTTTAGTTGTATAGTCAATATTATGAAATTTTCCTTATTTTTAAAAATATAAACGATATAGGAAGCAAGAGAAGAAAGTGAAGTCATTAAAGAAAAGCAAGAATAGAAAAAATGTGGTCCGTCAATTTTGAAGTCTCCAAAGTATGATAAAATTATCAAGAACATGTAAATTCTAGCAGATGTCCCATTTAAGCCACCGATCAATTGATTCGCAATTAATAGACTTTCTTAATATTTTATTTTCAGATCCAGATTTTTCATCCAAGAATCCAAGAAAGCCTTTATACGAATATAACTTTCTTGTTTTTTTCTTTTTTTTTTTTTTTTTGTAGGAAAATTTCATTTCAACTCATTTTTGTCTAACAGTTTTTTTTTTTATAACAAAAAAAAAAGTTTGTTGTTGCTGCTCTTTCTTAAAATTTTTCATATTTCATAATGTTTTCTTTAGTCGCCCACCGTTTGTTTGTTGATGAGTGATGTACATTTTTATATGTGTATTTATACATCATGCATATATATATGTATCTGTGTGCATGTAAAAAAATTTGAAAAAAAAAATCCATTTCAAAAATATATTCAAGTGTATTTATATACATATATCCACACATGCACGCGCGTAAGCACACCAATTGAAGAATATACCAAAAAAAAAAGAAAAGCTTTTTTTTAAATATATGTTCGTCTCTCCTTCATTGTTGTTCAATGTTTCTTTCTTTCGTTTTTGCTTTTTTTTAATTTCTCTTCGCATCATCATATTTTTCTTGCCGTTTGCTTCTTATTACATAATAATTTAGAAAACTTAAGAAAAAAAATCATTTTGACAGCTTTTGAATTAGACCCTGCACATACATGCCTGCACATGCATTCATATAATTGCATCAAATAATTCTTTTTGTCTTCTATTCAAATAAAAACAATTTTACGCTCTAAAAAAAAAAATGTATTTATAGGTTTATTTATGTATACGCTTGGATAGGGAACATTTTCTTTTAGGCCATTCGTTTACGGGTATATACTTTCATTCCCTGTTAATTCTTTCTCTCTTTTTTTCACTAAAGCTTTCAAGCCGAATCATTACGCGTGAAATTCCATAAACAGTTGTTTATTTGATTAAGTAATTCGGAACAAAATAAACAAACGAACAGATAGGCGTACATTGAATATAAACAATCGATGGAAATCACTCCATGGGGAGGGAGGGCACTCGAAATAATTAAGAAACACTTTAACGATTTGCAACAAATCTTGCCTACTTTACGGCGAAATGTATATATTTCAACGAAATTGCTTTTTATCTTTGCTCTGCTATGCTCACTAGAGACAAAGTGGAACATCGTAACGTATTTGTAACTTAAAATAGTTTATAAGCGCATTATTATAGTCGTAAGCAAGAGGTTTACTTTTTGAAGCCAGCATTAGATTTTTGCAATTATTAAATAACTTTTATTACGAAGCCTCGATCATATCGTAACATGTCATTGACCGCTGACATGACTAAAGATCGTCCTCTTTTTATAGCAAAGGATGTTCTAAATGTTTATGCGTTGTAAGTTCCTTTCTATGCCACATACCATTTGTGGTGCAAGAGGCTGTTGAGGTCGTGTGGATGTATGCAACATTCATAAGGACTTGAGGTATACTTACATTTTATGGATAGACTCACCGATTGATTCAGAATCACTTTCTGAATCGATTTAAGTTTGCCTATTCGTCTTAGCTTCTCATGATCTGCCTACAGAAGGCAATTTTTGAGATCTTTTGATGCGCCCTGATGTGTTTTGGCCAAAGGTCAAACGCTATTGAAAATGGTACGGATCGGTCACTTTTTCGACTCTGTACATAACTGTAGAGTGATGTAGGGTAGGTTAAAGTGGCCCCGGTCTTTTAACTTGTTTTATGTATGCTAAAGAACTCAGTGCAAAAGACGATTCTAAATGTTTGTTGAGCATATTACGCCCAGTGCCTAGTAAATATATGTGTGCGTATTCTTTCAAATATTCACAAAAAAGCATAACAAGAAAATCCCTTCAAATTTCGTAAGCTACCATCGATTCCAAAATTATAAAAATAAAATATCATTTTTTTGTCGACATATAATCATTGATGAATTCTAGCAACAAAATAATAGTTTGTGCTCAATTTTCCCATAATTGCTGAAGAAATCAGATTTCGGGCTCATGATGGCCTAGGCCTACGCTTACTTTAAAAGTTTTTATTATAAAGGTATTGATCGGTTTAGGTCTCGTTTCACAGTACACACGAAAAAATCTCTCGAAAAAAAAAATTATACAATAAATTTATTATCTTATGATTAGCAAAGAGTCCACTTGCGCGTTTCTTACATTCACTAAGAGAACAAACAGACATAAAAGACAGACATCCATAAGATGTGTGTGTTGATGAGCGATAACAGCGGAGCATGTTGGGCGCTACTCTCTGTTTGTCTGTTTGATATCCAAACTATGTTTATGTTTAGAATAATTACATTCGTTTTCAATTTTATTTTACTTTTTGTTAGTTAGTTAGGTTAGGTCACTGTTTTTTTCAGTAACGTACGTAACACCCAAAAGGAAGCTTGAGAGACCCTATAAAGTATATATACTCTTGATCAGCGTGAAATTCAGAGTTGCTTTTCATGCCATGTCTTTCCGTCTGTTTATCCATGTGGTGTGTATTGTTGGTGATCTTCCCGTCGCAAAAACTTCAAATTTGGTAAAAACATTGAAAGTCTCTGCGCACAGGTTGCTATTGAAAATGGGTCAAATTGGCGAGAACAGAAGCACGCAATTCCGTATTTTCAAAAGAAAATTTTTTGGATTTTTGCTCGTTACGCGGAAATTGCTAAAGTTAGACGGTTGAAATTTTCCACGCTTACTTTACGTAGCACGGTTCTTTTTACATCCAAAGATGGGGACAATCGAGAATGCCCATACAAAATTACAAATAATTAAATTTAATTTTTTTCACTCTTGTGAGGTTTTGTGTTTACTTACCATAAGGCAAACAAGACAGTATGCTTAAAAACTATTTTGTACATTCCTCAAATGAAGATACATTAGCTGCCTAAAAATGGGTTAATTCCAAAATGAATATGCTAGACACCGCGATTACTCTTTTCGTAATAATACCAGATATATGGGTATTAAATAAAAGAACTTGGGTATGCGACATTCGGCCCCCGCCGAATATAAGTTTCATACATGTTTTATTTTCTTTTATTAACTTACAATTAAAATTGTAAGAATTAGTATTTGGGTGTCGTTTGACTTTAAATATCGTGTATAAGGAATTGACTGCAAGTCAAAGTGAACTATATTTGTAGCAGATAAGGCTTTTTTTTAATTTTATAATTTTATATCCTACGCCACTAGCAGTGCAAGTGTGTATTGAGTTTATACGGATATATGCGGCATCCCGAAGGACTTGATGTGGAGATACCTTTCACTATGCTTATAATTATTAGGCGTGTCTGTCCGTCTGTCCCTCTTGTTTTCCAGTGTTCAACGTACCGGCTATAATATTTGATATATGTTAATGAAATTTTTATTATGCCGTTCGATTGAGAATCATTTTCTGAATGTACGCTTGTCTGTCTATCTGTCCGCCAGATGCTTGCTCATGTATTTCCGTGTTCATGACTCGGATCGGACCACTTTTTTGATTCTTTCCTATACAATGCCTTATTTATTAAAAAGTCGGTATATGAATAACCGTAAGCTGGTAGGCTTAGTGATGAGCCCTGGCCAACTATAATGTTTTTACTTGTTTTTATATGTGGTTATAAAATATATTAAATATTGTATATTTGAATGTAATTTTTAGAAATAAATAAAATTTTAATTATCAAAATTAACCATATTAAAAAGTTTGATGAGAAATTCTTTAACACTAAATGATGAAAAGATAACAAAAAATATAAAAATTCCTCATAAGCATATCATCATCATCATCATCATCATCATCATCATTGAGTATATCATCATATATATTTGTTTATATAAATCTCATTTATTATAATTTATTACTTTCTGACTTCATATCGGAACCGAGTGATGAATATTAGGTAACCGTAATTTTCCTTTTCAAGTCGATGCCCATGTTAAACATGTGTATGCATATATACGCATATGTGTTTATTAAATTTTTTACTATAAAAGTAGCGCGGATTTAATACATTTTCATAGACATTATTCACTCCGTCGACTACTGGAGAAGCAAAATTTCATTTGAAACCCTTCCTAATTCTATATGGTTTGAATTTCCTTATCTAAAGCGGGATTTACTAAACTTTTCACTTATATATCGTTCTTGACGAGATTGACAAGTTTGAACCGTGCCTTAAATAACCCATTTTTATACAATTTTACTCATTTTGATCTAAATGATCAAAAGATAGAAATCATTTTTGCAATCGAAATCGATTTTCATATTTCAAAATCTCGTAAAAATATTTTCTATTAACTAAAAACGGGCTTTAGATAATGACAGAAGAAACGACTATTCGCTTAAAAGCAAAATAAATATAAATCGATATGTGCGTGTGTTTGCATTTATTTTAAATATAGCCGTTTGTGATGCGATCAATTTACGAAGACTTCATTCGCATATATTATACTACAATGGATATGCGTCATAGTATTAAGATATATGAGAATGAGCGAATATAAGTAGAATAACCGTTCGTTCAGTTATATTGCTACTGCTCTTTCAGTCCTTAGTGGTTTGTTGTCACTCAAAGCAGAGAACACTTTCACGTTACTCAATGCATAGATTGATTCCAAAAATTTAGTAAACATCAAATACAAAATATTTCAAAGCAATTAATAGATCGACATGAAAGTTATCTTCAGCTTCCGCAGTAGTCGTCAAGTGTCGGTTAGTAGTATCTACCGGGCAAACCGAAAGAAGAGCATTTGGTAGATCAAAACCTTATCAATAAAATTTCGCAAAAAATCTTCCACCATATTCTTCCATACATATTCTTACATAATTTATACTTTTATGCGAAGCTCAGACTGTCATTTCGGAAATAAAACAGCGAAATGAATCGAACATATACACGGTTTGAAAGCATGAGTCACGGATCTTGATAAATACTTTTTTAAAATCTTTTCTCCAACATTTAAACCCAAACAGTAACCAAAATAGTCTTATGCTGCTTAGATGACTTTCTAAAAAATAAAAGAAAGCTAAACTAAATTCAATATTTTGGTAGCCATCTTTTGGAGAAACAAGGACAATTTTCATTCTTTCAACTTCTCTATTACGTTTATAGGCCGATAGGCGCTCTTGAAAGCGACCAGTAAGAGTGGATTGCTTGATTGACAATTTTCAAATCACCGAATGGATAATCTCTTATAATTAATAGAAGAGTGTAACTAATGCGTACTTTCATTGTATTCGTATGGGTTAATAAGAACTACACCGTAGATATTTTATAATAAATACATAAGATATGCTACGCAAAGAATCAGTTCTTTGCCAGGTACTCAAATATGTATTAAGCCTAATGGAGAAGTTAGGCACACGGTACATACACATTCAGGTAGTAGCCAAAAGTCGCAAAAAGTTATACTCAGGGAGTATTTTGTTTATTCTTCAAATTTAATTAATTTTTTGCATTAAAGCTCCTAATGTAATGGTAAACAAAAAGGAGCTTTCGACAATTGACTTGAGCATTCAACTAATCAATCAATTTACACGTTATGACCGGACTTAAACTACACAAATGGTTATTTTTTTAATTTATGGTTTTCTTCAAGGATGAGTTTCTCGTTTCTATAGCAACATTTTTACTCCTGCCGATTCTATATTTTCTTTAGACATTCATGTGCATATACATATGTCAACTTAATGCAAATACTGAGAAAAGTTCTTAGTAGTCTATCTTCCTCCATTAGCGCATCTAAATGAATTATATGATGACTCGTAGGCTAAACTGCAACGAAGTAATAAAATTTATTGAAAATTCTCAATATTGTCTTCTTAAGTGCTGTTTTCTTAATTGATCTCTGAAAGGTGAATACCCAAACAAATCTTAGATAATATTTTTTTATCTTTCATTTGTGTGAGACTATATATGCCTATAAACTGAATAATAATTCAATAGTCATTAGTCCCGGGTACTGTTTAATTTTAAATTAAATTAAATCATTTTTTTGTTGCAGTTGTTCTTGTTCAACATTCAACAAGAAAAGCACCTGCCATTCTACCTGTCAAGATCTCTTAGATTTAATTTTTTGCTTTTTCGCGTTAAGAAATGTATATTCATGTACTTAAATATGCATATGTGTGCGCGACATCAAGGGATCATACAAATTCGATAAAAACAATTGCCAAGAATTCTTTTATTTTCCGTTTTCTTCAATTATATTTTTAAAAACTACAATTTCTTGAGTGTCGAAATATGTTTTAGACAGTATTTTAATTATATTAAATACATGCATGCATATGTGTGTAGATTATTATTTGTTGTTGTACTCGTGTACCTTGGAAATATGTTGATTATTCTTAATGGCCTCAATTTCTGAAAATATCTCAACATACTCAACAAGAGATCATTTTCACTGTGCTGCCGCTAGAGCGTACATTTTTATTGCGTAAAGAGCAACAGCTGTCTGCTATAAGCATATATATATATATGAAATTATTATGCTTTGCAATTGTATCGGTTTATGTACTCATACTTTAAGTATTGGTAACCTTTTAAAAGGCCTTAAGACTCGGAATGTCTTTCTCCTAATTCTATGTCTTTATAGAACTTTTAACGAGTAGAGTGGTGGTATGTGCTGCATTTCTCATAATAAAATTATTGTTGATTTACTTAAATATTTCTAGAAAATGGATTTTTGAAAAATCTTTCAAAAAGTAGTGAATATTAGTGAATGAGAAGTTAATTGAAAAAAATCTTTAACAGAGTGGCGTTGAAAGACCGAGTTTTTTTATCGAAGATACATAGAAAACTTTTCAGTGATATTCGCGTAATTTCTATAAGTTTGCTGTTCACACAAAAAATTCGTAGCAGCAATACAGAATATAAAGTGCCTATAATGCTTACAATTTAATTGCTAAAGTTCTCACTATTGAAGTATTCACGCTGTCTCCAAAATCTATCGCTGTCAAATAAAGAAAACAAGAAAAACGATCGACTTATTTTTGACTTGATTTTCGCATTTAACCTGATTCTTCTGCAGGAAAAGTAATTTTTTAATTTTTCTTCCTTTTCTCACCACGCAGTCCAACGGCAGTCAAACTCGGACACGGTTAAGTCGATTCTCCCGGTTTTTCAAATTTCAGAAGTCCTTTCATTGACCAATTTGTTCCTTTTTTGCTT
Source organism: Glossina fuscipes (assembly GCF_014805625.2). Taxonomy (NCBI): domain Eukaryota; kingdom Metazoa; phylum Arthropoda; class Insecta; order Diptera; family Glossinidae; genus Glossina; species Glossina fuscipes. The sequence goes on along the minus strand of NW_023998490.1, from coordinate 1,973,722 downwards.
ACTTCCACTACTCTACTGCTACTTCTTCCCCACCATTATAAGGCAATGTTTAATCAAAACGCTATGCATTAAGAAATAGCAGGTATAATTTCCTAAATATATATATATTAGTAGCAGTAAACCACTCGGCCGGTTTGCATTCTCATTATCGAGCGAGCAGTATATAGAACTTGTACCTTATATTATTTGTTCTCGTAAACGAAGGTCCGTTACGATTTCATAGTGTACTCGATAGCGTTATTTTGTTATACCCACATCGACGATATCACAAATCTTCCGTTGCGAATATAACGAACGGTCCTATCGTTTTTATCTCTTGTAGCGTACGATAGTTCGATAACGGACCCTTGGTTAGAATTACAACTCAGTCAGAGAAAATTTGTGACTGACATATTTAGCCTTATTCTTCAATAGTTTGCCTTTAAACTTTTATGTTCTTCTTGGGTAAATGAACTATTACACTTTGGTTTGTCGGCTTCGTTATGCATCGGAAGGTCCACAGGTTATATAAAATTTAGGGGGGCGATTCTAGCTAAATAGTAATATTAATGAACATGTGGATGTGAAATTTAACCAAAGTTGCAAAGTAATTAATGCGGCCCTTACAAATTAAACGAATTTTCTGCCTTTGTGAAAGACGTGTTATTTACTGTTTGTTATATGAACATAATAGAACAGTTCTACCGACCAATACAATATTTTCAACATTTTCAGGAGCTTTTTTTGTATTCGCGTCGTCATCCGTGTTCAGAATAATGTCAAATAATTTTCTTGAGTCAATTTTATGTGATTTTAAAAGTTTCATCAAACGCTAAAGAAATAAAAAAATAGATGGACAAAATTACCACACTTCCAACGCAAAGCTTATTGTTACCATGTCTTGAAGATTTTACTTTTTCTCTTGCTTGGCAAACGTTTAACGAAACGATTTTCAGTGCAGAGCTTCTTTTTTCAGTATTTATGTTGACAAGTTTGCTGTCAAAAATGGACGTTAAAGCCGCCGCAAACTATCTTTTGAAATCTCTTTTCGATGAACCAATAACATTTTTGGTTTATCGGTATCGAACATGTTTAGGAAATATTAATATTAATGAAAAATAAAATTAGTAGCACGTCTTGGTTTGATGATTTCATTATCCTTTTTTTTCGATATATCTCTGCATGTTAACTTAACTTGCTTCGTCTTAGATCATCGTGAGGATCATTGAAAGTTGCTGATATCATAGCGACTCCGCAAAAAAATTCGATGGCGATCTGGCTATCAATGTAACGTGCAATTCTGTAGGGTCCTTTACTCGCTAATATATATAAGTTTGAAAAAGGACGTCATTATTAAATAATTTTCTTTTCATTTAAGGTAAAAGTAATTAGTAATCATTTATTTTTTTTACTTCTTACAGTGAATTGGCGTAGGATTTTTTTTCCAACAATGTTCGATACGTAGTATTCCATCTTATTTGCAGTTTCTTGTTTTTTCACTCGAATAATTTGCGGTTCACAGCTATGCTAAGATATATTTCATAGAAGAGTGGCATTGAAAACCAATCAAAACGATATTTAACGCTATAAAACGATATTTAAAAATATACATAAATGTATCATGTTAGAAAAACGAACGTAATACTCTACGCTAATTTGCAAAGCCGTCGGTAAAAGTCCCCAAACTAAATTTGTCTTTTGAAAATTAGTGTCGTAAATTTGTTAAATAAGACATTAAATCCATATGTAATTCTGTGGGAAACGGGTAACCGAGTATGCGTTTTAGTAACCATTAAATTAACACAAAATGCAAAGTGAAAAAGAAGAAGATTGTACGTACGTAAAGAAAGCAAGTCACTGAACATTAGCAATAAAGTTTTTTTTTTTTAAAGAACTCTTAAAAGATAAAAGAAACATCAGCATTTTTTGCAGTTTTATATTTTATACAATTAAAGTAGAAATTAATTAAACTAGGTTTAAATTGTTACAATTTTAAGAAAAAAATTAAAACAGGTACCGTATTAACGTAAAGTATTCGGAAAGTGGATAGTGGAGAAGTAGTAGACGTGAAAAAATCCTTGAGATTGTTTGAGTTGTAAAATTGTTGTCGTAAACCTACGTTATATTGATAAGGGACGGAAGGTGTGAAAAGGTTGTGACGATATTTTGAAAGAATATATTTACGCAGATAACAATTTTTGTTTTTGTATTTAGTGTTGTGTAAAAAGAAAGCCAGGTGACATAAAGTGGCAAGTGATTTGTTGTTTTAACAATTTTCGCTAAAAAAACAATTGAAATTTTTATTGAAAAACAAAAAAAAAAAAGAAAAAACGAATGCGCAATTCTTAAATATCTAAATGTTAAATGCTCAATAGTAAAAATGTGATTTTAGTCTTTAGTTTAGTCCCTTTACCAAATAATACCAAATAATGGATGTACACAGATGACGACAACAAAAAGAGCAACGTTTGCGGCGACGCTATTCGTTCGGTTATGCCACAGTAATGTAGGGCGGGAAGAAGTGTAGACATTGGTCGACGCTTTCTGCTTAATATGTAAATCTGTGTGTAAATGTGTGTGCATATTTTAAAGTTACACGTGTTCTTTTCGAGAAATATATATATGCATGTCATTTAATTATTACAAAGCGATTTTCAATATGATTAATAGGTTAATTTGCTCAAAGATTTGCGGGTTCCTCTTTGCGAAATGAGATTTTTTTAGAAAAAATTGTTTATAGATTGAAAGGAAAATACATTGTAGATTAGTCAGTAAAACTCTTTTGTGTTTTCTATTCGCTCAGCTGATTAGTAGATTGGTTTCAATGTTATTTTTAACGCATGGTTAGTTAAGACAGATTTAAAATTAAAAATGGAATTAAAAGCTGAAAATGGCTGAAGTGTTAATAAAGATCATTCCGTTAAGAGCACTTGTCAAGCACTTATAAAGCCCTTCATAGCTCGGTCATTAGCATTCCACGATAATTTATTGATGATAATGACGTGTTACTTACTACAATTCGAAGGTTCACAAACACGCCGAAGTCCGTTTTCAGACTTTCTAAGAACGTCGCCGCACAAGCTCAAGTAACTGTTCGCACAGATGTTTTCCTTCTAAACGCATTTACCTGAATTACCCATTAGATCCACTACCTTTGTTCGTCTACGATTTTCGACTCGTTTTATGTTAGACTTGAGCTTAGTTTGAATGTCGCAATTGGCACACACACACACAACGGTTATTTGTAGACGTAGCACAAGTTTACATGTTCGATATATGTATTTATATTATCGCTCATTAACCTTTGGTTTATTTTAATGAAATTCGTTCTTTTCGTTCCTTTTTTGCTTGCTTTTCTCTTAAACAACTAAAAATATTAGACCAAAAAGTTTCAAATGTATGAGGAGGAATAGTTCAAGCTTTTTGCTTGCTATAAACAAGGAGCCAACGTTCGCGCTAGAGATAATTATTTCCCTTTCTTATTTAGCTAACGTAGGCAATTCCAGCCGATGCAATAATATTTTACTAACTAAACAATTTTTTAAAGAGAAACAAATTTTTTATTTATTATATAGGTATTTGCTGCCAAAAAAGTACCGCGAATAGTCTATGCAAAAATCCAACTTAGTCAGTTCTGCTTTTTTTCTTTAAATAAAAATAAATTGCTACAGATCTGTCTTTTGCGCTTAAGTCAAAAATGCGGGCATATACGCAAGCCCTACAAAGCGCTCATCGAGGACATTTTGCGTTGTCCTTTCCCGCTGCCAAAGTGAGGAAAAATCAGAACAGTAGTCTTGCTCAAATACATAATATGCTCCATGAATCCCTTCGCACCATTTTTGGTAATGTTTTGTGTCGTCATTTTCCCAAGAGATTAAAATTTTCTTCATTCTTGCGCAGGAGTTTCTGGCCATGATTCATTTTTTCGAAATATAAAATGCGTGAGAGACGATTTGATTTGAGGGTAGATGGTCTCAATGAAAATTGAAAGAAAGAACTCGAGATGTTCTTGGGATCTGCTTCGTTTATCTGGTTAAGTTTTCAAAAATATTTAACTTCATGTATTCCCGTTACTTTTTTGATAAAACATACATAGTCAGTAATTTCATGAAACATTTAAGTACATTTTTATCTTGCACTTTCCACACTATCAAGTGGAGTAAGCATATTCAGATATTCATCGGCACTGTTCAAAAAACTGCTTTATTATAAAACAAATCGAATAATTACGGTATGAAACACCAGCGCTTCAATGAAAACTTCCTAAGACTTAGGCAAAATGCTCTAAATAAAACCCACCGTGTTAAAGGGCGATTTTGGAAAGTTTAATATACGATTAAAGACTAATCAAGGTTTTCTATATATAATATTTATTTCTTTTCGTCTATGCTTGCAGATTACGTTGAGTGCTTCTCACCGGTAAGCAATGGAGGACGGTCATGCTAAAACCGTCGAACAAGTTCTGCAATTCTTCGGCACAGACGGAGAACGTGGTCTTACTGTCGACCAAGTGAAATCAAATCAAAAAAAATATGGCCCAAATGGTAAAGAATTTTTGAAAGATATATTTATTGACATTTACTAATACAATACATTTCGTTTGTATTCCATTTCGATTTTACAGAACTACCCACCGAAGAAGGTTAGTTATTATTTTTGATTGTCTTTTTAATATTAAAGCTTCGCATAAATTATACTCTTATCCTTAATTATAGGAAAAACCATTTGGCAGCTGGTGTTAGAACAATTTGATGATCTTCTTGTTAAAATTTTGCTTCTAGCTGCTATTATCTCTTTTGTAAGTTATGTTTTTAATATTTCTCCAATTTATCACTAAAAGCCACTCTAAACATTGCTTCCTTGTGTTATTTCGTAGTAGAAACGCTTTAGTTCCTATCGAAATTGGAGCTTGTTTACCATGCGAAGCTTTCTGTCCGATTTTATGTGGTCGCCAAAAGTTATAGCGTTATTGGTTATAGCCCAAGAGTATAAAACTTCGGCTCTGGTATTTTTGATGAGGCGTTTTGAAATTAAAAATTGCGTTTTTCCGCTTTATATAAAATATGGTTTATTTTTGCAGAAGCAAAAGCATTTTGTTTTAGGATGGAATTATACATAATACCAACTAACTCCCACTCATAGCGGCACATAAGCTTAGAATAGATTTTTTATTTGTATTAGCACAATGGAAAAGTGCTATGCGAACGGAGAAGCATGTGCAAAATATTGCCTATGTTTGTTAGATCTCCCAGCTATGATAACTTGCTAGTTGCTAGGTCTCAATAACAGGAACACTTTTGAGTTTCGTACGTACCTGCGATTTTAAACCGGAAACAGCGGATGTCCAAAGGGAAGAGTACGACGAATTTAGCCAACTCAGCCTGGGACCTAACATTGATACAAGAGACGCATGTGGGTCTGTCTGTGATGCGTATTTTTGAGTATTAGAAAGACAATGGCAAACAACAAGGGTTTGTTCATTTTAAAACGGAGAAGAGAACTAACTGATGGGATAAAAAATAACTTAAAGAAGTTGTAGAAACCTCGGAAACTTTCTTAATGACTGATCTACTGCCAATTCCAATGGTCAGAAGTCTCAAATTTGCTAACTCTTTTTAGGCGAGAAATACTCGGGAAGCCGTTTTATTCTTTCCCACATAACGTCCTAATATTGTACAATGGTCAATAATGTGCTGTCTTTTGAATTTTTTAGGTCTTAGCACTTTTTGAGGAACACGAAGATACGTTCACTGCATTTGTAGAACCGTTAGTTATTTTACTTATTTTAATAGCGAATGCTGTGGTGGGTGTGTGGCAAGAGAGAAATGCCGAATCCGCTATCGAGGCTCTTAAAGAGTATGAACCGGAGATGGGTAAAGTTGTCCGTCAGGACAAATCGGGCATTCAGAAAATTAGAGCGAAGGAAATCGTACCCGGCGACATTGTTGAGGTGTCGGTCGGTGACAAAATTCCGGCCGACATTCGCATCACTCAAATTTTCTCCACTACCCTGCGCATAGATCAGTCAATTCTGACTGGTGAATCGGTGTCCGTTATAAAACACACTGATCCTGTGCCCGATCCCCGCGCTGTTAATCAAGACAAAAAGAACATTTTGTTTTCTGGTACAAATGTCGCTGCTGGCAAAGCTCGTGGAGTTGTCATTGGCACTGGTCTTAATACTGCCATTGGTAAGATCAGAACCGAAATGTCCGAAACTGAAGAAATAAAAACACCCTTGCAACAGAAATTGGATGAATTCGGCGAACAATTGTCAAAAGTTATTTCCATCATTTGCGTTGCTGTCTGGGCCATAAACATTGGCCACTTTAACGATCCCGCTCACGGCGGTTCTTGGATTAAAGGTGCCATCTACTATTTCAAGATTGCCGTCGCTTTGGCTGTAGCCGCTATTCCCGAAGGTTTGCCTGCCGTTATTACAACATGTCTGGCTTTGGGCACTCGCCGTATGGCCAAAAAGAATGCCATTGTACGCTCTTTGCCGTCTGTAGAAACATTAGGTTGTACCTCTGTGATTTGTTCAGATAAGACCGGCACTTTGACCACCAATCAAATGTCAGTTTCACGTATGTTCGTTTTTGAAAAAGTTGAAGGCAACGACAGCAGTTTCTTGGAATTTGAATTAACTGGTTCTACTTACGAACCAATTGGTGAACTTTTCTTAAATGGACAAAGAGTGAAAGCTTCTGAATATGATGTTATGCAAGAATTATCTACAATTTGCATTATGTGTAATGACTCCGCCATCGATTTTAACGAGTTCAAACAAGCTTTTGAAAAGGTAGGCGAAGCAACTGAAACCGCTTTGATTGTATTGGCAGAGAAATTGAATCCCTTCAGTGTTAACAAGAGCGGTTTGGATCGTCGTTCGTCCGCTATTGCTGTTCGCCAGGAAATTGAAACTAAGTGGAAGAAGGAATTCACCTTGGAATTTTCGCGCGATCGTAAATCCATGTCTTCCTATTGCACTCCACTTAAGGCTTCTCGTTTGGGAACTGGACCTAAATTATTTGTTAAGGGTGCTCCCGAAGGTGTTTTGGAACGTTGCACACATGCACGCGTCGGTACTTCTAAGGTTCCCCTTACAAGCGCCTTAAAGAGCAAGATTTTGACCCTTACTGGTCAATACGGTACTGGCAGGGATACATTGCGTTGTTTGGCTTTGGCTGTTGCCGATAGCCCTATGCGTCCCGATGAAATGGATTTGGGCGACTCTACTAAATTCTATCAATATGAGGTTAATTTAACTTTCATTGGCGTTGTAGGCATGTTGGATCCCCCACGTAAAGAAGTATTCGATTCGATTGTTCGTTGCCGCGCTGCTGGTATCCGCGTTATTGTTATCACTGGTGACAACAAGGCCACCGCCGAAGCTATCTGCCGTCGTATTGGCGTGTTTACTGAAGACGAAGATACTTATGGAAAATCTTATTCAGGTCGTGAATTCGACGACTTGCCACCTTCAGAACAGAAGGCTGCTTGCGCCAGAGCCCGTTTATTCTCCCGTGTAGAGCCCCAGCACAAATCCAAAATTGTTGAATATTTGCAAAGCATGAATGAAATCTCCGCGATGACAGGTGATGGTGTAAATGATGCGCCTGCTTTGAAGAAGGCCGAAATCGGTATCGCTATGGGTTCTGGTACTGCGGTCGCCAAATCTGCTGCTGAGATGGTATTGGCTGACGATAACTTTTCCTCCATTGTGGCTGCCGTTGAGGAAGGTCGCGCCATCTACAACAACATGAAACAATTTATCCGCTATTTGATCTCATCCAACATTGGTGAAGTAGTTTCTATTTTCTTGACTGCTGCTCTTGGCCTTCCTGAGGCTTTGATTCCAGTACAGCTATTGTGGGTCAATTTGGTAAGTTTTAGAAAATTGTCTGGCCGAAGATGCTTTAAAAGTTAAAAACGTGTTTTATGCGCAGGTTACTGATGGTCTACCGGCTACTGCTCTTGGTTTTAATCCACCTGATTTAGATATTATGGAGAAACCACCACGTAAAGCCGATGAAGGTCTGATTTCCGGCTGGTTGTTCTTCCGGTAAGTCAAATCAATTTCTTACATTTAATGCTTACAATTTATTATTGTCGAAGCTTTTTATAAATACTGAATGCGATGCTTGTAATCCAAAATCCATTAGTTACTTACTTAGTTCTTCGTTAAAAGACAACATTTTTATACGATTTTCACTTCAAATGGGTAAAGCGTGTTTAGTTCAGTTATTAAAATCACCTTAGAATTGCACGTAACTGATTAGCTCTTAAGACAATTAATTCTTCAAGGGCAACCTTCATCAGATGGCGGATTACATGTCACATCCGTCCGATACACCGAGCCAAAGATATCCAGCTCTTCTATTTTTTCTATAAGAAGAAAACGGGCACTTTCTAAAAAGAACTCATAGCCGATGAAATAATTGCCAAAAACCGCCCTTTTTGATCCTATTAGATGCGGTATAAAGAAGTATTAAGCACATGATGAAGAATACGCGGCAACTTGCAATTTTCCGCAATATATTCCATTGTCCGCATATGATAGCGAGTGTATATATCACGTCGGTGAGCATGATATCTTTCGATCAGGAAATTTGATTAATTTGCAAAGACAGCTGAAGCTTATTCCGTTTCATTCCACTCTTTAATAAGTATTATTATTGTTATTATTATTATAAATTTAGCCAGAGAATAAATTCTAAGACTAAAGTCTTTTAAGCACTAGCATCTAGGGCTATCGGCTTTTATTAAAAACTCTACCGCACTTGAGGTTTGAACCCACGACTATTGAGTTGCTAGTCGAGACTCTTGCCTACTCGGCCACTCAGGCGGATCTTTTAATAAGTAGAGACATAAACAAGTAGGAAAACTATATTCGGCCACGACCGAATCTTTTTTATACCCACCACGGTTCGATACTGGCCAATCATATGTAGACGTTATGTCGTGTCTGAAGCTTCTTCACGGGTTCTGCAAATGTTTTGATAAAGACATGAAATTTCATTATTCTACAGTAGGCCCTCCGATTTGTTTGCATCCCTGTGCAGAATACAAATGCAAATTATTTATCGGTGTATCTGTTGTGGTTCATAAGTAACGGCCAGCAAAGCGCGTTGTTTTATTTTTAAAAACACGAGTGATCTAAGATAATATTGGGTTACTTTGGACGTGCATTTGGCTCAATATGTGCAAGAACTTTCGAGCTTTGAGCCAGTTGACGCTGCATTTTTGCAAGCAGGACAATGTTTACCACAGACATTATACAGGCGAACGGACAGGCTTAAGTCGATTCGGAGCTTGATGCTCAGCCAGAATATATTGATTTTATGCGATCTCTGAGGTTTTTTGCTGGACATTGCGAAAATTTTTACAAAATGAATATGCACCACTTTCTTCGGCAATGGGTATAAAAAGAAATTAAACGGATCTTCTATATAACCGTAAAAATCACATAAAAAATACAAATAGAAATGTACGAAGATTTGCGTTCCAAGTTAATTGATGTACTTTGGAGAAAGACGAATTATGGGTTTTACGTATTTGCAACTGTAACAGTATTTTTAAAAATTGTGAGACTCTTAAGCGAAGAAGAACCAAATGTAGCGATAAGTCATTCTGTTGTATTTTAGTTATATGGCCATTGGTGGTTATGTTGGTGCTGCTACCGTCGGTTCTGCTGCTTGGTGGTTCGTATTCTGTGACGATGGTCCTAAATTGTCCTACTGGCAATTAACTCATCATTTGTCTTGCTTGGGCGGCGGCGAAGAATTCAAAGGTGTTGATTGTAAAATCTTCAGTGATCCACATGCTATGACCATGGCATTATCTGTATTGGTAACCATTGAAATGCTTAACGCCATGAACAGGTAAATTCTATGGAAAATGAAACGCAAATGTTAGAATTTATCATCACATCATTAACGCTTTACATTGGCGTTTTTGCGATAATTTTGCCTTAATATCACAATTTATTATTATTACAGCTTGTCAGAAAATCAGTCGTTGATTACAATGCCACCATGGTCTAATATGTGGTTAATTGGCTCGATGGCCTTGTCTTTCTCGTTGCACTTTGTCATCCTCTATGTCGAAGTCTTATCTGTGAGTGTACTTTTGTTATTACATATCTCATAATTTCAATTTTTTTTTTTTTTTTTTTTTTGTTTATCATAAATATTATTTGATTTACTTTTTTATATAGACTGTGTTCCAAGTAACACCTTTGTCTGGCGATGAGTGGATGACTGTGATGAAATTCTCAATTCCTGTAGTTTTATTAGATGAAACTCTTAAATTTGTCGCTAGAAAGATCGCAGACGGTGAGAGTCCCATTTATAAAATGCATGGGATTATTCTTATGTGGGCCGTATTTTTCGGCCTATTGTTTGTTCCGCACTTTTAAATTAATTAAGTCTAAAAATAATGCAGTTCGTTCTTATTTTATTATTATTATTTTTTTTTTAACAATAACAAAAAGAAAAAAGCAAAATGAAAGAAACCCTAATTAATTCAATATTTAAATTTGTTTCGTGCGCCTATACTTACCAGCTACATACACACTTTTTTACACTCACTGCTTTATACCGTATTTTACCTTATTTTTATATGTTTTTTTCTATTTCCTTCTTACCTTCATCCAAACGGAATACAAAAGCAAACCTGAAACAAAAGTTAAATAACCAAAAATCGTACACAACAAGAAGAAAACACTGCTACAAATCTACATAAATAACAAATTTACGTTTAAGACGGTTTTTTTTTCTAATATTAACGTTGTTTTTTTTTTTTTTTTTTTAAGTGATATCGTATTAATATTTAACTAATATTAAGAAAAAATCGTTGACAAGAAAGGAGTTAAACTAAAATAATGTTAACTATAAATAATTTTTCTTTTAAATTTATCATTTAATTGTATGTACGTTTGGAGTTCGTTTGAATCTCTGTTAAATTTTTTTATTGCTTCATATCATATTTAAAAAGAGTTATTGATTGCGCTATTTTAACTCCCAAGCAAGCTGTTGCTTCTGCAAAGGCTTTATTCTATTCAATTTTGCTTTACCCTTAGAAAACTCTTCTATGCGAAAGAGGCAAGTTTTTTTTTTCTTTGTAGGTCTTTTGTAGTTTGAATTTTATTTAATTTGAAAAAAAAAAAAAAAATTATTTAGCAATAAATACATTTGTAGGTAGGTATAGTTATGTTAATAGTTGATGATGATGGCAATAAGTCAAAAATTATGATCATGATTTACACTTAAAAGTTGAAAACAAAACGTATATAATAAAATCAATTAAACATTTTTTATAACAATAATAAAAAAACAAAACAATCTAATCTCATCCAAAAGCTTTATAAAATAGTCATAGAAATCAGAGAGGCTCTCTCTTTAACGATGTGGAAGATTTTTTTTTTTTTGTTCGATTTTAGATCACTATAATTAGACCTGTCTGTAATTGATTATTGTAAAATATATAGAGGACACAGCAAGAGATAGGAGGAAGCAATTTTTTTTTTTTTTTTGGGGTTTATAATTTTCCTTTCCCTTCCATGACGCGCTTATATCCGAGCGCATTCACATAAACCTCGATTTTTTCTTTTTTGTGATAAGGTGGCAATATATTTTCTATATACTTTATAACTGTGGACAATTTTTTTCAACTTTCTGTTAGAAAATCTTTTATTTAGATCTAAAAGTTCCTTTCTAGGACGCAACCAAGAGAATTCGTAATTTACTTAGTTTTCTATCTCAAATATATGTCGTCCCTTTTTTGAAACGATATGAGGCTATGAGGCTAACGGGTTTCGCCGCATAATACTGTACCATGAGTAAGTGTAATCAATGGAAAAGGCCACCTGAGTGTTCTTGACCTTTGATCTTAATGATTATTGAAATAAAACACTCAAAAGAGATAAGGAAAGTCAACGATCAGAGCAAACATAAAAGATTGCGCGCCAAAGGGTGTTGAAAAAAGGCGAATCAATGCATAACTACTACGTAATAGGTACAATTTTTGTCGTGTTCTTTTTTACACGGTTTTTCACTACATACCAATTTTATTTTATGAGAACAAGAACCACGTGAAGACAATGCACACTGAAAGTAGATCAGTGGTCCTTGTAATTTCGGTTGGATGGTAAAATCAAGTAGACTTTCTTAGGTATAGTAAATTGCAATTTCCTTTCTCGGGCATTCTTTTGATGGGGCGAACAGTTATGAAAACAATGAGTCTTCCAAAATTTCTACGGTATTAGCGATTTCTTCAGCTTTTCTCTCATGATACAATAAAATCGTGCAATTTCAAAAAATTTATATGTATCCTCATATATCATTATAAGAATAAATTTATGCCGGATCTACTTTAGAATCACAGCTGATCGTTGCATACCCTTTGAGTATCTGATCCTCTTTAGAAGTGCTTTTCCTTCGCATATACCTTAAATTATTCCTACTGTTTAACCCAATAATTTAATGGAATCTTGCAAATTTAATTTAAAAAAATTTTCCGATAGATTTTTGTTAGATCATTATTTACTTACATGACATATTTAATACAGAATGACACAAAGAGTACCTCGATTTTATAACATTAATTATAAAGAAAATCATAATAAAAAAAAATTAATTAAGTTAATACTCAAATTTACAAAAATTGATTTCCTTACATGTCCCTTGAAATTCGTTAGGTTGATGGGAGGTTATTGGAAATATCTTTTGAAAAAAAAAACGTACATGCATATGGAACTCTTGTTACCACACTAAAGGAGCATAATTATTATTATTATTATTATTTTTTTTTTGTTACTGAAAATCTATAAAAAACAACGTTCAATTTAAAAAAAAAAAAAGATATAAGGAGAACAGGATTATAGTAGATTTGTAGTAAAAGTCAGTCGGTTACCATTTTGGAGTGACTTTAACATGTATATTGAAAAATTGTTATTCAATCTTTAAAGGGTAATATCGGCAATGTGTGCAGCAAACATAGGGAAGTTTTCCAAATATTTATATAAAAAAATTTACAAAAGTTTATTAATATCCCGGGCCTTATATATGAAAGTAAAAATTCTAAAATACATAAAAAAAAATTTATCAGATTTTTCAAAAATATAATAAAGGTTTGACAACACTAGCAAAGCAGTCCCCCTTTTCGGAACAGCTTCTCCCAGTTTACCACTGCAAGCCATAATTTTGCAAAAATTCGAACATTTTTCGAAAACACGGCCCAAAATCTAGTAAGCGTGGGGAGTGTCTTCACAAAATTCTTTGAAAAAGAAATATCGCTATTTTGAATGTCTTCTTGCAAGACGTTTCTCGAGAATCGGCAAATTTTAATTTACGCTCCCCCGATGACCCTTTTTTAAAGCTGCAATTCAAATTCGAACGCCGTCAGATGAAAATTGAAAGATAGCGCTGTGTTAAACTGGAACAATAAGATCAATGCAAAATCGTGTTTTGGATATTTAGGGGATCATTGCAGCCAATAGGACCAAAACAGTAGAAGGTCACAAAGCGATATTACCTAGCACTTATGAGCCTAGTGAAGCTACAAGTTATTTTAACGAAATCCATTAGAAGGTTTATCTTGAATAGACCCTCTTTCATTGTGACGGTGTACTTCAAATTAGATAAAATCGTGTCACGTGCGTCTTACAGTAGTTAGCGAAACTAAATTGCATAATTTAAACATAAATACATCCGTACGTACGAAAGAAATGGGTTTGTTTTTCCGTTAAGGTCTAAAGAATTCCATTTTTCTTTGCTACTTACTGTGGGTAAACGTACTTACAACTTATATATATTGTGAATGTTTTTCGTTTTTTTTTTTTTTTATTTGCATTTTTTTGTGTTTGTACTCCAAACAAATCGATATCTCAATTATACATTCGGCAGGTCAAATAAATGGTGTGCCAAAATGAGCTAAGGTTTTAATCTCTTAACCAAATATTTTTTTTATATATGATAATTGACAATAGTTGCGCTTTACTATAAATATTTGTATTGAGGTTATGTGTTTTACAAACAAAACTATATTTCCTTTATGTTTTCCCAAGAAAAACAAAAAAAAAAAAAAAATTCAGTTTATTTTGGTACACTTTTGTAGTTCAACATATTAGGGTTTTCTTTACGTGCGTTTTTATTTTCATTTCGGTTTTGTATAATAGCAGTAGTATTAAATTAAAAATATTATTGTTATACATATATATATACACACACATATATGTAAAAGAAACAAACGTAACTATCGTTACACTACAATTGTGTAGGCATATGGAAAAAGAAGAAGAAGATAAAGCAAATGTAACACTTGTTAATGAAAACAAAAAAAAAAAAGTGTTTAAAATGTTGTATATGTGTATGTTGTCTTCTTTTTTCTTTTTCGTGCACTAAAATATGTTAGACAAACCGTGCATACACAATTTAGTTATCTATAATATAAAAAATACACAAAATAATAAGAACTGGAATAATAAAAAAAAACACAATATATATATATACACCAACAACAGCAACAACAACAACAACAACACATGTAAATTATTCATTAATAGTCAAAACATAAGCCTTTATTCAATAAGGCTGCAGAGAATGATAAATTAATTAAAAGAAGTTTTTAAAGTTAAACATTATATAAAGAAAAAAAAAAAACAAAAAAAAAAGAATAAATAAAATTATTAAATATTTTAAGGTAATTTTTTATGTGTTTAACAAAGCAAATAGAAAAACAGGTCGTAACTTAATTTTAATATGTTTATTTTAAATATAATTTTCACAGAGAAACACATCCATGATCAGAACTTCATAAATATAAATTCATTTAAGATTACGATGATTACTGAAGTTTAAGGAAAATAGTTAAAAAATATATTGTATCTTCAGACCATTTATCCAATGAAGATCGCGACTATCAAGCCAGTGCTCGAGAATTCAAATCTGAAGTACCGTACAGTTTTCTTTGGTCATATACTATGGTGAGTGCTCTGCCGGTAAAAGCTCTTACTGATTGAGCACACATCCAGTACGTCGCCGTCATCACCTTCCTATTTCTTTCTTTCTTATATTAAACGAAAACCATTAAAAAACCATTAAAAGAAATTTGTTAGGGATCCTTTCAAAAATTCGAAAATGTCGGAAAAGACTATCGATTGATTTTTTTTTTTTTTTTTGACTAAGAATGAGAATTTTTTACGCTATTCCAATCTTCCATAAATGTTTCGAAACTATTCTGAGGTCACTTTTCAAAACCCTCAAATGGCGGTCAATGCTTTGATTAATATAATAAAATGGTTGATCCATCACATCAGGCAGCATTTCTGAGATACAAAGAAAGAAAAAAAACATTACATGCATTTTCGCTTACTTTGCTCCTTCATCACAACAGTTGCAGGTATCTTGTAGGGGCCCATAAAATCCAAGACTTACTTCTTAATATACATCATCCTTCAGTTTTTTATTAAATTAACTGGCGAGCGAGAAGGTCATTGTAACAAAGTCTGCTGCATGTGTGCGACCACGAGTACAAAAATTAAAAATTCCCCATAATTATATGCTAAACTTTTCATTTTTTAAGTAAACGCCAGCAATTCTAGCCACCTCGGTCGCCGACCTTTCGTTTAAAATAACCCGCCTTAATGCGGACCTTTGCTTCAGATTAATGAATTCTTAATTGACGATGTCGGGTCGCTGTTCATGCTATATAAGAAGTAGCGTGTTTTTTTTTTTTTGGTGCCAATACCAATGTATGTATGTAATGTAGACTCACAACTATTCGAGACTTTCGTAGTAGAAAACAAGCATGAAAGATGTATTCGTCTTTGGCATTTTCGATACCCACCAGCTCATATAAGCATGTGAACGGATTGCATGATTGCTTAGACTTTCTCTCTCCGACATTTTATATCGACTGTAAGTTACAGTTTTTTACTCATTACAGAGTTGATTGATTGCAAGTGGATCAAGTCTATATTCCAAATCACTCACAATCAGTTGAAACGATTCATATATTTAAGATATGCCAGGTTTTGATTTTCTATCTCAAGATTTCCATTATCGTGAAATAAATAGTTTCGAAAATGGAAAGATGTCATCTAAATATCCATGAGTGAAATTCGGAAGTTCTTGCGCCTCATGCGACTGCGAGTGAGCGGGAAGCAATGTAATCTGGAAAGGGGCGTTTGTCCGTCCAAAACAGTTGTGGCTATAGTTATTGATTTTTGTATTTAATCTGCAAATTGCTTTTTTCGCCACAACTTCTTCATTTCACACATAACCTGACGATCTCCTCTTACTCTTACTCTTGAAATCTCGTATCTTTCATATCCATATTGTTGTTGTTACTGATATTAGATGAGAAATTAGTAAGAAAATAATATCAGTCTTGAACACAGAATTTTTAATGCCGAAAATTGCATTGTGGGTATATGAGCGGGATAATCACATCTTTTGTTGGGCTGTTTGTTTTTGTTTTGGATGATGTCACCAAACATTTGCTACAGATTACAAGTTGGTTAGTCCTTTGTTTGCTGTTGGCATGGCTGTGGCCACGCCATCCATTTCGAGCTTGATCTGTATATGCAGCATATATGATCCATGCCATAAGTCAGATTTCTAGCTTCATTTTTATGGCTGTTAAAATTCCAAAACTTAAAGGGCAGATACGCAGACGGAAAGTCTGAAGGAGACACAGGAGCATAAACTTTCAACCGTATCAAAATTCAGGTCTAGTTAAAAACACGTACACACATATCCTTTACAAGGAGGCTGGCGGGTATGCCAAATTTATTAAATGAAAGTGTATCCGTATTCTTTACGTGGGATTAATGAAGACTGAGATCATGTGTCGAAAGTTGGCTTCAAAACCTTAGCCCACTTTGAGAAAGCTCTTATTCTTTCTTCAGCAAGAAGTGCAATAAATAGCTTGTCCGGGGCAGTTTTCTTTTACCTAAAGAAGCTCTAGACCTAAACTTGGAAAATTTTTTTTAATTCAGGTTTATTCAGATAATTGGAAAAGTCATCGTTTGAAATAGTGAACCTACTCGTTGCTAAGATTTGGACGATGTACCTTAAATAGAAGATTTCATATTAAATGCATAAAGTCAGACGATAATTCATTATTCTCATAACATTTAGTACATAACACACATGCACATAAACACTTAGTTAAAATATATAGAAGACTTATGTATTTATCCAACCAAGACTTCAAATGAAACTCAAGCATTTTATATGTAAAAATTACGAAAAAAGAAAAAACAAAAAAAAAAAAACAAAAAAAGACGTTTAGATTGTATAGTTATCGTTTCAGTTTATTTAAATAATTTTCAGTAGAAAAGCAAACGTAAGAAAACAAATTTCTCTCTATCTCTCTCTTTTTTCAATTTGCTCCAAGAGTTGCTATCACTAACAATACATTAACCTATATTGGCTTTTTCCTTTTAATAATTTAAAACAAAAAAAAAAAAGAAAAAGAAGAGAACATGCTATCATCATTTCCGCCGATGATGGACATGTGGGCTTGAAAGCCAAAAGATTGCTGGTAAAAGCTCAAAGAATAAAAATGTTACTTAACTTTGTTAATGCAGGTAATGTTTGGTAACTTAATGAAATTACTAAACCATCTTGTTTGAGAATTTTATTGATTTTATTTTAAAACTGATTTCATCTTTTTTCTCTTTCTTGATTAATTTCCATTCTACAGTTAATCCCAACTTCCATTAAATTGCGAAAAAAAGAGAAACATAAAAAGAACTTATATAAAAAAAAAAAAAAATCTGCCCCCTTCTTCCCTGACAGTCAAGCACACTCCTGCTCTATCTTTCTCAAGCGTCAGTCAGTGTTGCTTTTAAGCACTTGTTTAAAAAGGCAATCCCTCAACCCACACCTGAATCCCCCGATGTATTTCAATTATAAAGAGATTTTATAATAATTAATTAATTAATTTAAGATGCTAGCTGCTTAAGTAATATATATATATATATATATAAAAAAAACAAAAAACAAAAAAAAACAATAAACAAAACAACAAAAACGAAATTAATCGCAGATACCAAAAATAACAAAAAAAGAAAGAGAAAGCAAACGAATATAAAAACCGCAACGGCGAACACGAATCATTATTGTTGTTATATTTTTGAAAATCATCTTTTTTTTTTTCAACAAAAATCTAAAAACATTAAATAAAAAACAAAATACAATATCATACCTCCCCCTGCACACGAAATCGCTTTAAGGTTATTATATGCAAACGATGATTTTATTTTCATTTTATTTTAGAAACAAGCAAACACACTATTAAATACCCTACACCACCTGCATCTATTCATGTAACGCCTTTTCAAAATAGGACCTTATACGGAAAGTGGGCCCAAACAGTGAAAAGATCACTGAGGTTGCTATTATTATTATTGCTATTGTTATTAATTTAGCCAGAGAAATGAAAACTCTTCGTAAGCAAAATGCAAGAGAAAAAACTCGAGCCCCTGCTAGCGAGGAACATAGATAAACGAATAGATCTTCACGATCAAGGCCAGATGAAACTACCATAAAGTGCTGGACTTACTTGTTTTTAAAAACTCGTCTAAACGAAAATCGTGTGAAGTGAAAAATAATATATAAAGACAAAATAGATATGCTAAAGATTCGATAACAACAGATATGAGATGAGAAAAAGTAATGGTGAGGTTTCCATAAAAAGAACGATCAGCATCGAGATCTATACAAGATAGAATTTTACTTCTCTCAAGTGTAGCGCTTATGATAACAATAACCATTTTACTGGAAAAATCCGATACATTCTGCTTTTTCACTTGAGATGTTGGCCACGTTTCTAATATCGTTCGCTTGCGAAAATCGTGTAAAAGTGAAATCGAGTTAAACCGAATTAAGGCACTGTAGCAATGGGATGCTTTGGTCTCTTCGGCTTTTCAATGAATAGCAAGCACATAAGCTTTTATCGGTGGTGGTTAGGGAAAAATTGTAGAAAAAAAAAAAAACAAAACAAGAGTAATATATGAGTGACTTTTAATTTAGTAATAATTGCTTTTGATCGACTCCAAAGGAAAATGCGTCTATTTCCTGCATTATTTTTTGTTGTGTTATTCATATTATACCAGAGCGAGAAGTATGGCTTTGGTCTGGTTTGGCGATTACATTTTACTTTTTACAGCTTCTACTACACACAACCCAACTCAAGTGTAGATATCAAATTAATAATAATCCCCCTATCCGTACTTAAATGGCCGCAAAGTTATTTCCCCCGCTAATTTTTTGGAATTTGAAGCCTTGAAGCCTTAAAGCCAGAAAGCCGAATTAAATAACAATTTCATTATCTTTATTTGTAAACATGTGATAATTCTTTATTCTTTTATTTTATTTTCTTCAAATTTCTCAACAAAATTTCATTTCGTGCAGTTCCCGAGGTTGTTGTCGACAAGTGGTAATGATCTGCATCATAAAAATAATAAAGTGTAAAAAACAAAAACAAACAAAAAAAGTAAATAAAATATTAAACAATACTTTGATTTCTTAAATTAAAAAGAAAAAAAAAAAAGAAACAGAAAAAGGAAAAAGGAAAAAAAAAATCAAACGACTTATTTAAGTAAAACAACCAACACTGCAGACAGACAGACAGACAGACAGACTTGTATTGTTTATCCCTTTAGTCTTACTGCTCTACACTATCCATATACTGTTACGTTTACTACTGCTACAGTTATAGTGTCCAGTAAAGGAACAACAACAACAATAAGAACAACAAGAACAACAATAACAACAACAACTGTCGAAATGTTTCCCTCGTTAAAGGTGAACGGTATTTGAATATTATTTTATGTAATAATTTATTTTTTTTTTTTTTTTAATTTTTTTTAATTTTCTTTTTTTTTTCTTTTTTGTTGTTTTTTTGTTCAAATTTTATTTTAATGTACTGTTATAAATGTGTTATAAACTGCTATAAACATATAGAAAAAATATATAGTAACGGTAGATGAAAACCATGAAAGTATATACATACATACGTATACATATATAAACTATAAACTATTTGTAAAGAAATTGTTGTTCCATTTATGTGTGTGTGCGTGTGTATGGATTTGAATGCATACATGCGCACAACAAAGCAATATCAATAGCGACAACAATTAAAAGTAAACACTTTACTTCGTAACTACACATATACGTGCATAAAAGAGATTTTTAGTGAATTTTAAGTTTAAATAAAGTATTCGCGCCAAAAAAAAAAAAAAAAAAACAAAAACAAAATAAAAACATAAATAAAAACCTAGTAATATATACCAGAGTATATAAACAAAAGCAAATAAAACCACAAAAAATATTAATAAAAATTTTAAAAAAATGTAAAAAATATTAAAAAAAAAAACACATAAACTATGTTTCATTTTAATGCGAGTCCATCTTTGACTTCTTTAATAGCGTTAGGTAAGTAGCATTAAAATAAATAAACGATGATTTAGAAAAGAAATGACATCCATTATGCTATTGACTTTATATATATATAAAGTGTACAAGCGCTCCCTATATAATATTCTCCTCTTGACAAATCGTCATTACATCAATACCATTTTCCCCTTTTTAATACTCAAAAATTAGGATTTTAGCATTCTAAAGGTCTATGCGGAAATTTTAAACTATATGGGACAATTCTTTGACCTCATTCCCGTATATAGGTTTGGATAAAAGATAATCCAGATTTTTATTTGTAATATATTGTGATAAAAATTGCTTCAGCATAACGCTTTGCTTGTCTATTGCACTAAGTTCGAATCAAATGTGTCTATTTTGCGGGCCCCTTGCGGCGCAAGAATTGTTGCGAACATCAACAGCCTTGTAATAGGGTTGCATTGCTTATGAAAAAGCTGATCCATGGTTTGCAACGCTTGCACTTGTCGACTTACACCATTTTGTATGACCTTATACCTGCACCACTTACGGGTATAATAACTTCGTACGGATGTATGATAGATTCAGAAAGACTTAGGATACACCCATCTTCTATTAAATTCTGATCTGATTCATTGCTACTATCTCTGAATCGATTTAAGCCTGCCTGCCTGTCTTGTCTGTCGCCTCAATCTCTTGTGTTTAAGCTACAGGTAGCAATTTTGAAAATATTTTGATTTGGCCTAAGGGCGAATGTTATGTTATGCGGAATGCGTGATATGGTTCTAATCGGGTTACTATTTCGACCGCTTACCATATAACAGCTTAGTGTGAAACGCTGTTGTATTAATGGTTGTACTAAACGAAGTGATGTAGGTGTAGATGTAATGATGCGATTTGGACCACTTTACTCTCTTTACATTTTTTTTTAGGCCTTTTTTTATTGATTTAAAAAGTTCCTATACAAGCAAAAAATTATTTAGAAATGTGGTTAAAAAGCTCTTTCCCCGAAGATGGTTGTCTATCAATAATATAAGTGTTTTGAAGGTTGCACGTGTTTTCTTCCAAACCATATTTTCAAGTTGGCCGCGCTTGAGCTTCCCCAATTTCTATTCGATTATTGCCAATTTTGTAACTGTAACGAATGAATATTTTTTCGTAAGTGGGCCAACACCAAAGGATCGATTACAACATATAGAAAAAGGCTTCGTATATCTTTTACCTTCTAACTTTTATTAGACCAATCGATTCAGAATCACTTTCTGAATCACTTTAAGAATCGATCTAAGCTTGTCTGCCTGCTTGCCCATGCTTGATGCTCGTTCATGCATTTTTGGGTTAATTTTGATTGGCGCACTGAAGTGCTTTGGCATCGGATCATTTTTTCGCTCACTTTTCATCTAACACTTTACTTTGTAAGGGCTTTGTAAGATAAATAACTGTATTAAGCGAGCTGATGTACGAGTATTTAACGACAGGGCTTGGCCTACTATAATGTTTTCACTTTCACTTGCTGCTTTAAACAAATGTTTTATTATAATTCTTACATTTATGCATACATTCGATATTAGACTAATGGTCCTTGTGAATGTGGTGCCTATTAGACGACTGTATGTGTATTGTGCTTCTGTAAGTAATGCGTAATCCTACTACTTACTCTTACAGATTAACGAGGAAAACACAAGGTGCTCTGATTGCTTTTTTAAGCGCAAAATTTAAGTTCGTACGAACTATGTTCAATGAATTCAACTTTAATTCTTAAATTATATTTACACTGTTCCTATATGGTTTTAATGAAATCAATTTTCATTCTCATTATCGAAATATCGCAGTATATTCACTTTGTTAGAACGTTTGCAACATTCAAAAGAAGGCTTCAACATACATATATATTCTTGATCAACACCAAATGTCGAATCCGTTTAAGTATGTCCGTCTGTCTGTCTGCGTAATGTCTGTGGTAAATATTCAGCTGGTAGTAGAAGATGGGACACCAGCTTCAAATTTGCCGGCAACGTTGAAAGGAAATCAGATGAATTTCTCTTAAAAATTTTAATGATCAAATTAAACCAAAGACACTTTGTATTGTTAGAGCTACAATGTCTCCACCTTGTTCTTTATTTATTTATTTATTTATTTATTTATTTATTTATTCCACTTATACTAGAAACTCAGCTAAACAAATAACAGTCGAGTTCAATTGGCTCTTAATGCAAAACTTATATTAATTAATAATAAAATTTAGTATAAGTACAATAAAACAAATAAGAAGAAAAAAAAAAGAAAAAGAAAAAAAAGCATGTACAGTATCAGCATAGGGACACACTTACAACCGGTACAGGACCAAATTGCAAATGAACCCCTAAACCATCGCAAACATGCATAAGCCTGGCAACCGATAATAAATTGACAATAATTCATTTTCGAAACGTAACGACTTTTTAAGGATAAAAGCTAGTTTAAATACGACATAGGTAAATCGCGCGTATTAAGCAATGTTGCTGTAATGGACTTTAAAGAGTCCGATAACGAGAATAAGTGATAGACGTCATTTAGATTCTTGCAAACGAATCTGAGCGGATTGAACAGCTCATAATTAAACTTACACTGATTAAGCTTAACCAAGATAAAGTGCCTAGAGAAGCGGTTAGGGACATTAAAGCTTATTTCACCGCGTAATGAAGGCGAGTCAATAGCACCATTTATTACTTTAATTAGAAAGGAAACGCCAAGAACAAATCTACGTTTCTCAAGAGACGGTAGGGACAGCAGAAGCAACCTATTTTCATACGGAGGAAGAGAGGCAATCGGATCCCAACCCAAATTTCTAAGGGCAAACAGCAAGAATTGCTTTTGAACAGATTCAATTGAATCTACGTAGCACCTATATGAAGGAGACCACACAACTGAGGCATACTCGAGTATGGGTCTAACCAAACACATGTACAGCCTTTTCGTAATGTAGGGATCATCAAGCTCTTTGGACCACCTTTTTATAAAACCAAGCGCGGACCTAGCTTTGCTAATCGAGAGCTCAATATGCAAGTTAAAACGTAACCTATGGTCAAATAGGACGCCTAAATCCGTAATCGAATCGACGTCCTCCAACTTATGCGAATCTATGAAATACTGAGTAATGAATGACTTTCTTCTTGAGAATGAAAGCTTCTTACATTTACTCAGATTTAGTTGCAGGAGATTCAAAGAGCACCATGCAACAAAATTATCTAAATCACCTTGAAGCTGATGTGATTGCGATTCAACAGAGAAGGAAGAAAACAGTTTCACATCATCAGCATACATTAAGATCTGGCTGGAATTAACCACCGATGGGAGATCGTTAATGTATAAACTAAATAAAATGGGACCCAAGTGACTTCCTTGAGGTACGCCAGACGTAACGGGGAATTCATCCGAGCTAATGAAGTTAAACAAAACTCTGAAGGATCTATTGTGCAGATAAGAGCTTATCCATTTCACTAAGTAGGGTGGGAAACCAGAGGCTTGGAGTTTAAAGATAAGTAGTCTATGGTTAACCAAATCAAATGCTTTGCTTAAATCAGTGTAAATAACATCTGTGCGAGAGCCACTAGAAAAAGCCTTGAAAACATGACAGGTAAACTCTAACAAGTTGGTGACTGTAGACCGCCCTTTCCGAAAGCCGTGCTGGTGCGGAGAAATATACGAATTAATGGCAAAGGCTAAATGCTGAGTCACAATACGCTCGAACAACTTGGGCAAGACACTCAACTTGGCTATGCCTCTGTAGTTCTCAACAAATTGTCTACTTCCACCTTTGTGGATAGGAATAAGGAAACTACTCTTCCAACATGAAGGGAAAACACCTGAACACAAGAACATGTTAAAAATCTTTGAGATCACACCACATAACTCAACAGCGCAAGATTTAAGTACACATGATGGAATTCCATCAGGTCCAGGCGAACAACTGTATCTGAAAAAACAAATTATAAGCATTTATGTTATTCAGGGTATGTATCAACCAGACAGAAGGATAACAGACAGACATATCTTTTATTATGCCGATCAGATCAGATTAGAATCATTTTCAAAAAAGGTCTAAGTTTGTCTGTTGTCTGTCTCCGCAGGTTGCGTTTGACATACCGTCCGCGATCTTCGGGATACTTTCACGAAATTTGATACATTAAGCTTGAGTCTTGATCTACGGGGGAATGTTATTATGTCATGCCATTTTTATGCCCTTTCCCTATATAAGGTCCCAATCAAAAAATAGGTATTGTATGAAAAGAAAATTCCAGTTTTTTTTGAAAAAATCGGTTAGTAATAGGATAGCGGCGTGCTCAACTGATGTGAAATGTGAATGTTTGACGCTTTCTACTACAAGTAAACTTTCATAGGGCAAAAGGCTCTTATTTTAAATATTTTATGACCAAAATTTATCTTCTAAACGTAATTTGATCTAAAAATGATATATTGAACGTGTGGATCACGTAAGTCTATATTTTGGATATCATCTCATATGGAGATTTCAAAGAGAGAAAAACTTCAGTATGTCAACAAAGTCCAGTTTTTATTACTTTTGTAATTCTGGAACTAATGAAAATGAATTTTGATAAATTTAAACTACGTCGGTCCATCCACTGGACCCTCTCCATTAAAAGGGCTTTTAGATAAAGCGAAGGTACAAAGGCTTGATATATTATCGCGAGAATAAATAAAGAATTGTTTAAGGTGGAGTGGCGCAGAGCTTTTAATTGTCACTTCTGCCCGACTGGAACTTTTTTACCTGTTTTTATATCAATAGTCTTTCAATGTATTATTGAATGAATCTATTTATAAATGGCTTAGCTGTATGCGGTACCTTTTGGGGTAAGAAAAATGGCTATATTAAGGAATTGATAAAAAAGGAATTGATAAAAAAAAAAAAAACAAATTTACTTTGTCGCCTTTAGAGTAGGCTGTAACTTTTCAATGAATTTAAGCCAATGTCTGATCCATAGTTCTATATATTGACGTATGATTCTCGTGAGGTGAATTTTCTTTTCCCTCGAGAAATGACTAAAAACGTCTTCGTGGAAGTTTCAAGCAAATGCAATTTCTCCCAAACTAGTCATATGGCTATGCTTCTCACACTCAAATATGCAACAATTCGGCAGACGGCCAATCATTTATATTCACCACCAAAAAAAAAAAAAGAACGAAATTCCTTTTCTTTTAATCTGAAAGTTTTTGTCGACGATAGGGATCGGAATCCGTCGTAGTCGGAGAAAGTGTCTTTGAAGTATTTTGTTGTTTATATGCAATCAACGGAGAACGTGGCGGCTTTAAGCGGCGTATGTGTATGCAGACCATATAGTTTCTCCTTGGATCTTCTTAATCTGCAAAGGGAATATCGAATAGGATTCCAAGAAGTACGCCAACTCACTGAGGAACCACGAGGGTCAGATAGCCTTAGGAGAGTTACTCAGCGCAGAATCGGTGGTTGTTGCGGAAATTATTAAGTTGGCATGGGATGGAAATATAGTAAGTAATCCAGAAAGAGAGTTTTCGTATTAAAACTTTTAGTCTTTATTACGAGGAAAGCTCTGGAGCTCCGTTTGGCGGAACTATAGCTAACCCATCAGCGGTTCACAAAAGCAGAAGATGGATGCGAAAATAATTCATTGAACATTTTGTCTCGAAATCACCAAGTTTGCATTCAAAGGAAACCCGCCAGCCCGGTTTGAGACAAAAGGTTCTAAATAATGATTGTGAATATTTCGCTTGTTAAGGTTTGTAAGGAGTATTTTTTAAATAAACTTGAATTTTACTCCTATTTCCATATCTAATAAAATCAATCATATTTCAGCGAAAATGTATGATAACCTTTCCGCTGGAGGTCAATATGATGTTTGTAATCTGTATAATCCGAAATTTGATTGCTTTTTTTCCTTTCCTTTTCACGCCACCATTCTTCGAGCAAACGTCCTCAATTAGATGTCATTGCTCTCAAACGAACATATCCCCTTGTTACATAAGTTTAACCATGTCGAGATAGTTGACAATTCGGTCATGTATGACTTTTGAAAAATATATATTTTTACGTTTTCCGCAGGTCTATTGCTCGCCCGTAGTTAGGATGATTTTGAAAATCCTTAACCTGTACAGCGTCTGTGTTCGCTTCAAAGAACCAAAGAACCAAATAGGAAGTAAGACATAGTTAAGTTGTAAGAAAAGCCGACTCGCTTCAAAAATCGATCAGGACGATAATCACCTATGAAATGCTTGGCTGTTGCTTTTGTTTTCTATTCCGGTTTTTAGTAAAAAAGGATTGAATACAAAAGCGAAAGCTAACCTCCAGCGTTGAAGCTTGGAAACATAATCATCATCAGAAGACTCAATATTTTTAAAGTATTTGACGTTTTCTAAATTTTTCATTTCTATTATTTGGAGATTTAGTAAGTCTTTGGCATTCGCCCTTCAGTAACGATTAACACGTTTTGGCGTAGGCTTGTTCGCCACATTATGGTAAATATTGGACTCGAACTTAGAGTCGAATAATTCCAACATTTTGTAACAAGTAACCTGTACGCTGGGGTACTGCATTATATTTGACATCAGTATTGGTCTGACATGATGATACCGTCGTCGAGATGGAAGAAAAAAGAGAGATATGGGAAGATTACATTCATCAATTATTTGCAGATGACATCCGATCTGTAGACTTTGAAGCTGATGATAAGCAGTTTATCCATTACGAAAAATGAAATAAGAAGAGGTATAAAAAGTTTCAAAAAAAAAAACAAGGCCGTGGATAACGATGAAATACCGACTGTAGATATCCTACATTATTATTTATTGAATAAATTATTTCATTATTATTCATCAAAACGATGCCAGGAGACGCCAAAATTTTTGAATTATGTTCCTAATGAATTAGGTTCCGAAAATATTCCAAAGAATGATTCAGCAAAGCCTCTATGGTAAATTCGAATCATTACTTGGCCGTACTGAATGTGGTTTCTGGGAAGGAGCGGGCACCAGACAAACTTTGTTTTGCATTCAGGTCTTAGTCCACAACTGTAGAGGTGTGCATATGTGTTTTGGGAAGAAGCGGGCATCAGATAAATTTTGTTCTACCTTCAGGCTCTTGTCCCCAACTGTAGAGGTGTATATAAAGGCGTTTTTCTTTGTTTCATAGATTAAGGAAAAGCGAGTGACAAAATACAGCTTATATAAATCAACAGATATCCTGAAAGGTTCTAGCATTGACGGAAAAGATATGCGCTGCACAAAAATTTCTGCTGGAGACAAACAGCAGAGATCCGTTATTATGATGTCAGGACAAATTATATTCCTATAAACAGAGAGGTTCGCCAACGATGCATTTTGTCTCTTTTTCTCTTTAAGGCCTGATCTGAGGTAATCTTTCAAGAAGCTATTTAAACGATCGAAGCAGGCATTAAAGTCAATGGGCAATTCATCTTTAACGGATACATCAGCAGCGAAATGCGGACGACGCAACTGTCCTGGCAGATAATATGCAGGATCTGCAAACGATGGATTCTCAAGTCTATATACCTTGAATCTTTGTTGCGCAAAAACAGGGACGGGCAGACACGCGGAAATAAAGGGAAGAATAGAAATGGGTCGGTCAGCGTACACGAAATAATAGAAAATTCTAGCATGAAATTCTTCGTATGTTCGGTGGTCTTGTGTGGTCCAGAATCATGGATATGAAAAATCACTACGGACTGGAAGCCTTTGAGGTTTGGTGCTATCGTAAAATCCCAAAAATGTCGTGTGCAAATCGCGTATCCGACATTCAAGTTCTGAGAAGAATAAGCTTTTGTCGTGAACTATGAAGTATTAAAAAAGGCAAAACTGCGCCTTTTGGACATATGGTGCGTGGAAGAAAAACATGAACTCCTACCGTTAATAGGGGAAGGACGTACAGGCTTGGGCGGAAAATAAATGTCGTGGCTGCGTAATGTTCGGACTGAGAAACCTCGGTGAAATTATATACACAGCACGGAGCCGAGACGACTTTTGGGCTTTACTTAGCACTACAATTTAGGCAATAATTAATTGAAAAAAAAATGTGATCGCCTATATCCAGAAGGGGATGCGTAGTAAACGAGAAAGACTCGTCTGACACAGTTTAGTTTCATTTTCTGTTTAATTTTTTACGTCAATATTACGACGACAAATAAAATTATTTATGTGTGCAATGAAATTTGCTGGATAAACGATGCTCTCTCCAAACAGAGGGAATCGACTTTTTTAAGCATTTATGTGTGAAATGTTTACAGTGAAAAATATGCTTTCAACTCGCGCGGCCGACCAACGTATACACATATTTTGTCTATTTAGGCTAACGAGAGATACGCATCATATATGTATGATATATATATATATATATATATATATATATATGTATGTGTGCATTTAACGGTCTATTAAAAATAAATATGATCCCAATACGAATGCAAATCGCTCCAATCGTTTGACGTATTTAGAATCCGTCCGTTTTTATACATTTATTTTTAAGAAGTGAAAATTTGTATTTACGCGCATATAAGTTCGCCCAATGTACAATTTGCCTTGCAAGGTCATACAGTAAATTAGAAAATAGAAAATAGAAAAACGACTCAAGATTGTTTCCTTAGGAATTTGTTTTTATTTTCATTTATTTTTTTCTTAATACTCTTATAAAAACATTAAAATAAATTAAATAAACTAAAGTATGTTATTACAGCCACCACTTTAGGTGCTGTACTGGTCTTATCGGTACTAGCAGTGCGCCTCATAGCGATGTACATGTCGACAATCTATTACAATTATGATTGCAAGGTCATGTTATCTTTTCTGTCTATCCTTCCGTTTGTCTATTCACCTATTTACTTGTCTATGCTTTTCCTTTTCCACTCAGCCATATAGATGTTCATCTATTCACCACCCCCAGCATGAGGAATACTTTTCCATTTTTCTAGTTATCCATGACATTAGTCACCTGTTCACCTTATACCCGCTTGTGGTTTTATTTATGAACTTTTCATAGATTAATATCGCAATTTATACATTCATCTGTGAAAATGTCCACATTTCGATCTTATATATTGGGCCCCATTTATTTCCTCATCTATGCATCCTTCCCATTGCTCATCTGTGCCTGTCACTGTCGTCCATGCATTTGTCTGTTCCTTTCTCTACCCTTTTCCTCTCATCTCGAGAAAAGTTCGTCGTTCATTTATCCACCTGCGTTTTTGACGACATTTCTGATCGTGTTGCTCTTATACCTTTCCATGACCATACGTTCGTTCATTCATCCAACTGTCCGTATTTATTATTATTGGTCTGATAATCAACTAACTATTCAAAATAGAGTAGAGTGCTACAAGTACCACTTGAATATCACAGCAACAAACACGCCCACAATAGTCAAAATGACACAAAAAAGAAAGGAAGTAGCATACGGGAAAAAAGTGATCGTTTCGGTACGTCTTCGTTGATTACTTATGGATTCTAAAGGAAAGTTAAATAAGCGGCGTCTTACAAGTCATGACTTTAGATGATTGCGGTGGACATTTCCAACATTCGCTTTAAATAAATTCAATTTTCTTAATTATTTACTTATAAGTACTTTGACTAATTTTTGATTAATTTTTGGTTAATTTACAAAAACAATATTACTTTTAGTTACGGTTATAAACACATTATACACATTATATCCACATATATATGTACATACATATGAAAATCGAAATTTATATACAACGAAAATAGTTGAGATTTAAAATTTAAGAGAGAAGAGAACAAAGCAAAAGGAAAAGAAGTGTTCTTTAAAAACCTTTCAAAACATTATCCTCGCCAGAGATGATATCAAAAGGAGAGAAAACGATTCGAAAGAGATTAGCGCATCTGCCGAAGAAACAACATCAACGTTTATATTGTACGGCAAGCCATCAAATTTTATACTGCACACGAACTTATCTTCATCTTCATCGATGTTTTGAACGACTGCTCCCGCAATTGCATCATAATAGCCGTTATCTAATTTAGTAACATTTATTGGCGTCGTATGTATTAACACTTCATCATCAGGGCTAGAAGAAGAGTAAAAATCAATTTGAAAAAATTGTATTGAATTTACGTTTGCAATGAATGAACTCAGTGAACTTACTCGAACGATATAATGGGTTCAGGATAAATATTATGAACACTGCATTCCAGATGCGTTTCATTTTGCACTTGAACATGATCAAAATGGATGGTAAAGTTGCTAACATCAACAATATTTAACTCTTCCTCCTTAAATTTCGAATCGTTCTCAGTTTGCACCAAGCATTTGTAAACACCGTCCAGTTCAATCGAAGGGTTTATTAGTGTAAGGCCTCGATATTGGTGATTTGGCTCCGTAGACGTTTCCACAATTTCGCCCACATGATCGCGGAACCATGGCTGAAAGTAGATTTTACTTATTTTGTATGACCTTAGTTTAGACTAACAGTTTCTTTATTTTAAATATTTCGTACAAATAAATACAATCAAATCCGTTAGAGCATCTCATATGGCCGGAAGATGTTAGACGATCTTTTGAATCTGATATCAGTCAGTGTTGAGGATTATATATCACTTTATTTTAGGCGTGATCGAGTTTTTGCAGAGGCGGGCGATATAAATTAGTTTTGTGGCTCTGCTTTCAATGTGCAGAGAACGTCATGCCCGCGAGAGATCACGCAGGCCGTTTTACCATATAAAGGTTCAATTTCCGTAGGAGCGATTGTATAGCAAGGGGTTCAAAAAGTTGTCCCCTCCGATCCAAAGTTTCCACACTCATTCAGAATGTCGAAATACTATTCCTAAGCAGCTTTTGTCGCGAAATTCTAAAACTTACGATATTTGTTCTTATAATAGATAATAGCAACCTGTAGGTTCAGGACAAAAGCACGTGGACACATATCAAATGCACCGACGGGCACACAAGCTTAGATCGATTCGGAAAACAATTCGACTGACTCGATCGGTATAATCGGTGCAATAAAAGGTGGATCCACCACAAGCGCTTCTGGGTGTTACATCCATCCGCAAAACCTTATCATAATTAATGACCGCACCGGTACCGTATGTGCGGTTAAAATGTCTTTAAATGAAATCCGGAATAGCAATATGACAGTGCGACATTTGTGCTACGTAGGTTTAACTTTTGGACCTCTTGCCGTATAAAAGTCTCATAAAAGCTAGTGTGAAGTCAAGAATTATCTTAAGCGATAGTAGGCAAGTTCTGGCCGAATATAACGTTTTCATTTGTTCAGTTATCGTGCGCGAATCGGGATTTTAAAATTTTGTCAACGCTTGTCAAACAAAAAGACAAGTAAGAATGAATGGACAAACGAAGTCGACGTTTGCCCACAATTAAAGCAAATATACATATGTCGTGAAATTTTTAGTACGACTTGCGGGGTTTTAATTAAAATGGAAACCTTAGCATAGCTTATATGTATTAGAGACGAAATAATATTTATTTTATAAATTTTCTTACGCGTACTTACAACGACTGACGGTTTTTGCCCCCTAATCCATTGATATATGGCATTGTTATTCATAAACCATTTAACAACCAGATATGTGGGATTATCTTCTAGCTCGTATTCACAATCCAAGTTAATGACATCGTCACTCTCATCATCATCACCTATGACCACCATGTGCGGAACATCTATATCATGTAAGGTAATACTGTGTGCAGCTGAAACAAGACAAAACAAAACGCAACAATAAGAAACAAATAAGAAAAACTTACATCGCTTTCCCTCCATTACAATACATTTTTCCAAGCAGAACCGAAGACCTCCACATAAACAATTGAAATTTGTTTTTAAAGAGGCAATCAGTTCGCTTCCTCGTATATATATATCTTATTACTTAAATTTTTTTTATGAAGAAAAATTTCTGGTTTTAATAGATATATTTTCGTGGTCGTTTAAGTTTTGATCCTTTTCGAAATTTCATCTAACATTTCAGTTAAGAATTTCAATAAATAATCAAAGTCAATGTATAAAGAAATAGTTACCCGTTTTTCGAAGAGAAGGTTGTATTTTTGTCTATGCATAAACTATCTACATGTGTGCTGTAGCGTACCCAAGGTTGCCCACATTGGCATCTATCATTTCATACACATACTTTTATACCCGTCGCCGAAGGGCATTTTTGCTCTCTCTCTACCTATGCAAGGATTAAACTTGTGCTTTGGTCTTTATACGAGCAAAATTTAAACAAATGATTGCCTTAAAGCGTATTTTTGGAAAGCGTTTCTGATGCGTGATTTTAAATGGATTCAAAGTTCAAATGGTTTTTAAATTTCTCTAAATAATGTCGATGCTCTATTTCGATCATTCTAGACCTATGAAATAAAAATACGTATATTATAACAACCCAAACCCCAGTATCTTAAAAGAAAGCCAGACTCACTAGCCAAATTAGCTTCGATGTAGAACTTTTGTAATCCGTAACTTTAAATGACTTCGACTTTACTTAGGTTAATCTTTAGTACCCCACAGATCCATTTGGTGATCACTGTTGTCTTATCGGTTTGTGAAACCGAACCATTTCGACGCTACGTTATTTAGATTAGTATCAGAGGTTTGGTCCCTTGGCGACGTAGTGTTCTATTGATTACGCTCCGAATTTCAAATTCAATTTTTTAATGGTCCCAGCGAGTATTTAGCTCTGTGTGCTAGGTGTGGACAGTAAAACTGTTATAAGAAATATGATAATAGCCAGATTGGAGACACTTCGAAGCATAATTTTTATTGTATTTTAAATTTTAGTGACTTAGAAGTGGGCATGGATGAATCGACAAAAAACTTTAGTCTGCTCAAGTACATATCAAACTGACAGACAGACGGCCAGACGCATATAGTTAAACAAATATCGTGTAACTCATTCCAACGTTTTTTGGGATGTCAAAGTGAGGATATACTAAATGTCTATCTGCCAGCGTGTCGGCTGGCAATCGGAAGTTGGAACATTCGCTGTCGCAAGGGTAGGAGCGATTTTAAGTTTGCATATAAGTCCTCCGCTTACTCTTGCAATAGACCTAAGTATGTATTTACTGTCTATAACAGACATGACTGACATGAGACATGAGACACAATTTCAGTGCGAAAAAGTCGTGATCAACTCACAAATACGACGAGTGAACGTAAAACTACAATTTGCAATACGTAACAGATATCGGCTTTAAACTATGTACAAATGTTTTGCTAAAATCTGCAGGAAGTGGATATAACTGTTCTTCTGGTCGATCAATTATTTAACTCTTACTGTTGCCAATTAATTTTTGATCTCTTGTGTAATGTTAAGAGATTTCCTTTTTATTAACTCAATCGCTTTAAAATTACCCCACGGATCGACTTAAGCCCGTTTGTCGGTGTGTGTAAGTTGAAACTAAAAATCTATAAAGTGAAGAAGTTTGACACATTTTGACCCAAGGCTAAAACCTATTTAACATGAGTTCTGCGTAGCCAAGCAGCTGAGAAGTGCGTGTACCAAGTCGGGTCAAGACTATATTCTAAATAACGCTTTGCAGCTGTGCTTAATTCTTTAGTATGTTGTGATGAAAATACTAATGCAGGGCTTTTTAACGCTTGCCCTTGCCCGCCTCCACTGTCTTGATTTGTTTTTGATATGATTTTGTCTTAGAGTCGTAATTTATTCCTGCAACTTTCTGATGTCAAGGTGTATTAAGTTTGTCGGGACTTATGCAGTAACCAAAAAGACTTGACGCCGACCCAAATTTATTAAACCGATTTAAACTCTTCTGTCTGCCTTGTTCTCTTTTGTTCGACATCAGGTAGCATTTTTTGAGATATTTTGATGAAATATGCTATACCGACACGTTGTGGTCCAAGGATGAAACTATACTGAAAATGATTGCGATCGGACCACTTTTTCGACCGCTTCTCATACGAAACCTTACTTTGAAAGAACGTCGTATGAATAACTATTATATGGATAAGTAGAGTGCCGGGCTTTCCTTGAGTTTTGGGAAAATTATCATTGGCGACAATATCCAAAGAGGGATAAGAGACGACGCTATAAGTGCGAGCGAGCAACTAAAATAAAACCTAATGCCAACGAAAATAATTGGGTTGATAAACAGCCGCACAGACGTGGTGGAAGACATGATACCGAAGTTTTTTCACTAACTTCATGCAATGGTTAACGGCCTGTTTGAGCAGCAGAGATTTTATTCTTACGACTACTCGCAGAATTAACTCCGTTCGTGAAATGACGAATTTTTTTCAAGTGCCGCCAGACATATCAGAACAATAATGAATAATATTTTTAGTAAATTTCAAAAATCTTATATACAAATGGCACAAAATTAATTTATATTGCAAACATAAACACACAAATTTGTCCTTGAGGGCGATAAGGGTGTAGTAATGAAAACACTTAACAAGTAACCTTTGATCGGAATATGATTCAAGAAGAAATGCATGTGCGATATTTGTTGTAGGAAAAGAGGAAAATTGTGCAGGAAAGCAAACGATATATACATTAATCCACCCAAAAGCACGAAAACACACAGGCGCACACATATTTTTTACTTTCATGCATTTTAAACAATTTGAAGAAAAATTTTTCAAGATTTTCTACGATGAAATCATTTTCAATTTATTTCACTTTATTTAAATATATTTAAAAAAATTGTTTTTTTTTTTTGTTTGTTTTTACCTTGAAATAAAATGACACTCAAGCTAAACGTTAATATTATGAAAAACTTCATAACTAAAGGCAAAAATTCGATGATTCAAAAAGTAAAACAGTCACAACTGTTCACGCATGCACACACGCACATTTAAAAGACACGATGACCATTAACAATCCAAAAAGTATATATATAAATATATATATATATATATAGAATATTTTTTTTTTTTTTTTTTTTAATATTTGGAAATATTTATAGTGTTTAAAAAGAGCACTAACAGCAACAACGATTAAGAAACGGTTTGTGCAAAAGTTAAGTAAAGTAAAGACGCAAAACACAACAAATTGATAATAAAAAAAACGAAAAAAAAAGAAGTAAAATTCACAAAATTTGAAAATTTTCACCAAGACTTTTTACAAGACACTGAACCGTACCGTTTGTAGAAAAATGTGAACTACCGCCAACAACTGAGCAAAAATTGCCCGATCGTGTTGAGTGTAATTTATGTATAAAAATAACGTACACTTCGTTCCAATTGGTTGCGCCCGGCCACTAAAACAGTGTAGCAAACGATTGCTCGTCGTCGACCAAGCGCCATAGCATAATAAACGTTTTCAAGCATGTGGCCGAAACAACTCATACGGCAACAACACACTATATAAACGTCAATAGAACTAACAGCATAAACCATTTGTTTATTTATCCTTTGCTTCAAAAAGTCTAACTATGTGTATATATGTACAAGTATATATATATATATATGTAGGTGAAATAATAGCGAAATAGAGATCGCGTGTATAAAATTTCACTCATTTTACCATCGCGTACCGATATTTAAATTCATTCAGGTGTTTTCTCTCCCCCTTTAGAGATAGGAAGCAAAACGAAAGAAGGGAAATAGATATGAGTTAATTATTTTTATTGTACATACTTATTTACACACACATACATATTACACATATGTGATGCGTTAGTTACGGTTTGTTTATCTTTTCCTCTGCACATCTGAGCGCAGTTCGTTAATTTTTCTTCTTCACCTGTAATTCGTTATAATCTTTCTAGCCTCGCTTATAAAAACACTTGTAGGTATATTGACAAATGTTATATACAAAAGGCAACGCGATCTCATCAAAAAGTATCGGGATTGATTAATCTTATCCATGCACTTACGCTACTAATATTGCACAAAAATTAACGGGATTGCGTTCAAAGTTCTCCAACCCATCCAATCTATAGTATTTGCTCTTTAAACGACAGTACCCGGGATCTATTAAACCAGTGCACATGTACTCACATAGTCTCCATGAAAAAGAGTTTTTTGCTTAAACTAAGTGATATGCGTCGATTTTAATGGGGCATCTGCATCTGAACAAAAAGTAACGAGAATTTTTGGAAAACAAATGAAAACTAACTTAAAACGTATCAAAGACGTACTACAATCACTCCCTCAACAAGTAATAAGACAAGATCCAGTGGTTTCATAACAAAACTATCGAAAATTAATATAGTGTTTCTCGTAAACCATTAAAACATAGTAAAAATTAAATTGGAATTTGAAGCAAAAGTCCCGGGAATTGTCAAAAATAGATAAGAACTGCTTAAAGCATTTAACAGATATGCTCCTATGTATTTTATATACAATACGTATGTATATCAAAAAAAAAATGATCGAAAAATATTAATAAGAAAAATACTAATCTGTTCAAATAGTACACGGTTTGATACCATGGAAGTTTACAGATGAAAGCCTATATACAGTATGTATATGCATATATATTTTTTGAAGAGAAAAGGCAAGGCAACCAGTCAAGATACCAGTCATACATCTAAGCAATGCGAATTGATCGAAAAGTGCGAGAAAGCTGATCAAGTTGTATAACCACCATCGAAGGATAAGTCGTATATATATTCATTTTGCCAACGCCCAGAAAAAAGCTTCAAAAACCACGTAAACTATATATAAATTCTTGTCCAGCTTCGAACTAGAAAAGCAACCAGGTCTGTGCGTCTGTCCAACTATGTAGAATCAGTGATACATATACAAGAATGAAGATAGCGCAAAAGAGTTTGAAAATGGCTAAATAAGTCAAAGAGCACACCTCTGACGTCCACTAGCCCGTGCAACCAAAATTGAGAAGAACCTTGCCTTCCGTATCTTTTGCGCGTTGCTCATAATGTACAACAGATACACTATATAAATTTCCACAAAATTATTCTACAAAACTGAAAAAAAATCAACCGCATCTACCCAATAATAAATTTACATTCTTCTCTTTTTTAATCTTTTATAGCACAACCGTGATGAGTTTAAAAGATTCGGTCGGAGCTGAATATAATTTTCTTACTCCGAAAGCATTTTAGCCTACAGTCGTGCCAAAAGTTTCACAACTTCACAACAAATGTCACCTGACAATTATAATTCAGTTTGTGCCTGTCATTTGAAATGGCACTGTTCTCCCACTCCTTTCCACTCTTTCTTTTTTTTTGTTGATTCGAAATAGGTCCTTTCAATCAAAATGAACATTGACGATACCTAATAAGAACCAGCTCGATCTGCAATTATTTCTTTTCAAGTATTAACTTTAGGTAAAATCTATATCAAATATTATTTATTTATCTACATTTCTTTTTTTTTTTTTACAAGAGAACAATGGTGTCGAGTATGCAATTGCAACAAAGCCAACAAAAATGTTTGATTACCACAAAAATCAGCTCAATCGATTCATGAGAATCCGCGCGGAAGAATAATAAATTTTTCATTTCTCTTGGGTTCTTAAATAAGATGATTTCGAAATCTAATTGAAATCTGTAGCGTAAAGTTCAGTACAGGGGTCCTAAGGAAAACAATCTTTGTGAATTACTTTACAAAACCAAAAAAAAAAAGAAAAGAAAATGTTTAAATCCCGTTACTTTTCGATCGATTATTGTCAACTTCTGGTTGCAAATAACATACAAATTGATTAAAATATATATTAAAATACCTTTCAATTAATATAACGGAAGTGTGCTATCAATTAGTGGACTCGCGAAGCTATCTTCCTGGACTGCAATGTATGTGTATATCGCTCAGCGCACTCTCTTTTTATTATGATTCCTATAAAGTTTGCTCAGTGATTTTAGTTCTCCTAGTGACGTACCAATGACTTTTCACGTATATATTAGGTTGATGGGAATGTTTTGTCGCATCTGAAATAAAACATTTGAATGTGAATGTCTTTGATGTGTTCCTCAGCAGTCGAACGGCCGGTGCTGAGTTCTTTTGCAATTTTGAACAATGGTTAGGTGTGAGTTACTCTTTAACATGATCACCGATCTTCTTTAAGAGATCTTCACAACGAAATTTGGCAAACCATTTCGGGCAAATTCGAACATTTACATCTTCATATCTGGACGTGTCATATAAGCTTGTACAAGCCACCTCCACCCCGGAACTAACTAGTAAATGGGTATTGAAAGTAGACCCCACATCGCGAATTCTACCCATTTGCCTTGATAAGACAAGTAATATCACCCACAGATAGTAATATACGGCAGAACTTTTCGGTGAACCTATTATATGTTAGGTGTTTGCAAAAATGTTGATCACCTTTTCGCTTGAAAAAGGCGTTTATTGTGGAAGATTGGGTACAACATATATTAGTCAAGATACTTTCAATGTGGCAACGTGGCGATATCATGGTTTGGCAGCGATCCATCCACTGACCGCTTGTCAGCCAGACCATGCTGCATCGATCTGAACAAGTAGTACTTAGGAGCCGCCATGTGAGTATGCTGGGTGGAAGAAAGAACTTCCCTTTCCAGCTGCCACTCTCACAACAAGTAGCCGAAAAACGGATGGCATTTCCAGTCAACTTGTATTATCACTTTTAAACCGTTGGAAACGAAACCGCCAACTGGCATATGATGGAGTGGCATCATCATAAGCCTCTGAACGTGCTTGGTGGGCTTCCGCAGCAAATTTCTTCAAATAAATAACAAAAGTAATAAATTTGGAAGAAGAAGAATTTTGAATGCTCTAAGATTAGCGTCGGCGTCGCTTACTAAATCGATTACACTAAATGGAAAACTGTAAAAAACTGCTTTATGTAGAGAAAGAACAAAACCATCGAATTCAACCGTTAAGTGCACTGGTATTTCCCAGTTCTTCATCATTTTTACTTTTACTGAAGTCGCTGATCAAAATTTTTGCAAACACCTAATACTATATATGTATATGTTATTACTTTGAGTTTATAAACATGTCATCAAAGTTTATTGCCGTTGTTGTTGTTCTTGCAAGTGTGTTGCTAGTTTTCAGTTACTTTTCTTAAAGTCACCGAACCATTGAATTTATCTACATGGTGCGTAACATGTAGAATAAAAGAAGGGTTTAATACGGCACAACATTCGCAACATTCACTCATATCGCACAATGTCGTAAATTAAGAAAAAAAGAAAAAAAAACATTTTTAAGAAAATAAATATCGACTAAAGTTTAATCTAATTACAATTAACTTTCTTTTTTAATTGAGACATTTAACACGACATAAATGTTTGTTTGCAAACATATCCATTTATTCTATTTTCTATGTAGACTATTGGAAGGCTTCGGCTTCGCTTCTCATGCCCACTTCATTGTTTGTCACTAAATAATCGTTCAATTCATTATATTTGGAAAATTCTACTTTTATTTGTTTAACACTACAATGACCGAATACACCAAAATGGTCGGCAAGACGATACCTTTCGTTAGAAATAGGTGTGCACAAAACGTCGTTAGCTTTGGTGTTAATATGCTTTTCATAGTAATGCAAAACAACAACAACAACTGGACGCTTTCGTCCAGTCTTCCCAATTAGTATTTAGTGTTCAATATAAATAGCTTACCTGCTTGCGGCCAATCGGCCACTGGGAAGATCTGCAGGCAGGATCTGCGGCCGACTCTGTTTTGGTTAAAGTGTCGCGCGGAATATCTTTTCAAAATTATATAAAAATTTCGAAGCTTATAGAGCAAAACAATCCGTTTACATTAAATACTGGTAATAACCCTGGTGCCAACCATCCATCCATCGGTTGATAACTATTTATTAATAAACTATTGATCGGTAAAGTCCACACGATTATGTTATACATTTTCTTAAAGCAGTTTTCACTTTGAGAAATGCCAACAGAATGAATTTAAACCCCATCCATTCCATCAAATCTGAAAATTAGGAATAAAAGCTATAACAAGTTATGTAATGAAGACAGATAGGATGATTGCGTCATCGTGGTAATTCCACTAAGCGCTGTTGAAACAATCTTGCAGCCATTATCAAGAAATTTTCGATTGCTTGGAACACCAGTAAACATTGTTTCGCCCAACATGCCCCCTTCCTGCTAACTTCGTTTCAAGGCAAGAAACTTTTGTGAATTTTTCCTTTCGATAAATCAAAACGCCATTGAAAATTCTCATTAGTCTCTCAACTATACCAATCAAAAAGACGACGGCTAAGGTTTGGCATATCCATGACTTCGGATATGCCAAATACAAAAGGTGTCCAGCAATTCTAAGTGAATGATAATTCGCACAAGGCTCTGATATTTCCAGTATTTAAACGTTTAACGAGAATAGATCAACTTTCTTTTAGTACTTCGTGGGATTAAGCTGATGCCTTTTGTGTACCTTTTGCGTGTTTCGACACATTCAGGGAAATTTTTGGCTTACCTTTGTTC
Organism: Glossina fuscipes; assembly: GCF_014805625.2. NCBI lineage: Eukaryota > Metazoa > Arthropoda > Insecta > Diptera > Glossinidae > Glossina > Glossina fuscipes. The sequence goes on along the minus strand of NW_023998490.1, from coordinate 1,932,958 downwards.
ACCGGAACTTCTGAATACAGTTGTTTTTGAAAACTATAAGTTAATAAGGCGTGCATTCCTCTTAGTCTGTGTATCGACTGTCAACTTGACAATGGGCGTATTCGTCCCTTTGCAAGAGATATCTCACGCCAATGTTCAAAATTCCTATAGGATGTTCACAAAGTTACTAAGAGTTCTCTTGATCAATGTGGCATAACAGTTCATAAGACTCGTGATGACAATCGTCTAAATTGTTGTAATGCTTTACTCGCTATTATTTAACCCGTAGCGTAATACCTTTAACACAATCATAATAAAACAAGTCAGTGATCGCGGGTTCATATCTCAAGTGTGGTAAAGTTTCCTTTTTTCGTAGGTGTAGTGAGGGCTTTTCGCTTCTGTCTTTCTGTCTTTCCCTTTCTTCTTTTCATAAAAAAAGAGGAATATATCCCTCATTCTTCCGTGATGGATGTAAAAAACAAAATTATTACCATCTCAAGTGTTGTGTTACAAGGTGAATCATGACATATCCTATCCTATCAAAAGTAAGAGGCAAGTCCTTTGCCACAAGCAGTGTAAAATAGTGCAAGCCGCCATATTTTCTTAGATAGACCCACTGTGCGACCACGACAACCAGTAGTTTTAGTATGTTGACCACGCACACGTAAGCCCCGGTAATGTAGACAGCCACGGTGTGAGTGAATTTTTTTGAGACGTTCCAAATCTTCACGTAGCTTGGAATCGAAATTTGCCGATGTCAACTGAGTCTATTTACCATCAATAATATCCCTTTGTCTGTTTAAAAACCAGTTGGGCACTTTGTACTTTGTAGAGATTACCAGTAATCGTAACGATTTTCTCTACCTCCTCTTCGGTACATTCATCGGCCGGTGTATTTAAATCAATTTCAGCCTTTTTAAGCGCAACGTTCGATTAACGATGTCCATAGCAGTCGTAGCTATACCGATTTCACGTCTGCCATCATATTGGCACCCATAATACGCAATATATGCCGGAATTTCTCAGGAATAACGAGCGACATTTTTGCACTTTTAGCAATGAAACTCTCAACTAAGACTTTTGTTAGGGAAAAGATATAATATCGTGTAAAATAGGATTATTTAAATTAATTGTTAATTTTGCGTTTCCTTCGCTTCCGAAAAAGAAAAAATTCAATTTTCATTCATTGGGCTTTGCCCAGAGGCCCTTCTTCCCTTTCTGAGACTATGCAGTAGCAATGATTGTAAAGATTTCAAATTTTCACACAGTGCAAGTTCGCGTTCAATTTGATTGTACGCCCACAGTATTGTAATTGTAAGTTCTATGTTATTTCGTTTATTAAAAATTATTCTTAAAAATATTATCCGAATAATTGGACGTGTAACTTTAAATTAAAAGAATAGACAGAATAGAAGAAGGAACAGATAAGACTATTAACATACTATAAACGTAGATAAAAACAGATGTGATGAGCACGATATTTATATGATACTCGCAACATGCTCCCTGTCGTCAATTTAAAGCACAATAGTATCGTTCTCATTATCATCATTGACTACTTTCTTGTTTTTTCGTATGCGAGCTGATTTAATTTTACTTAAAATTTCATAAGCCTGTTGAACTTCAATGAAACGCTGTTGGGCGGTTGCTCGTTGCGATTCATCTTTAACTGTATCGGGATGTATAGTTTTGCATAGTTTTCTATACGTTGCTGTTATTTCAGTTTGTGAAGCGGTAGCGCTAAGGCCCAACACTTTATAGGCATTACGTTCCCCGTCAACATCCATCGATTCTAATAATTCTTTCCATATTTCATACCAACCATGATGCTGCGCGTACGTGTACATGTCTTTTAAAGCTTGCTTAATATCCGTCCACCAGGCTGAAGCTAGGAAGTTTTGAAAAGCCTCATGGATTGGCACTTCGTTGCCATTCTCGTCGGTTATTGTTCCGTTGAAGTAAAAGAAACAGCCCCATAAACTGAAATAGATAAACATGGCCGTTGAGAATTTAAAGAAACGTTCACAGATCCCGCGTCTTTTCGGTGGAGTCCGTAACCATTCTTTGGAGGCATGATCGAAAACAAGAGCTGCCGCCAAACTGGTTATAAGTATGGTATACGTTTCGTCATATATAAAATATCGTATTGGATAGGCGGCGAAAGCAGCTAGCAAACAATGCCATAAAACTCCACGTTCACGACCAATATTCCCCACCGTCCATACGCCTAAGGCCACAAAAAATGGTATCAGCCAATGTAGAAAATTAAAATCCATGGCCATGTACATATCATTTGGTATGGCCATGTTGGCCAATTGACCGAACAAATACCCGATCATTATCATAAAAAGGAATCGTTTCCCCGAGTACGGGGGTTTCTTATGAGTTTGCAGCTTTTTAATAAACTCCTCAATGAAACGCGGATCCTCATTAGCGTCGCGAACGTAAGACGGTATAGTGAATATTTCGCCAAGCCAACCGATACCAAAATAACCACCCAAACTGCACCACCACAGAAACGCATGACGATCGCGATGCAAATAAAGATGATGTAAACCGAAAATGCCACCAAATAACCATAATACATAGGCGAGAAACACTGATTTCTGAGGCGGTAAGGCATTTACTTCACTATTCATTACTTTGCCATTTCTTGCCACAGTTCTATTATTATTTTTGCCCATTTTTTCTGCAATAAATAAATTTAAGATTTATATAAACTTCTTATATCAACTTGACGCGCACACACAGAAATACATAATAAATGTCTTAAGTACAAGTTGAAGAACTTTCTCTTTTTCTGTGTAATTCTTAAGTTTTTCACTCACCGCAACACATGCACCCTGAAAACCGGTATTAACCTTTAGTTATACAATTTCCTAATCATTCAAATTTAATTCAATTCTTATTTCTCAACACGAAAAACAAAAAATTAATTCCTTATTAATACCTTAAGAAGTTTTCCAAATTTCTCGTCGTACAAGCACTCTTATCAAACGTTTGGTGAATACAAGCCACACGATTAGTTTAGGCCGTGAAATAAACGTTAAATTCAGGTCACGACAGAACCGTTTCTTTCAAGAGATAACAAAGAAATGCATTCGCTCTTCTCCTAATTCTAATATAAAGATAAAAGAGACTGGAAAGAAAGCGAGAAGCAGAGAGAGAAAGAGAAAATTTAAAAGAAATTAAAGATCGTTAAACAACTGTTTACTTGCGTGCATAATTTTGTAAACGCTCTCCCTTTCTCTCGTTCTCTCTCTCTATTTCTTACTGCTACTACTGTAAGCTTTTGTTATAATCGTTCTTAAGTTTGAAATTATTCGCCTTTGAATTTCCCAATAATTTTATCTACCACCGAAGCACACTAAAAGCAATAAGTTTACTATTGCGGTTTGTAACAAGCAGAAGCGCGCATAAAGTATATGCGCATGTCCTTGATTACAATAAGACGGTGCTAGCCGTAAAAGTTTAGTATAAAATTGAACTAAAACATCTGTACCATCAATCGTGGATAATAAAACATACAATTGCCATAAACTTCGTTGCTCTATCCTCGTTATTGATTTCTGGAAAGATCCAAGTGTATCTGGTACTTAAATTTTCCAAGCAAGTTCAGAGAGGTTTTTTTCTTTTCATTAGTTTGTGACTTAAACAGGTCGGTCTAGCTTCGATTGCTCACATAGCAGTTCTTTCGTGCGGAATATGCCTTAAAGCAAATTATTTTTATTATTAATATTGTTATTAAAATTTTCTTAAACTAATGAAGCAAACTCTTAAACGGAAAGAAAAAAAGTTGAGCACTAACAGCATTGGCAAAACTCAAAAACTGATGTCATGTCATACTTGCTTTATTCTGGGCCTTGTAAAAATTCAAAGTTTCTATGAAAGAAATTTTACTATTGCCCATAAAGATTAAATGATCATCAGCACGTATGCCATACTTCCAGATTTCCTGAGTTATCCGCAAAAACTTAAATTGCTCATTTCGCTGAGGCCCTAATCTAATCTAATATGTTTTTAAGTTTTATCGTACGTTTGGATATGACGAGCCGAAGTTTGACAATATTCCGGACCAAGTGTCAGTAAACTGTTATCTAAAATCTTAAAAGAATGCAATGAAACGCTATCGTACTTACGAAAGAAGACGACTCCAATAAACGATTATGTGTAACGAATAATCGTAAAAGTTTGGAGCAATTGCTTAACTTGTAGCTATTAGAAAGCGATTGTGTTAGGAAAGCCAGTAAGCTTAATAGCTTATTAACTACGCATATTTTTAATTGTGAGGATCTCTCGTCTTCATTATCTTCCAGTAATTTTTGCAATAAACCCCAAGCATAATCAGCGACTTTGTTACGATATGATAAATAAGCTGAATTGTTTTCCAACAAACATGTCCGGACGTCATTGGGATTTTCTTCGCTGTTTCGCATGCAAGCGTCCGGTAAGATATAGAAAGTCTCTTGGCCAATTTGAGAGCGGCAGTATAAAGACCACAACTGCATAAAATCATTGTCAGTTCAGTTGAAATAGCGTTCACGATAGTCTGAACATTTTTGCGTTGACGGACCAATTATATTAGCTTCTATATGAAAACATCCACGTTCAATACGTTTAATTTCCAATACCTCGACGTGAGTGTTATGAGTCGGTTCCTATTGATCTCTGGAAATATCGTAACAATTCAGACAATGAGAACGTTTCTGCATAAACGTGTTCGAACGAAGCTTTTCTCTCATGAAATGCATAAAGAAATTCAGAAACTTCATTCTGTTCCATTGACTGTGAACGGGCTCGTGACTCGACAATATTTTCAAAGATGAGCAATTGAGGATCAGCTTCATCCAATGAATCAATTGCCGCCTCAGCTATATTAATAACATTATCTAAATAATAAATAATGTCCATCATTAAATCGTCTGCTCTACGAGAACTGGCTATTGTACAAGTATCCATCCTCCATTATCATTTGTTGCTGTATTTTGCATAATCAAAACTCGATTATAATTTGTCATGTATGCATTGCGTTGTAATGGTTGCTCTTTTCGTGTCCAATTATAAGAAGGTATTAGACACCCATATTCCAGGCATTCTAATCGAATCTCAACGCCAGTTTTAGAAAATTCTGAAAATACCTAAACATTAAACAGTTTGCAAGATTAAAACAGTCGCTTAACAAATAAGTTTACCATCGGGAATGAATTCGCGAAAATTAATGCCTGATAATTACCTAACAAATGGACAACTAGTTGATCACATTTCGCCGGGTACTCTTGCGAAGATCAAAGTCTTTTTGTACATAACACAACCACAAAAATTCAAATTATACTTCGATTAGCTGCTTTGTTTACGTCTAAAGGCCTGACACAAGCGGATTAATTAGCTCTGTCCACACTTTCGATGGATAAAAAATATCAAATCATAAAATTCTTCTCACGTTTTTCCGCACCACCTTTTAAGGTACCGTGATATGCGCGCTGCCAATTATTTTAAATGGCTGGCATTCCCTGTACGCCCACAGCCCTACAATTGATATACTTTTTTTAAAATTGTAACATAATATTTACAATAAAAATATATACATATGTATATATATATATATACCAAAAGTCGTTCCTCGTTTTGGCCTCAAGGGTTCTCCGTCTCTGGAGGGGGAGAGGGTGCTAGAGTAAGCTAGAAATTAAGTAGAACAAGTTAGGATTAAGCAAAGAGAAGTTAGAGAAAAGAGAAAGAATAGTTAGTTACGAAGAATGAGTTTTAAGCCAAGGTTCAGGAAAATTAGAAGTTAAGTTAGAGAGGAGGGTTGGTCGCGGGGTGTATTAACGGGGGGACATCTCGGTTCGGTTGGTGCGGTTAAAGTGATGGTTAAGTACGGATTGACTTGTGAAAAATTAGAGCAAAGAAAACTCATCGTGAGAAATAAATAATAAGGGATAAGGAAAATCCAAACGAATACTTTGAATAAATTCCTTGTGAAAACCTGGAGTCGCTGAGCTACCCCAGCAACAGGTTCGGGCAAAGTTTAGCCCTCACAATATATATAATGACAATATTAATTAAAACCCCAGGCAAGTTTTTTTTTTTTAAATAAAAATACTAGTATATAGCTACAATATACGCATGCGTAAATAAATATAGTATATAATATAAAATAGAATTATAATATGGATTATATAATTTCAGCCGCCTGAGTGGACGAGTAGGCAAGAGTCTCGACTAGCAAGTTCAATGGTCGTGGGTTCAAATCTCAAGTGCGGTAGAGTTTCTAATAATAATATAATAATAAAAGTCGAAAGCGTTTAGATGTAGGGCTTTTAAGACTTTAGTTTTACAATTTATTCTCTGGCTAAATTTATAAAAATAATAATAATAATATATAACATAAATATACAATATAAAAAATATACGAATAATATGGACAGACATACATAAGATAAATATACAAAAGTATATCGGTGGTGTGCAGTGTGGCAGTATGTTGTGCGATGTGTTTGTTGACAATGATCTGTATAATGGAACAATTTAGTGATTGCTGAATTTTCCTGTAAATGATGAATACACTCCAGTACGATTGGCAGAGAGAGATATCTACAGTGTGTTGTTTGCTGAGCGGTGTGCTTCTTTTGTTGGGTGGTTGGGTGTGCTGCTTGCTGATGTGTCGTTGGGCGGTATACGTCTTTTTTACGCTAAAATAAAATAAAAGTAAATCAATTAATAAAAAAAATAATAATAAATAATGATTAACACCAACTTACCATTGGCACACAGCAATGCTACCCGACGATGAGCGTCTATGGTTTGGCGGTGTGTTGAGCGGTGTGCTTCCTTCGTATTCAAAATTGGAATGAAAATACGTAAATAAATAGTAATTATATAAGGCTTTGCTGGGCGGTGCGCTGCTTATCGAAGGGCTCTCTTAAGTTTTTGCATGTGGAAAGGATAAATAAAATGTACTCAAACAAATTTATGCGGTGGCTGCTAGAGTTGGTGCAGGAACCTGCTGCCACGAGAAATTCAAGCCGCAACAGTGCTGTTGCTTAGACGCGCTTGCCGATGTTTGCCTCCACCATATGTTGCTGCATACTCGTATAGAAAATTTTATATGCTTGCTGTTATACGTGGTGCACCTCCTGTGTTGGAAAGACCGGCTTCAAGTGCTTGCTCGTGAGGGTCAAGTTGTCTCTTTTGTCCTTGGCAACTTTTCGACCGCTCACGAAGACCCGGCAGCGGTCGAATCGCACTAATCGCTGCAGCTACACACGTTATATTTTCACTTTCTAGTTCCATTTAATGAAAGATGTCCGACAGACGGACCAATAAGCACAGATAAATTGATGCAGAAATTTAGGCTGATGAAGAATATATACTTATATACCCTTCACAAACCGAAGGCTAAACATAGCGCATTTTTGATCATTTATTAGATCAATTGAAAAATCCTAACATGCTATTCCAAGTTACTTGGGTAAAAAAGAAATAAAAAAAATCATCAAGTTTTAAGATAACAACAGGCTCAGTCTCTCTCTAAAATGGCATCAGGGCACGTACGCACATGAATGTGAAGAAGCGAGAAGAATGAAATTTTAAAACGTCTTCACCCTAAATAGTGATGACTTTTATGTATACAAAAGCACTGAGGAAATTACATATGCTTGCCTGTAGTTTGGATATTTTAATTTTTTCTATTATTAACAACAGAAGCACTCAAGATCGTTGGAATGGGATATATGTACTGTTATACTAATCTTTTGTCAATTTTTTTTTTTATGTTTCCTTTATTTCCTTGATTGATTATTATTCTATATTTAAGAGGACAAACACTTACAGTTTCCAACAACTTTCAAGGTAGACTAAAACAAAATTATATTATAGTCGTGTGATAATGAAATTAGTATGAACTCTCCATTTTTTTTTTTTTACACTGATCTCTTATTCCATTGCAATCGATTGAAATAATTTCGAGGAAACATTTCGCTTTCTTAGTTAGTTAGTTTTTAACAAATAATCTCGCCGCTATTTTTTATACGTACAGGTATGTTATATAGTACATGCATATAGTACATGTACATAAGTATGTATATACGTTCAGAGTCTAAAAAAGAAATAATAGCGAATATCATGTAAATGATACGATAAACGTTGAAATGAATATAGGAGTTCATACTTGTTGTTGTAGTGCGGACAATATAAGGCATATTTTTTTTAATTAAAATTTTTTTCCAAATAAAATATTTCCCTAGGACTTCATGCAAATTATAATTTTGACAGATAGAGACTATTTGCCATCAGGAGTTCAAACTCAATACAATTAAATGCCAATATTTTCAAAGAGGTTAGCCTAGGCAATCTATGCGATTCTTAGATGGGTCTTTATGAATATATGAATCTTTTTTATTGGCGGTTATGATTTTAATGCCTACGTTGTTGTAATAATAGCCAGCAAATTTCTGATTGTTTTCAATGCATTTCCACCTTTTCTCATTCAAATTGCATTAGCAATATATATAAAAAAGAGTTCCTGCAACAAGTCCGCCTTTATCTGGCGAAAGAAGCTATTTATTTTTCTATATAACAGTAATTTGACGTGGAAATTAGTTGCACAAAAATTAAGCTGCGTTGGTCAGTTTTTTTCGACTCAGTGCCCCGTAAGGTTCTTTATGAAAAGTCAAGCTTTGCATGGAAACCAGGGCATTCATACTACGAATCAAATTCACATTAAAACAATAAATACGTGTAAATGTGCTCACGTTCAATTTGTTCAGTTTGTTCAACAATCTTTATTTACTCATTTATTTACCTCTTTATTAATTTAATCAATTTTTATACCACAATTATTATTATGGTATTTTGTATTCTTTTTCCTTATTTTTTGAATTTTCTTATTATTATTATTTTAATTTTAGACTAATGAAATGAATTCTTAGACTAAAAAAAAGACATTGAGCACTAGCATGAATTTTCTTAAAAATATTTTTTACTTTTTTTAAAAATATTCTTTAATATTTTTTCAATTTTTCACTCTATTTGTATGAATCTTTTAGCAACTTCTTAACCCACTTCAAAACCGTTAGTTCGTATTTTTAACAGAGGAATAGTGCTAACTATAGCATTGTAGATACGTTTCCATTATTTTCTCTTTAACTTTCCCAACATTTCCATGATATCATCCATAATTAGACGTGCAGAAGTAGCGGACATCGCCGTTCGATCAGTTTGTCTATTTTCCAATAAACTGATATGAATAGTTGTTCAAAGGGTTAATTTTCTAATGGTGCTCCCATTTGAAGTTGAAGGACATCTGATAACACTGCAGCTCGAAATTTTATCAAAAATAAACAATCAAACTGAATAGACCAAGCGATTTAATTGCTCACTAGTTATGTTTCGAAAGTCACTGGTCAACAACCCTGTAACAAAAGGCTTTGAACGCCTTAGTTCACGAAACAAGCCAAAAATGCTTAGCAGCATTGAAATAGAGGCCCACGTCTGCATAATTGTTTTTTTATATATGCAAATTTGCGTGATGCGTATCTAAACGAGAGCTGCACCTTACTCAATGAATCTAAACAAAAGCTACAACTCGTTCGATGAAAATAAACAAAAGTTCTGAAAATTTTCTACGCAACAATTTTATTTTGTTTCTACGGCACGTGTCTCCTTCTGGTGTATGAAATTTTTTACTAAAAACTCAGATTTTACATCCGATTGGGGGGTGAATTGAGAGAAGGTTTGGTGGGTGAACTGAGAGTAAATTTGGAAAGAACCGATTACCTCTTGATAACAGCATTAAATTTATTTTTGGTTAAAGTTTTATTGGCATTTTCATTGTCGTCCCTACTCGAAATGGCAAACGCGTTCCCTAATAGAGGCAAATTACTGTCGCAGATATTGTCTCACGCACTATACTCATTCGATATTGCAATATGAGATTTCGAGTTATTCCGAACGCTGCAACGTTCTTTAAATGGAAAAAAATTCGAAAATTCGGATGATATCCGAAAAGCCGTCTCCGGATATTTTGTTTAAAAACCATTTAATTTTTAACGTTCCGCCATTGAAAATTTACACATTAGATGGCAAAATATTGTTTATAACGTGGGTGATTATATCATTGATTAAAAATTAAAGCTTGGTAAAAATTTATCTTTTTGAATTGAACGTAGAAATACGACATTACTTTTCGGTCCCCTAAAGTTATAAGAACTTTGCACGAATCCCTCCTCGACATGCGAATGGATGCTTATTTCCTAGCCTTTTTCATCAATGAAATTTTAAAAAAAAATAATCGATCGTACCTTAATTTAAACTATTTGAGTGAACTGATACGCATTATGCTTCCGCGGTTCTGTCAACATTTGAAATAGCATAGCGATGCTTTGGAATTACAGTTTTGCCATCGTTTGTTACTATTGTGCTTTAAAAGAGAATTTACCGAAGCTCTAGTAATACGAATGTGGAAGGCCCGATGGTCCAATTACGACGGATTACTTGCATTTATTTCTATGCTTAGCCATTACAGCCGTCTATTTATTTATTTATTTAATTGAAAGAAATCTAACATAATTTTTTTCAATTATTGTTTTCATTATAAAATATTGTTGTCTTTTACTTTCGTTTTTGTATACAATAAAGAAATTTTATTTAATCAGAGAATTATGCTACAGGTGTTTTTAGTAAAAACAAAATAAAAGTTTTGACGGAGAATTTTCTGCGAGCTTTCGTTTACTTTTATTAAAAAAATTTACGTATTTCGGTCATTTTCAGACTAGAGTGGATGGATTTTGGTCATTTTGAGATACCAGTACATCGACTTTTGGTAATTTTCAAAGCTCAATTTTTTGGAGGGAAAATTAAGATAATTCAAATTCATTAAAGCCATGAATAATAATAGAAAAATAGTGCACTTTTTTTAAGCAAACAATAGTGCGCACATTTGCCTAATACCTAAAAATGAAAAAAAATCGCAACTGATTTCGACTACGAGCATTGTCAAAATCTTATTGGAGAAACTACTATGAAGACTTGGAAGGAAATATTTGTTCTTTAACGCAGATGGCTTTTAATCGAAGGAAATGAAAGGAAGCGGAGGTCGATGTTAATTCTACTGGTGGGGATAAAGGAAAGGTAAGATTAATTAATTGCAAATGAAATTAACGAAGAAAACGTAAATAAAATAGCTCAGGTTGTAAAATTATTACCAATCTCTTTATATCTGCGATTCAAATACGACCACTACTTCGAAATCTACACAACTAAGTATCGTAGTTGCTTCGTTACTTAAATCACCGTACTGTAATATTTCCAACACTTCGCAGGCAGCTAAGGAAACCTCCTACTAAATCATCATCGGAAGCATTTAGTCGATTAGTAACCACTTCCATTTCATTTTTCATAATGTCGTTGACTTCTTTTATATATTTTGGAGAAAAATTGAATAGCACTGCGTGATTATTGCTTAATCTAATATTATTTCCCATTTAACTTTGAAGAGAAACAAAACATTCATTGCCTTCCAGCAAATGTAAACAAAAGCAAACATTTGGCTTGCTACGTAATCTCTTCAAATTATGGGCAAAAGATACTGTTTTAAGGATATAAAAAAAGCAGCCTTATCTGCTTTGAGACGTTGAGGTGCCACTCTAGAGATAATGGGTTCATTAAAGACATACCAAGGCATATGTAAGAAATTCCGTTCTTTAAAGTTTGTTTGCAAAAACTCTATTGCATTTTGCAGTAGAGAGTTAATAGATCTCTGAGAATATTATTTAGCAGTTATGTTTAGCATATCATCATTTCCTCGTAATGATTGCATCAAACAATTATACGTAAGAGATTTTCTATATTTTATTTAAAATTACATACGAATTTAAAGTTTACCTTAAATCATTCGTTTTAACGCTTTAAAGCAAGCCTACTCGCCCTTTTCGCCATTCTCCAAATCCAGTACATTCTAGAACGTTCGGGATCCTTCTCCTTCAAAGCTTTACTATTTTATCATAGTATTGATTTTCCAGGTCTAGGAGCGATTCTGAGTTGCTGCCCTAAAAGTTTGACGTCATTAAAACAGGTTTTCTCCCATTTTTCCAAAAAGGAAGCTCCAGAGACGCTCGTGATCAGCGTGAATTTCCGCATTGATCAAGGCACGTCTGTCCGCTTAAATGTCCGTGTGGCGTTTATTATTGGCACTCTCCTGGTCGCACAAATATCGACTTCAAATTTGATAGACACATTGGTAGTTTTTGCCCGCAGCTTAGAATTGAAAATGTCAAAATTGGTCGGAATAGAAGCCGGCAGTGCTAAACCGAACACAATTTCGTTTCTCTTAACAAAACTTTGTGGGTTTTGGTTTCGTTTTACAAGTTCAAATTTATTTTACGAAACCTTCTATTCTTTATGTGCCAAAATGGAAAAAAACGGCCATATTCACACAAAGTTGCAAGTGATTAAATTATCTTTTTTCACTTTTTTGAGGCTTTATGCTTATTAATCATAAGAAAAAGCCCACACAATGCTCAAAACTATATACTTGTTGTTGTTGTATCATTCTTTATCTGCCTAAAAATGCGTTAATTGTAGGGTAAATAAGGTTGGACATCATGACCTGGTGGATTAATGTTTTCTTAATAATGCCATCGATATGCGTATCATATAAAAGGGCTTGGAGAGTAAAATGCGAAAAGCTAAGTGCAATAATTGTAAATTAATTATGGCGGACGTCATGATAGTTGTAGATTAACACATCTTAGCAATACCTTTTACGGCAGTAAAAGATGACACATAAATATTTTATCCCGTTTTCTTTTTTGTGATAGTAAACAAGGGGGCGCTAAAGATTTTGATGGTGGTGGATATGCGATTTTCCGCCCAAGACGAATATAACAGTCTTGCTTATTGTCATATTACGCCGTGCGTATACTTTTAATCAAAATTCATTTAAAATCAATTCTTTTTTTTTCAGCAGAATGTTATCTGCATCTGCTAGTTATTTTTATTCAAAACTCAATACAACTGATCACTAAACCCCTGTTTATATATCTTAAGTTTCAATTCTTCGTTAAGCATATGAATAAGAATTAAAGTTGGTCGGTGTTTGCACGTTGCTTTTGTAGCTGCTGGCTGCTCCATCATTTCCGCATTATCGGTTATGGTTTCAACTGTTTAAAAGTATTGACTTCGATGTCAATGGCAAAGAACGGCCTGGAGGACCAAAGATGCTCAAAGACAATGAATTGCAAGACTTATTGGACGAAAACGCACTTTAAACTCTCAAACAACATTCGAACAGCTTAGCTGTTGAAGAATCAACAATTTCTAAATGTTTACATGCTAGGAGAAAGATTCAAAAGCAGGAAAATGCGATTTGACTAAAAATGCCATTTCGAACCTTACTAGGCAAAGAAAAAACAGTTTTCTTTGACTTGTTATCATTGTCGATGAAAAATGAATCTACTACGGCGATCACATGGGCAGAAAGTTGTGAATTAGCCCAAGAGAACTATCCATATCAAATCCGAAGCGAATATTCATGGGCATAAAGATTTGCTCCGCATACGGCAGGGTATAGTGCATTACGCGCTGCTAAAATCCAATGAAACTTCTACTGCATATGTTTACCGACGTCAATTGAGTAAATTGAACGCTGTATTATTAAAAAAAAAAAGAGCAATAATAGGGCTTAAAGTCATTCCCTTGCATGACAATGCTCGGCCGGAATTCACAAAAGTTGTATATGATAGACTGTTGCAGTTTGAATAGGAAAGTCCACCGCAACCAGCGAACTCACCAAACATACCGCCTACTGAAACTACTTGTTCAGATCGATTCAGCATAGCTTGGCCGGCACGCGGTTTCGAAATGATGAAGCAGTGCCAGAATGGGCCGGTAATTGGATAGCTGCTAAACCAATATCGTTCTTTCGGCGTGGCATTGCTGTATTAAATAGACGGACGCGAAAAAATTATAGAAGATGATGGAAAATATTTTGATTAATATAATTGCACTAGTTTTTTTTTACTAAATGCCTTTTTCAAGCCAATAAATGATCAAAACACACTTAAGCACTTAACAGATATCTTTTATAAATATGACGCAAACATCGATGCATATGCAAAGGATTCCCAAAAGATTTCGTATGCAGCGTTTCAGATCAACTGACGGATCATTTATTGTAAAATTCATATCTTACTATTATTACTTTCTTTTTTTGATTATCAATGAACCGAAAAGGCGTGGTTATGGCACAATATACAGAACATTTCCTATGATATACGTACATGAACGTTTCTTAAAAGTCATAGGTCGCGATGGTCTTGTCATGTATGTTTGCTATGAACCACATGAACTGTGTGATTTGATACTCTGCCAAATAAATTTCCACCAAATCTCCTGTTTAATCAATTTGGGGCGGTGCATGGCTTGGCCCGTGATATCAAACAGCAATCATTTGGGCATTGGTAAAATGGAACATAATTTTTAAGATAATACTTGTGATAAAAGAAAATTAACTCAATTTAAAAGAAATGTCAATTAATATGAATTCTTTTTTTTTTGCTGAATTTGAGTAATTAAATTTAAAATTAGAATAATAACTCATGTGAAAAGGATTATAATTGATTTGAAATTTACATTGCCTGCTGTCATAATTTGGGTTGGCTTCAGACTTTCCACCAAAAACGCTTAAAGATATAACAGTGCTAAAAACAGTAAAGTATTTGATATGCTGAACACCGTAATTGCATGAGTGGCCTCGTATATGTAGCCAGTTAAAACATTGCCATCACCATGCGAGCACATAAGCTGGCTTCATTCAAAATCATTCTGAAAAGGGAAAAATGCATCACTTACATTAAGCTATTTATTCCTACACACCTTACTTACCTTAAAGCTCGGGATTTTGCTTTAGCTACCGATCCGATATGTAAGTGTCACCACTGATGGTAATGAACAAAGGAAAAACAACCATGGATTTATAATAACTTTTGAAGTGACAGAAATTGAAACAGTTGCAATAATTCTGCTAATCAAATAACCTGCAAAAATGTTGTGATTAAGAAAAATAAGAGAAAATTTGTTAATTTTTCTGTTACTACTAAATTTAGTCAAGAGTATCGGACGTCTGTTTTGCCACTAAGGTTTCTACTTACTGGGATATAATTTTCACTGCCGTGTAACGCAACTCTGTGTTTTCATCACGCAGTGTCGAATAAAAATGACCAATGCTTGAATCAATAATACTAGGAGAGCGAAATGTGAGATCAGATAGGCCGATCACAATATTGCATTTGATTTTGACATTTTTGGTATGATTGAGAATATTCATCAAGAAAGGCATGTAAGACTCACAGACGCGTGATGAAACGCACATAAAACGTACAAGAGCCAATGTGGGTAATTGCTGTAACGTTGGGTCACGATATTTAAATGGATATTTACAAATCTCTAAAATGTAGGGGAACAGTTTCGGTAACAAAGCATTTTCGTCATGCAAAAAAATCTTTTCGCAGATGTGACTAACTAATCATTTTAGTCCAATTCGTCTGTTCATATTGTGTGTGCTTTAATGCCAACAGTTGGTAAAGCACTTTACTCCAAGCCTGTTCAAATATCTGGTAAGGCACGAATGATGCTACTACTTGACAGAATACTTTGTAGTTTACTTGTGTTAACACTTTTTTTTCTTTGTTTTTGAGACGTTCACGCTCTTTTGTTCTTGTATTTTAAAATTGTATCGAAGCGAAGAAAGAACAGAACGTGTACGAAAACATGTTACCAACTTACATATGGCCGCTGTTAAGTAAAGTAGAGGCAGGTATTGAATGTTTTCCACCTTTTTCACAAACTTCATGGGAACTGTCTTCCATCGCATTTTCCTCTAAGCCATTACAAATTCACGTGTATGGATATATTCCTCTTCTTTCTTGTTTTAATTTACTTTAATCAGTGCCTTTTTGCATCTTCCTCGTTACCCAGCCGTAAGATAACATCGTTTCGGGAGCATTCGTCACTTTGATTAATTTCCTTATTTACATTTTCCGTTAACAGTTCTTGATTTGTTGCTTCTGTTAGACCATCGAAGCTTGAAAGACTTTTAGACAAGTGCGGTTCTGCCCCGACGCTCATAATAGTCTGCGGC
Organism: Glossina fuscipes; assembly: GCF_014805625.2. NCBI lineage: Eukaryota > Metazoa > Arthropoda > Insecta > Diptera > Glossinidae > Glossina > Glossina fuscipes. The sequence continues at coordinate 1,916,844 of NW_023998490.1, read as the reverse complement.
GGTTCTGTCTTGATGTCTACACTAATTTCGTGCGCTTGTGGCATATCGATCGGTAGTTCTTGCAAGCAATCTTCATTTTTTATAACAATTTTTGGTCTCCTCGCTTGATTCAAAAATATTTCTTGCAATTTTTCCGCCTCTAAGAGGAAAACGTAAATATCTTTTAATAAATTTGCACACTTGATGCATAACCTTTGTGGCATAAGAAGTTCTTCTTCTTCTGAAGGCTTTATAGAAAGAAATGCATTAATGCGGTGTGTTTTTTTTCCCAAAAATAAATACGTACGTTAATTCTCAATAAGTTGCTTATCAGCTCCCCTTAGGTTTTGGACGATCCAACATCCTGAGATACACGTTGATAGAAGGAAAGTGCATGTCCTGCATTTATGATTAAATTATGTAGAGTGTGCAGAAGGTAAATTTACTTTACATTTAAGTTAAATTTTCACGAAATAATATTTTAAAATATCTGATATATTTGGCTGAAAACTTTGAAATTATGTTTTTAATTACCCTTTGTACTACAAAAATCTTTAGCCAAACTGGGCCGTGCCAATAGTTCACTCAATAACTCATATACATAAGGATATTTACAACAAGAACCATCGCCATCAAAATAATCGCACATACAACACAACATATTGTAAACCGTCTTGCGTACTATACGGGAGACCAATGGATCGTCCTAATGCATAAGAACATTAGAGAAGGAGCCAAAACTGATTCGATGTTTCTATACCTTAAATATCGAGCTTGCAATCATATCGTGGATATACGAAAAGCAATTTAAATCCAATGCTCGTTTGCCCATTTGACGGCAACATAGCAACTGCTGATCATTTTCCGAAGCATTGGTATACCGTATGTTCACCAACATCGAAGTCAATAACAAAGGACCATATTCAGGATTATGACACATACGTGTTACATCTTTGTCAAAACTAAGAAATACTATAAACTTTTGAGTTCATGTTAAGAACAATTTAACTACCAATAAAGTGGGCCGTCATATTCAAGTCTGCTGCCCGGATGAGGTAAGGCGTCATTATCTAAATGCTCGCGAAGCTCTGGCATTTGCGGATGACGAGCAAAATAGCAAGTTCCACTCAATTCAAAAAATTTTGATTTATAGATGCTACCGTGAGCGAAAGCACGTTCATAGGCAGATTTATTTATAATCATGTGAGAATAAGCGTATAAAAATTTTCCGTCAACTGAAAATGATTCTCAATAATTCCAAACTTGTGAGAATAAGCGTCCACATTTGTTTACAATTACTTCCACAAACTCAACCGATGCTTCGAACAAATTGAATAAATTTATCACTGATAACGCTGAAGAAACATATGCTACTTATGCTTTGAAGAATTCATGTGCAGCACAGCAATTGCCTTGCATTAGAAGTCATTCAACGGAAACTTCTGTCAACTGCGAATCTAACTAGGACACGCTTACTATTGCAACAGTAACAAGCAATGATAAGAACTCTTTGGATCTTGTTCCAGCTATTAAAAAGCGCGCAGAACTAGTTAAAAGAATCCACGCGCGTCTATGTCTCCGCTCGTCCAGTCCTCCAAAAACAGCCCGAACACTTGATAATGAGTAAAGTGGCTTTTAGATTAATTTTAATGCGACTAAGTTTTCAGCTTTACAGGCATGAGCGACTACAAAGGGTTATTACGAACAGCCTCAATGATGAGATTTTCCCGCTACAACTTAATAATAATTATTGGTTCCTTAATAGTGGGCAGTTTCTGATTATTTCTAGTATCGTTGAAAACATGTTACTCGCCTATGCCATGTGTGCGTCATTTTGTGTATATTGTATTATAATAGTAATGCGAATAAAAAGTATAAAAAGTGTTCTTGTTACGTCTACAAAATGTATGTAATCGTTGCCACTGCATTAAAATGTTCGAAATAATTGATTAATTCACGGTAAAGTTGGCTCTTTAGGATGCAGAAGAGACTCTCAAGCAAGAACTCGAAAGAAAATTGCATTGTAACTAAAAAATTATATTATTTATTTTTGAAGTTTGTTTAGTATTTCTATTATAATAGTGTCAACATCGGCCATAGCCCCATTGCCAGTGTCACCACATATTAGAGTCTTTGCTATACTTGGTATTTCGTGGTACCCCCAAGACTTCAGTTTATTAATTTGGTCCGAAGTAATTGGATGATCATACATGCGTGTATTCATAGCAGGGCAAAATAAAAGCGGTTTTTTCAAATCCCAAGCGCGTATCACACACATAAGAAGATTATCGCATAAACCCTGAAGTGGCATTAAAGAAGATATTAAAAGAAAGCTATTTCAGGAAGGAATTGAATGACAAAGTTTACAAACCATTGATATTTTTGCCAAAGAATTCGCACTGAGCGGTGCAATCACTAATACATCGGCCCATTTTCCTAACTCAATATGCACTACTGGATCGCCGCGCTTATTCCAGGCTTTCCATTCCATCTCATCATCCAATAATTCTGCACTCTGCGGCACGCTAGCAAAATCTACGAAATGTTTCGCATGTTCCGTCAAAATCACTTTAATCTGAGATAAGCATAAAAAATATATATTAGATACGGATATGCGCTTTATGAAAAACTTACATTAAATCTGAAATCCAGGCTAGGATCTTGCAATTTTTCTATTAAAACTGGCAATTTGATGGTGGCGACACTACCACTGCAAGCTATAATTAGATTTTTTGTAGACTTCATTATGGAAACGTTATTGTTCTTGGGTCGATTTAGCAGTCTTTTCCTTTTGTTGTTCAAAGCCCAATTTCGACCAAGGTGTTGCTTCCATTAATTGATTTTCCATACGGCAGCCAAGATATTCTTTGGCTTCTTGTCGGCACTTGGAATTTTGATCCTCGTTGCGGTTTAGGCAACTCATATAAAGTAAGTAATATTTTTTGCACAAGCTTTCGTGGTCTAAAGGAAAGCTTCCTCTTTCCGGCGGTACAGGTGTGAATTTTGTTTGACTAAACGTATGGGAAGTCATAACGTATGGAAGTCATAACCTTCACTTTATTCTAATGTTTTTCTTTTTCTTTTTATGTTGAGTTAAGATGGAAATTCTCATATAAATCTATCGAAACAATGACTATGTCTTTTTTTATTTTTATTTTTTTTGTAGTTTTGAACACGAAGCAAATAGGAATTAAATCGGTTTATCAGAATAAATTATGTATGTATGTTAAATCTATAAAAAGTAAAATGTACTTTGCCATCTAATTTGAAATGTAAACAAAGACATATGTTTTCCATAAACCGCTTTTAATACGGTATAAATGTTATAAAAACGTTATTTTACGATATATTTTTGCGAAATATTACTGGATACTTGAATTAATTACCATTTGAATCATGTATGACACATTTGGCTTTCACTACCTTTTTTCGCAATTTCGACGTTAAAGTATAAGCGACAAGCTGTGACGTTCCATATAGATTGATTTATTGAAATAATTTCGACATATTTCTTTCTAATTTATGATTTCAAGGCATCAAAGCCGAATTTGAAGGAAAATTTATTCGGTTACTTTCAGATGAACAAAAGTTATTCAAAAAAAAACGTTGGGAATGAAAAAGTACTGAAAAATTTGGCCTCTTGTTAAAATAGTAGAAAGTTTAAAGATAAAATAAATGGTTGAGAAAATTGGGAACTTGTATTGGAAAGTTGGGACGATTTGGAAAAAGAGAAACAATCTTTCCTTAGTCTAAGAATTTCTAGTCTAAAGATATCAGAAGGACAATTTAATGTTTTCGAAACAGTCTTAAGGGTTCTAAAACGTAAAAATAATTGGTGTAAGCCCCCCTCTAATCCATTGTCCATATTAGCACGAATCTCAACAATGAATATTGAAAAATGCAAGCTGACTCTTTGTAGTTGGTGGAATAAACAAAATTATAACAAGAGTTTTTGAGGCGCTCAATCCTTGCGCCCATAAGCCAAAGAAAACGCGAAAAACCGACTTTTTAACCGGTGGAGGGATTTTACCAGATCCCTGCCAGCTCGATATCTCTTTCGGTTGATGTGGCATAATCAAGCTAGTTATGGCTTTTTTCTTCTAAAGCCAGTAAAACATGTCTCGATTATTGAATTATAGACAAAATAACTAGCTTGACTTGATAAGCAATATTTTGTATGCATTTCTCGCTCCTCTGAATTTAATTCTTCAAGCGATGGAAATTAGTTCGCACAATGCTCTCGGTCTAATCAAGCACTTACGTGCACTTTTTTAAATCCTGGAAGGTAGGAAGATTCTCTTTAACACTAACTTTTGTACTGAGATTATTGAGGTCTTTCCATATAATTTCAGTTTTCTTCGAGTTTGCAATAAGATGAAAATAATTAATAAAAGATTTCTAATTGATCAGTTCTGAATTTCAAAATTGCGATTACTTTAATTGGAATATCTTTCCCGCTATAAGTAGGACTTGAATTCTAAGACTTTAAACAGATGAATTAAACGATAGTTCGTTAAGCCATCAATAATTGCTAAACTATCGCTTATTACTCTCGAAGCGTCGAATTGAAAAGCCGTGCAGTGATCTTAATAGCGTTCCCGTTTTTAAAAGAGTTTTCTTGGCGTATACTCTTGCGTCGTTCATAACGTACTTTTCCTGTCGCATACTCTTATATCGTTTTTAGCATACTTCTCCCTCCAAGTGTATGTGTATTGTTGCTCCACTTGGAACTTATCTTGAGCAAGATAATGTAAGGCCTAATAATGTAGGCAGCATATTTGGGAGAACGGTTTAAAATTTTTTCAATTTAATAGAACTGCCACCAAATGCAGACTTGCTCTTGAATTCAATAGAATTTATATATACAATAAACACAACCTTAACGTAGTTTAACGACTCTGTCGTACCCTTTAACTGGTGCTACCACATCCCTCCAAGTTCTACAATCCTCCCAAGTTCTACAATCTCCCAAGCTCTACAACCTCCCGAGTTCGGCAACCTCCCGAATTCCACAACCTCCCAAGTTCTATGACCTCCCGACATCCACCACCTCCCAAGTTCTACAACCTACCGAGTTCCACAACAATAGTGGTATTTTCGGCACTCGGCTATCGTATCCAAAAAAAATTAACTGACGGTTTTTTCATCAAGTCAAAGGACTTCCTTACGAATTGACGAGTGAAAGTGCGTGAAGTTTGAAGAGGAATAATTTACTTGAAAAGTAGGAAAAGAAATTGCATTTCTGTAAAATAAAATTAAAAAAGAGACAAAAGAAGAGATGTTTACGAAACTCTTCAATTTTGCTAAAAAAAATCGAGAATAATAACGTGACATTTTGTTGCTGAATTTGTTGGAATATATTTACAACATTTTTTTGATGTCTTCAACCTAAACGTGAGTGTATTTTCGTAATTTTTACCATTTAAACAAACAATTGGAATTGAGGAAACTGAACTTTTATTTAATGTACTTTTTTTAAAATAAAATTCCACTGTTCATTTCACAAAAAGCCGAAGACTATTACGTTGAATTGGAACTGTAACCACCATTTGCACCATTGGGAATTGAGATTGCAACATCAGTTTATAAGTGAATAAATGTGACATTGGCAAACTATTTTCTCTGCAACATGCCATTGACGGGAATTATTCGATTTCTAATGGATTGTTGATGTTTCACGGGCTTATAATGATACAAACTTGACTGAAAGAGTCGAGTAAAAGAGGTGACTTTCCCAATACAAGTATATTGTAGTGTGATCGCATACCGTTATATGCATCCACTTTGAAGTGCGATAGAATTATACAAATTCAGCATAATTCTTTTGCTAAAAGAAAAATAAAAATTATGTTGCATTTTGTCACGAGTCTTCTTGGGCAGGGTATACTCAGCCAATCCAGGACTCTTTCCAAGAATATTTATAGAATGAAAATTACATGGACCTTCGGGTTTGTTCTTATTTTCTCTTTATTTATTTACGAGGAGATTATAATGTTCAAGCAAATTTTGACTTTCCATTGAAATTTTACTGTAGCTTATTCGAACACTTGTTATTAGACTTTCATTTTGGTATGGCGGGTTGCTAAAAAGAGACGAACACGTGGTGGGTGTCAAAGCATACATCTTTCTTTTATGTGTGTTTATACATTTGGATGTTTTGTACGGTTTATCTATTTTACAACGTTTGTACATTTGTGTTCCTTTTAGGGGGTTTTTACATTGGATTCATATATTCTACAGAGTTTGTAAATTTGTGTACATTTTAGAGAGTTCATGCATTTGATTCCTATATTCTACGAAGTTTGTACATTTGTGTGCGATTCGCACATTTGTATACATTTCCTAGCTAGGTACATTCTCTGAGGCTATAGTATTTAGTAAGTGACATATGTAGTTTCTCTTCTTACGTGGTCTTATAAACATTGGCTTGCATTGTGCGTGCGGGAGACGGCTGATCTGTGCTGCCGTAGAGAGAGGAGATCTTTAAGGGATATTCCCTCTCTAGTGCGGATGGACAACCCAGACCGACTGTTTTTGGCCAGTATTTGGACGGAAGCAAAACGCTTCTTTACAACTTCACCGAGTATAGCATTTCGTAATGCAATACGATGCCAGGCGCTCCATTTAAACCAATTATCATTTTGATGATGTTAGCATAATTTAGTGTAGTAAATTGTGTATAAATATAGCCCGGTAAGAATTGAATAAAGTCAATTGTCTAAAAGCAATTCAACAAGCGTATTAATCCGCTAAAAGCTCAAAGGCGCTCCATCCGCCTAATATCATAGATAGGGACTGCTTCACGCCGATCTCGATTGGCATTTCATAAAGAAGCAGATTGACTTGGCGTTCTGAAGCCGAGCAGTTTAGGAAATATTCTACAACTCCAAATTGGTCCCACTTGGGAAAGATTCATAGGGAATTTTCCCGTAAATAAATTGTCAGCACGCCAACGATATAATCATCAAACGTTGTGCTCCATCAAAACACAAGGAATAAGTTTTATTATTACAATTAATGGGCATATAAAACGTATTATTGGTGCCATAAAAATTTTTTATATTTGTAAAGTTTGCATAAACAAATACATCTTCGTAAGTAATATTTCAGTTAGATATATAGAATGATACAACCTTATTTTTACTAGACGTCTGTGTGCCGCCTCTGATGACTTATTATTCATCTATAGGTGCGTGTTCTATAAAGATGAAGCTGAAATTTACGATATAAGGTTTGACGTAAATATTTACTGGTATTCCACAAATGTCCAATAGGTTTTGAAATTCAAGAACATGTACCGTTTACACCCTGCATTTATTTAATGGTGGAACGCGTTCCGCGTTCACCAAGGTTTCACTTGTTATAGAAGAAATTTTTTTGAAATTATTTGAACGAAGTTTGGCTTAACAAGGTTATAATTCATTCCCGAATTTTTTAAAGACTATTTAATATATTTAACAAATAAATGAGCTTAAAATTTGTCAACTTTCATAATAGAAAACACTTTATCAGTTAATTAACTTTGTAATTATTCTACAATTTTTACTACAATTTTATGAATAAATTACTTATTACTTATTACTTTAATGAGTAAATCAATACAAATTAAACATCTTTATTTTCAATTTTAACTAATTTATTTCTAGTAGCACATTATACCGTCGATATTAATTTAACATTTAATAGAGTAAAATATATTTGACGGGATGTTTCCCACTTCAACAGAGAAAAAAACACTAAAAATTTTTTACACTTTAAATATTTGATAACTATAAATTATTATTAAATTTTCGATAACTACAATTTTATTTAATAGATTTATTTGAAAATTTTATTCAATAAGTTTGACTTTCGTTTAATTTCAATGCTTATATTGGATTCCTTATTAGATGTCTTGCTAATTGCTTTTAATTTGAATTTGCTAATACCCTCTACAAACCTGTCATAACCACACTAATACCCTCTATAAACCTATCATAAGCATACTTGCATAAATTATGATCAGTCCTCGATAAGATCTTTAAAGGGAACATCCTGTAAATTGTAACAGCTGATTGCTGGTTAAATTCGAATAACTTTTTTTTGCGTGAAAAATCAAAACAATGCAAATTAGGGTTTTTAAAAACATAAATCATTTTGCATTAGATAAATAAAAATTGTGTCAAGGAGAATAAACAATAAACCAATGATATTGATTTGTGTTTTACACCCGATACTTCACTTATGATTATACTGACAAATGTAACATTCTGTGCAGCAGGCTCGGATTTCTTGCTTCGGATATTTCGTAGAGACACGGTACAAACATTAAAAAAGCGTTATGTCTGTTAAATTGCTATTTAACAGAGTTGGACCGCAATCTTAGAATTTATTCTCTGGCTAAATTTATAATAATAATAATAATTTTACA
>NW_023998490.1:1890730-1908355 GCF_014805625.2 Glossina fuscipes | reverse complement strand
GCCATAATTTTTTTTTAATTATCAAATTAAACAAAACAGTAGCTAAATTTTCTGCTAATTTACAGGACGAACGCAATGCTCTATGCTATTTACAGAGCGAACGTAATACTCTATGCTAATTTACAGAAAGAACGTAATACTCTATGCTATTTACAGAGCGAACGTAATACTCTATGCTAGTTATGACAACGGAGCGTTAGCAACGCAAACATAGAATTGATTGTGCCAGGATTACTTTTTGAACATTTAACAGAATGAATGGCGTTACCATTTAAGTTGTTAAATTGGGGATTTAACCATTTATTTATTACAAGCGATTCTGTGCTTTGCCTATCAATAGGGAACTTAGCGACGGCTTTGTTTAATTTGATAATAAAAATTATGGCGGTCTAATTTTAGTCTAACTTGTAAAATTAAAATAAGTTTAGTTCGTGTATATTCCAAAACACTATACATCTAGAGGTGATGATAGAAAATGGTGTAGGCGCGATGTTTAGTTACGATGGTGATGATATGGAGAAATTTGATAAGTCCGAAAAAACAGAGATGTCCGAAGTTAGTTCTAGATTGCCTCTCGGTATGAACTTAACTAAAGATCAAGATGTTAGGATGACAACGCCACCTCCGCCGCCGCTAACACCTTCGGCACAAAAAGCGCCAATCACTTGTAGCAACGAATGATATCATTGCATTTGGAAATTAAATTAGAAACAGTGGTTTCTGGAAGCCCTCTTAACAGCTTACAACACGATTTGAAAGCAGCCAAGAAAGGGGACAACGCATCGAACAGTCAGGTTTGTATTAACTTCTTTGATCACAAGTATATCTCGTCGTACCTATCGCCAATCGTTGATTTGCCTACAAAGTTTCTCTTGTGATTGCTATCTTTAGCTGCAGCTTTTCCTTGTTACGCTAATTTTCCATCTGGTTTTATTTTTCTGCTGCCTGTCAAATGTTTTTGGGAAAAAACGTTGAAGAAATCGTAAAAATTAACTATTTCTGCAATATAATCTTTGGACTCCCAACTTGAAATTGACAATATTTAAATATAAAAAATCGAAACTTGAGGAAATTTTCGTAGTACCGGTACGTGCACTTAAAATACAAAAATTGGTTGAACAACAGATAATGGAAAAGCCGGCAGCTATACCTTTACCACCGCCTACTCATATGACATACTTTCGCGAAATAGTGGTTTGGAAACATGTAATGCTTTTCCGTTATATTCAGAGCATGGTCGATTTTTCCCGTTTTTGCACAAGCAGAAAACTAATTATTCGTTTGAATTTGATTAAATTTTTTTTTTTTAAATATACTTGGCTATGAGGTGAATAGAAAATGCGTATTACGGGATATTTGTAGCAGCCAAGCGGCATAAATTGGTTTCATAAATTAATTTATAAATTCACATCGTTTAAGCATAAGTTAATGTGAAACTTTTGACCACGGTATTAGAGAAAGACTTAGCTGCATCCATTGACTAACTTTCATTACGATCTATGGATTTCATTCACCATTTAAAGTTACTATTTTTATATACTCTACACCATGTGCGATACAAGGATATATTAAGATTGTATGGATGTAAGCAACAATTAAAACGACTTTATATAGACCCACCTTCTATTATTCCGATCTAAGCTTGTCTGTCTGTCTGCCTGTTGTCGTTGTCTCGTGTTCAACCTACAGGCCGCGGCATTGGAGTCAAACTATTTCGATCACACCTTAACACCTTATTTTCAAAATTCGGATAACGTCAGGATGGTCTAGGCTACCACCGCTACAATATTTTTATTTGTTTTATTATAAAAATGATTTGCTCTAAACACTGTTTTATACGCAAACATGGTTTATTTACAAATATATTTATTTTATTCATCTTATATCAATCATATTTTTATATTTTCACTTGCATTGAAAGTTCTATAACCGTCCCAGATATAAAATATTTATGCAATTCCTTTCAGCTATATTAGTTGACAAAGTTACTTTGCGGTAGCCCGGTGCTGACGATGGAATACATTAGTTGTTCATTGGGTAATAGTGAAGAGTGTAAACGTATGAGATAAAATTTAATTCTACACGTATTACAAGTAATAGGAGCTGTTAGCGAATTTTTTTTTTATGCGTAATGAAAATTCTTAGCTTGCAGACGTCATTGAATTCCTTAATTGCGTGGTCCATAGGAACAATTTCGTGAATTCCTAGCAAAAATATTAAAATCGGTGCTTTATTAGGAGACAAACAGGTCTTATTCAATTCGACCTATTTTTTTTGCAATATTATTAAAGACTGCGATTAATTTGAAAGCAATTTCTTCACTAATATGGCAATCGTCGTTTTTTTCGGTATTATTTCAGGGTAAACTTTATTCTTCCGAACTGAGTATACGTTCAACTTACAAATATGCTTTGCACATATGTAGTATCAATTTTACGGAACCGGGTTTTCGATTTGAAGATTTCCAACAATATGGTTCCAAAATACCTCCTGAAACAGTTACTACTGTTGGACGAATTTATTTCGAAGCGGCCCTCTTATGCGGTTCACGTTGTTACATATCTCCTTATACAGATGAGGTGGTCACGTTTCTTTACAATTTTGAAGGCAATAATCTTCACATTCCTCATTTTGATGAAGTCGAATTGCGACGACGGACCGAATTGTATCGTCATTTTAAATGGTATTTTCAGAATATCGATTTTATCATGACCACGAAAGGTTCAGTTCAATTTCAAATGAATCTCATTATTCCACTAGCATGGCCACAATTAGTTGGTAGTGTTGCTGTACTGCCTATCACAGTAGTAAACAAAACACAGGAGTATGTCGTAACAATCCGGCCGACACTCCTATGCTGGTTGATTATTTTTTAGCTGATCCGTCACTGGCAAAGCAAACGCAACTTTCTTTACCGTTTGACGTTATTGTAATCGCACCAAGTTGTTATCTCATCAGCCTCGATTCAAGAGTACAATGAGAACAAAACCCAAATCTGATCTGCTATATTTATTCGGGCTGGCTCATAATCAAATGTTAAATTATCGCAAATCCCTTCAGTGCTCATACTACGCATAGTACAACTGACATTAGTCCTAACAAGGGAAACGGACACTTAGACACTTAGGGTATATACAAGCAAACTCCTAATTGCAACGGCGAAAATCTCGCAAATTTGCTGTTTAGACAATCTTATCAACAAAAACCAAGCATTATGCAGTCATCAACGACGATTCACCGCACATACAGCAAACACAACTTTTTTTATAGCACCAGCAGGTCAGCTGCCCTCTTCGCTACATTGCAACTGAAAGGAATTTTGAGTCGTCCAGAAGCTCAAATGCTGTTGATCGGTTTATCAAAAGGTAAGCTAGGTGTGTAAGTAATGGGTCGATGAATAAGCAAATAAATGTTTTTAATTTAGATGAAATTTCTAAACATGACTAGTCAATCCCCGCGTGAGTCATCGCGATCGTGAACCCATTATGTGGAACTTACGTATCGATGTGGTCAACAGCAACAGCAACAAATTCTGCAAACCTTAGCTACTCAGCAACAACAGCGTACACACTATTCAAGGTACATCTCGTAATCGGAATCGGCGGACATCGCTTAGAAATTTTTGTAAAATATTTTCTGTGATTCTAATGGTTTAGTAGATTATCCCAACAAGACTTCTTCTTTTCGAAATAAACTTAGAAATCATATTTTTGATGTGTATAGAAAAATTCAAAACTAAGTGAAAACAAAAATTGTGAAGAAATGTGTGTCCCGAAATATCTTCGAAGGATCGAAACTTATAGACCAAAAAAAAATGACAAATTATCGTTTTTTTCGGGGTTGTTTCAGTTCCTCATTTATGGTGGACGTGGACGTAGGCAAGTTGCAATCATTTTTTAACATTGAATTCCTAACTTCTAACTTCTTATGGCAAGTCGACAAAAATAGCGAATGAAGATAATCCTTTTGATAGAAATAAGTTGTGCCAAACGTTGGTTCATCATTTGGTTGTTTCTTCTAGAGTTGATAAAATTATTTAATTAATTAACTTCTTAGTTGAGAGTTGTCTGCCGCTTGTACAACATAAGCTACAAGTTACAGGTTGATCTTATTTGGTTGGGATTGGGCAATTGTAAGACCTGTTTTTAGGTAAATTTGCGATTTCTGATAAATAGAAGAGAAAAGATCATCGTTGACAATCAATCCTTGGTATTATCCAAAAGCTACATATGAAAGTCAAGTCCATTTCATCTCTTAAATACAAAATACTTTTATATATGTAGGAGGTCTGCCAAGCACAGTAAGTTTCAGTTTTTTGTTTTATTTCGGACGTGCTTGTTATCCGATTAGCCGAATTTTTTCAACGAACTTTTCCATAACTCTTGAAAATTTCGTTGACACGGGCCCATTTTTAAATCTCATCAGTGGCTATCAAAAGGAGGTTCATATTTGGATTTTAAGATTGGTCACTCCAAGTTAGGCTTGCCCGTATCGATATTGAATTTTACATGTATTTTGATTAGTGTGTAATTTCTCTCCGAAAAAACATGCCTATACTTTTGCACAGATGCATATTATGAAATTAGAGTATGGTATAATTCGAATAAACATGTTCCAAAAACGAAGTGTATAAATCATTTTGAAAAAGAATTCAATAAGTATAAAAAGTACACATAAAACGGATATAACAGTAACCGCCTTCAGCTGACGGGGTAACGTTTTTAAATAGTTGTGTGTATCGTATCATCCGGATAATTGCTAGCGCGGGAACCACCACAAACAAGAATCAATTCCATAAGTTAAAATAAGTGACGATGTGAACATACAAATTAATGAAGAATTTTCTACATTCAGAAAGGCAACAAAGCCGATCTGTACATAAGTTTATATATATGTAAAATATTATTATTATTATTATTATTTTAATTTTAGACTAATGAAATGAATTCTTAGACTAAAAAAAGACATTGTAAAATAAAAAATATATTTTTCAATATATTTCGATGAATCTAAATAAAAGCTTTTTATGTATTATTTATTTACTTTCGTTCTGAATTTAATTTTTATAAATAGACTTACCGTAGTGTGTATGGACGTTTGTATTTAAATCCGCTGTTATGATTCGTTTTTCAGTTGAACACTTTTTAGTTGGTTTGGAAAAATTCTTAGTTGGTTTGAACACTTTTTAGTTGATTTGGAAAAATTTTTCCTGTTGGATTTGACACATTCACATAGGAAATGTATTTTTTCATAACCTCAAATGGAGTTTACATTATCTAAATTTTTCGCACGCACCGAGTCGTATTTAAGGATTTGCATTTTCTAATTTTTCGCACGCACAGAGTCGTATTTAAGGATTTAAATTTTGTTTTCGCATGAGTTCCTTACAATGTGCATCAAAGTAAGTTGTTTTTAAAATTTGTGAAGAGACAACATTTAAGTTAATTTAAGTTAATCCAAAATTTTTTAGCTTTGGTGCCATCCAATCAGTTTAAAACTGAGATAAGTAACAATTATGATTGGGATGACGATGACGATGACGATGACATCTTTGCATCCATAAGCACTCAAGAAATCTTACATCAAAACGTGAAGATCATTAATAATTTTCCCCATATGTCTAAGTTCCCAATAAATAAGCAGATAACTCAGGGTATGGCATTGATATTCTTCACATTTTATTATGCTTATTATTTTCATTGCCCTTAAAGGTAACCAAAGAGATAATATTAGTGAGTACTCTAAGAGATTGGTGCTGAGAGAAACTAATGTTGCATCAGGACTTCAAAAAGCTAGCGGAGAACCACCGGAGTTGGGAGTAGGTAAAAACGCAGTTGGCGTGAGTGTAATTTCTATTGAAAACGAATCGGAAGAAGTGAAAAGTAAAGTGAATCGAGATGAAGTGGGCAATTTGAATAATCCGGAAAGTTCGCTTGTTTCTGCTGGTTCTCAAACAGCGAATGGTAAAAAAATCTCCATATCGAAAAAAAGCCAAATATCTGTACAAAACATTCTAAGAGAATTTCAAGACAATTTGCAAGAAACGAATTATGAAACTGAACTAAAAGACATAAAAGCTCGGACGTCGATTAAAAGTATGGAGTCCAAGTTTGGAAAAACTGCAAACAGCAGTGCGCAAATAGCCAACAAAACAGGCTTTCAAGCGATGTGCGAAAAAGGCAAAAAAAAAATTAAAGCATTCTACACGAGTAAATGAAGCTTTTTTTTGAAAATGGAATAGAAGGAATGGAAAATAAAGTTACGTTTAAAATACATCAAGATAATGTTGGCAAGCTCATTAATCCGGGAAGTTCGCTTGTTTCGGAAGAACGAATGAACGAATATCCCAGCTGCAGCAGCAAATTTTCAGCAGCTGGTCCAATGCTGTGTCGCAAAAGGCTTTTATCATTGTCATTAAACCCAAAATATAATTATAGGCCGCCCCCCCAACTTTGTGAGACACCGAATAGAAACACACGACAAACCGAAACTACGACACCAGAATTAGGGGAGTTTATTAATAATGCTGTTAAAACAAGTACACCAGCCGTCAATAGACCAAAGAGGGGGCGGCTCTCGGGCTTAAGACGTACTGGCATTAGTCCAAAGAAATAAATACTACTTTATATTACATTGTGTAAGAGCAACGGAAGCCTTTTTTTTAATTCAAAAACGTCTTGATATCTTTTTTCATTTAAATTAGTTTTGCTATTTTTTCGCATTTTATTTAATTAATGACATTTCGATGTATTTTACTTATCCTTGTTTTCTTGTATCTTTTTGCTCTTCAAAGACTTATACAGTTATAGCTTTTTTAGTGTTTACTTATATTCATTCCACATAAGAATGCAGTTATTAATAAATAAAAACAAAAAAAAAATATACTCATGGAATATTATACGATTTTCAAATTTTTGTAGATTTATCTGCTGTAGTTTATGAATAATGAACAAGGAACGCAATTTTTAACGTCACATTGTAGGCGTGTCCTTCGATCGATATGCGCCATCTTTAATACCAGCCTCTGCCCAATAATTCTCAATGCTTCCGCCAGCCTCATTTTTGTGGCCAAGAGACAAACAAAGATCACATGGATGGGCAGACAGCCGGCCGGACGTACATAAATCGATTTATAATTAGATACCGATCAGGAATGTATATAAAGGAATGGGAAACTCCCTCTTGCAAACGTATCATTCTTTGGTGATGGACGGAAAAATTACAAATGAGCCTTTTTCTTCGCCTCTCCGTCTGTCCACTTGTACTTTTGTCCGTCTATCTGCCAGCCCGTCCGTCCAATGTCTGCCCATATAAATTTGTGTTCAAGCTCTAGGTCGCAATAGGCACGGTAAAACTCTATGACCGATTTTGATTTATCTATAAATTCATTGATATTTCGCTAGCGTATATAACCTTTATCAATAAGTTTCGGAACAGATGTCTCCTCCTGAGAACTCCTAAGAATCCTAAAAAAAAAAAAAAAATTAAAATAAGTACAAATTTTTCCATTCTCACATTTTGTTTCATCTCCGTACCACTGTCAAAGGAAGTATTTAGGATGGCAATGCTTTCCAATTCTGCTATTTTTTTTTTAATAACTATGTGTTTTCATATATCCAATTAAAGCTGATAACGGTTTCTGCAAATTAACAGAAATTTTGCAGACGTGCATTTCTTTCTCTCTTTCATGCAATCGGTCATTTCAGTTCTGACCGCGGATAAAATAAGATCGTCAAATAAGAAGTAAAAAAGTTTTTTTTTAATATATAAAATTTTTTGAAAAATTGAATGAATAGACTTTATTAAAGTCTTAAGAATGGAAGACGTGACGAATTCTCTCAACAAGTGAAAGATATGTGTCATAAAATCATAAAATTAAAAAACATATGATTGGAAAGTGAGCTAGCGGGTTTGCTGGGTGAGTATTCGTGCGTATAAATGTCCATTTTAACTGTTACTAATGTAAGTTTTCATATGCCGCATCTACTAAAGGAATTTAATAATTAAATGAAAACTATCTTTCAGCCATGGTATGATAAGATGTAATAAGTAAGGAATGGTCAATCGCGCTTTTCTAGTCTGAAGCGCAACGCATTATCAAAACAACTATAACAAGATTAAGTTTTTTTTTTTTTTGTATTGAACATTTTCTCCTAATTCTTACCATATATTCCTAAAAGTGCTTGAAGTGCTTGAAATATAATATATAATGTTGTATATATAAATGTATAAAAAATAAGCATTTATCTCCCCTCGTACGTCTCCTGAATAGTTTTACACAATTTTTATAGATCTGGCTTTCGATTTTGCCGTATTTTGAAAAATTTTCTCCTAATTCTTACCATATATTCGTACAAGTGCTTGAAGTGCTTGAAATATAATATATATTCTTGTATATATAAATGTATAAAAAATAAGCATTTATCTCCCCTTGTACGTCTCCTGAATAGTTTTATACAATTTTTATAGACCTGGCAATCCCAACAAAACAGTGTACAGTAGTACAGGAAGTAGTTTTGTGAACTTACGCAGTATTCCTACCAATAGTGGACAATTTCAGCGCAGACGTTTCCTTTGGCCTAACACAGCTTCTATTCCACGCGGTAGTTTTCTCATAAATTTACCGTACGATTTATTCCGGTCACACACTACAGCCCGCACGTCCAGCCCAATTTGTTTTGCCACGTTTAAGTTGTCCAAAATCAATTCTTCTAAAACATTGGACTTTGGCGAGGGGGGAGGGTTTACGTTTAAAATAAGGTTGAAAGCCGTCGCCAGGCTTCTTACGCCGAAGACAAGCATTGTTTTGTATGGGTAGGTTTCCTTCTGCTTGTCGTCGGCGTATTGGCATCCTATTAGCGTATCGGTCCTCCGCGAATACACTGCCAGATTGTTTGTGAAGACTTCGTCGAAAGTTATTTGCGCTATTTCGTCTTCTGGCGTCAAACACTTGACGATTCCTCGAAGTTCTCCTACGTCTGGCACCACACTATCAGGTTGGGTTTCCACATGTTCTTCCTACGCTGCAATGCGACGTTTTAGGGTTTCTTTTTCGGCATTAGCTTCCTCCAGCTGGCCTTCATAAGCTGCAATGCGACGTTTTTGGGTTTCTTTTTCGGCATTAGCTTCTTCCAGCGCATGGTCCGATGTCGATGGGCCGCTTATATAAATATCATCGCAAAAAAGATCTGGACTTCTTAAATTTGCCATGGTCGTTGGTTCGCCTGTCTCTCCTGTTGTTTGGTCATCGTCAGTCCCCTCTAAGCTGTCTTCGGTTTGATTTATTTGTTCCCCCCTATTTCCACTGCTCCTGTCATCTGATTTATTTCTAATTCGAATCCTAAAAAAGGTTCCTCGTCCTCGCTGTCAATTTGCATATTTTTGCAGTCACGGATATGTCCCGTAATAGTGCGTACCGCCCACGCCAGCCCCAATTTTCTGGCGTACCAGGTGTAGTCCGTCATCCCGGTCTGACCGCCCCGTCGTCTATCAATCGTTTTTAAGCTATATCTAATCGCGTAAATTTTCTTAACTACGTCTTGAGCGGTAACTAAGTCCTCAATTTCCTGCGTCAGTCGGTCGGCTAATTTTCTACAGATTGCTCTACACAAATTGTGCCCTCTATTGTTATCCCATAAGTGCGGATATTCTTTGAAAAGCGGACTGAACAGACTGTCTGGAATTTTGACCATGATAATGTATTTATTTTATTTGAATTACTTATATAACAAACTAGGAAAAGAGAGATAAATTGAGATAAATTCAAGAACCTGAAAAATAAATGTGAAACAAAATAGACGAATTAAGAAAACGACAGCAACAGTAAGTACAAAATAAAAGCTTTAAATGTTAAATTTTTTATTTTAATAATTTACTGAAAAATTCGGGTTTGTAAAAAATACCCCTCCTTCAATTAAGGAGGAAGATTTTTTGAATTCTGCTATTTCTGAAGTTGCGATCGTTTGCGTCACGAGCTAAAAACAACATGAAGTTTGATTTTGAGGAAAAATTAATCTCCAAAAACATCAAATTCAATTACTGTGCTGTCCCAGTGGACTATGTTATCCCTGCTGTTAAACTGTGTTTCAATTGCGGCCTATTTGGCCACATTTTCAAATATAGCAAATTAAAAATAATATAGCGATCAAATTAAAAGTAAAAACCACAAATTTCAGTTCTTTTTCTCAACAAGCTGCCCAATTATAAATAATAATCCACCAGTCATCCCTAGGGGCACGATAAGTGTCATTATATTTTGAACATCATTTTATAATTATGTTTATGCTTATCTGATATATACAAGACACTTACTCAATTTTAAGCCTAAGGCCATTTATCAAATCTCAGCAAATCCTTCATCATTTCTCATTCTTCCGAACTTGTCCGTAGTCTACAAACGCCGCTTTCCAATATAAAAAAGCTAATTTGTTGCCACTTCTAAGATCGTAAAAATTTAATACAAAAAACGCTATAACGCGGTCGCAGCTTAACAACACTAATAAAAAGGAACAAAAACAAGAACTTAAAAGGTCATACATACTATGTTAACGAGATTAGCTGGAGCAAGCACAAAGTCGCTTATAATATATACAAATGGTTGTGTGCCCAACTAACACATTCAACTCTGTTAAAATGCAAAGCCGCCAGCTATAAGTTTCTCATAAAATGTTAAAATCCAATCTGTTAAAAGAAGTTTCTCAAAATCTGTTAAAATCCAATGCAAAATGCGATTTGCCGTCGGCATTTTATTCTGTTAGAGCCTCAAGTTTCTCATTATCTGTTAAAATAAGTTTCTCATAATCTGTCTGTTAAAAGAAGTTTCTCATAATCTATTTTGCAAAATGCAAATTTGCCGTCGGCATTGCAAAACGAAAAATTAATGAACAACATCAAAAATTGAATAAAAAATCAATAAAAAATTGAATAAAAATCAATGAAAAATTAAATAAAATTCAATGAACAACATGTTTAAGAATTTCAACAAAGCCTCAGCACGTCATAAATTCACCAACGTCAACTAATATACGATTATCTAAAAGATTATCTTCCATCGATATGCATGTATACCGATATACATATTTATCGGTTAATTGTTAACACTTCTTACTGCTATCGCCTCTACACTTACTTGGCAGCATCGTAAGACTTCCGCCGTTTGGTGCTTTCCGTTGTCTTCTCTTAAAAATCTATATAAATAATTCTATCGAAGTGTAAATTTATTATTCTCTAATAATTCGGGCCTTTTTTTTTAAATTTTATAGAATCTTTTTATAATCTACAAAACCTGTGGTCATAATAACGAAATTAAAGCTCTGAACTTTATGAGTTAAATAATAATTAATTTAATTGTTAAGAGTTGATAATAATTTTATTTAAAAAGAGATAAAATTATGTATTTTATTAGATATATATATAGACTATATTATATTATTATAGGCGATTACAATCTGTTGTCTTTGCTGCACGAAAGAATCCAGTTATGTGCCATTTACGATGCGAGCCTGATGTGCTCGCACAAATGATACTGTGAATAACGGACCAAATTAGCAAAAGCCGTCGGCAAAACACAAACAACTTAAAATGGAAAAAAACTTAACATTAGCAAATCTTTCTTGCGTTTGTAGCCAATTTCTAGTTCGGAAACTAAGGAATTTTTACGGGTGAGAATGGGCATGCCTATAATAAAGAATCTTGGATCCAAATAATTGACAAATGTACACAGCAGAAAGATATTCCAAATCGTATATGTAATAATGAAAAAAAATGAAAAAATGTCGCATGCGATTGAATTTCTGACTTCATGTGCATTCTATATACATGCAATATGTCGCATGACATGCTTGCGACATTTTGTTACTAATCCCATGATGTCTAGTTATAACATCAGAGATAGGACAAATGAGGGAGTTAAAATTTCATTATTCAATGGTTGATTGCTACGAACTTTACACGCAAGTGGAGCTTCGTTCCTTTCATTTGCGTTTATTTTCATATTAATTATGGAGCATATTTATTACTGATGTGAAGTTAGCCCACTGTAGCTAGCCCACATATTAGCAAAGACATTTCAGTGAAGACACAAATCATAAAAATGTGGGTTATCTTGGGGGGCTATCTTCACTTCAACTATTTATTTACGCTAAGATGGTTATTTGGAATAATTATTTTATTTTCAGTAATAGCTACAGGATTTCTGTGATATGTCCTGCTTTGAGAACAAATATCTCTCTGAGGAGCTACAGTAACTGCAAACTTATCATCAGCAATTCCTTATTTAGGCTATGATTTAGCTCAATGGCTGTGAGGAGGACTTGTAGTTGACAGTGCAACATTCAATCGATTTTTATACCCTATACCAGTTTCGGTACAATGGTACAAGTTAGTGCGGACGCATGTAACACGCAGAAGGCCTTGAAAAATTAAATTTTCTGTAAACTTAATAATTCTATTAACTTAAATTATTATAAATAAAGACTCTACTTACGAAAATCGAAACAAATAAACTTAAAAAATAATAAATATAATTAGATATTAAAGGATAAGTTTGTTCCTTAGTAAATAATTTAATTGCATACGCAAAAAGGTTGTGAAATTCCACAAATTCCTACTTTATTAGTACTTTTACGAATTTGAATATATCCTAATACTTACGTTGTAGTAAATTTACAAAAAGCCAAACTTACCTAATCAAAAATTATTAACAATAATATTCTAATAATAACTAAAATAATCTCAAAAAAAAACAAGACTACTATTTGTGATAAGTCACATATATATATAGTATATATATAGTCACATATATATATATATATATATGTAAATCCTAAATTTATTACACCTTTCTGTCAAAATGGTTAACTTATTATTATTAAGAAAAAAAAAAAATTATTTAATATTTGGTTATATTGTACTGAAATATTAAAAATGACTAAAGAGCGCCGGCTTGAACTCAGTTCATGTAAGATTTTAAAAGTCGAACAAACTTAAATTTTAAGCTTTTACACTTTAATCCAACATCGATTGAGTTCGCATTCCTTAAAGTAAAACTCTTCTAGGCCCGATAAAACCAAATGGGCCGATATATATTTTTTCCTAACTTTATAGGTTTATTTCCATAAATTTTTATCTTTAGCCTTACCTTCATGATTATCTTTTATAATATTTGGTTGATTAAATAACAATCAAGCCCCAAGGACACCTGGAGTTTTAATACCATCCGTAGTTTGTATTGAAGCTATTAGTAATATAGATCCCCCTAGTACATTAACGGTGCGATTAAATGCAAATATAGTTGCAGGACGTCTACTATTAATTCTCTTAGGATATACTGGACGTTCGATAGATGTTGTATTAAATTGATTATTAATTTTTACTCAAATTGTACTATTAGTGTTAGAATCAGCTGTAGCCATAATTCAATAAAAATAACTTAATATTCTAGCGATGTAAACACATTCAAATAATCCTTATCACTTTGACCTTTATCTAAACTTTTCTGTCTATGCGGTCCGTACTCTTATGTTCAACCTATGGATTAATAAAAAAAGTCACCAATATTTACCGAGATATTCCCCTATATTCTGGGTGGATATTGGGTTTATTACATATAATTATACGGAAATTAGAAGCCGCGTTTAAGGAAGATATAAAAATATGGATATGTACGTAACGTTAAGTGTAGTTAAAAAAAAGAAACAAAATTACAAACTATGAACAAACCAAAAATCCAAAAATCACGACTTAACCCAGATAATAGCAAGAATAAGTTCAATCAAGAATATTATAAATAAAGAACTTAAATATAACTAGGCGTACTCTAATGTTTATGTTTCCTTTCGGGTTCGTCTTTTGCATCATCTATTTATTTTTCATTATTGTTATTATATGTATATATTTTATATATTTTTATATCTATTTATAATTATTTGCCATATATCTTATATAGCGTCTCATCCTACTATCCATATTATTATTCGTTGTTATGCTATTATTATAATTATCGTATATTGTATATTATATATTCTTAAAATGAATGCACATCCACGTATTCAAGACATCTCTCATGCAGTGTTCGCTACTTGCCTCAGAACACCCTATGTTATCTGGAGCAACACGACGTTAACAAGATAACAGAAAACGATCGGGTGAGAGCAGCTAGCAGAGGAGTTGAGCGTGCCAATATCCGTAGCAAAGGCGAAGCTGCCTTGCGATGAATATTTATTAAAAACCGTACGTACAAAACGCAGCATAATCGACCGACACAATATGTGAATGTATGCGTTTCTCAAAAAGGAAATGACAGCATTAGAGGCGCAATCGGAGCCACGGATTTGGCTGTTTTTACAGCGTTTTGAGAAGAAGAATTAGATCAAAACAGAATTAGAAGCATCGAGTTAGCTGGGGAATTTGTGGATGAAGTATATGTACAAGAGTTAGAACAATTAGAACAATTAGAAAAAGTAGTAGATTATAAGGTACATGCGCAAGAGTTAGAAGAAGAGCTAGTGGTAGAAGAAGTAATTGGGCAAGAAGGGCCCACGCAAGTTACATATTTAGGTACCCCGCACCAACAAGTAGCATAGAATTAAGTAGCTCTATTAGAGGAGGAGGTAACCCGTCTTAGAGAAGCGTTGAACTAGATCCACTAAGTGAACGCCGAAAATAGCAAGCGAAATTCTAGGGGTTTTTAGCGACTTGCTACGGATTTATGAGGGGAAGTCTGGTGTTTACCTTGCCTCCACCGTCAACACTTAAGGGGTGCCGTTTGATATACGATACAGTAGATCATAGCACAAAAGCTAGTTATAGAAAGCAGTGGCAACACTTAACGAAGGAGACAAAGTTTTTCAGATCCACCTGGACGAGATATTCACTAATAAACCGGCAACTTACGAACTTTCGGAAGGTCAGGTATTTGGATGCGGATGTATGGGCACCAGCGCTACGAAGAGCGGCGAATACCAAACTGTCCTCGCCTTCGGAGTGCGTGGCTTACTCAACGCATTCAATCTCATAATCAGCTGTTACCCAATGACGTCCACTCGTTGAGATCTGGCAAGGCGGTCGTCTGCGATAGGAACACTATTCACAAACCTGTTCTCCGATTGTTCTCGAACGGGCGGCATGACAACGGGAGTAAAACAATATACCAACTCCACGGCTATCCCCGTTTATAGCAGTGGTGCTACGTACACGTTAGACAAGGGAATATCTCCAACAAAATTAAAACGGTAACATTACGGAAGATGAACGAAATACGCACAAAGCATGCACCATTTTGGTGCATCATCCGGATCCACTCCTAAACGTTCAGAATAAAGCAAGATAAATTGGAAAAACTATTCTAACGTATCCAAAGCGTCGACACCGGGCGATACTATAGACCGTACGTGGAAATTGCAAATTGCATCGAGAAAATAACGTGGCAGGTCTCCATATTCGCAAGTGGATATAACACGGACGACGACTATTTCCTGCTCAACAATGTGGACTGCCAACTGGACGACCTGATCGAAGATGGGTTCGAGTTTGAACCAAAGAGCCGTTGCAGAGGAGAGCTGCCTCCGTCTGCTCACAGGTTACGGAATTGAGCGATACATTCGTGAGCAGCTTAATTGCCACTCATGCGCCTGGAGGAAAAGTGGCAGCGCAGTCAAAAAACATCCCAATTTTGATTTATGCGACATACATACCTACAGAATACACTGTACCAGTTTGAAGATACGCATGCCTGAGAAAGACATTTTAAAAAGAATGCAGGTGCCAATCATGTCCAAATGGCAATTCTTTAAGGAATCCGGATGCTGCGACAATGTCAAGATCGCATTAGTTTGTTAGAATATTTATTACATAAACTTTTAAACAATATCTAGACGCAAGATGAAACTGAACAGAGTATTACTCTTAGATAAATAATTTTGCAAACGTAATACGTGAACATGTTATGTTTTTCAATTATAGTACATTATATATTTTTATATTCTATTACATATACCGTTGTATATTATTATTATTATATTATTATATTATTATATTATTGTATTAGTATTATCAGACTTTGAAAATGTAATGCGTGAGAAGTTTTAGTTATTATGTTATTGTATTACTTAAATTATGATTTTATGTTATATTATATAATATTGTTATGAAATTCGCTTTTTACTAAGATACAGTCCGTATCACTAGATCGCGGATATTTTATTCAAGAGAAATGCACTTCAAAGGTCTTTTATTTTACTATTTTGTCTTTCACAACAGTAGGAGTATTTACTTACATTATATCTCTTACATGTAGGATTATTCACAATTTATTTTGGCCGTACTCTCAGCTTAATGTTCTTGCCCGACTAACTCTCCCTTCCACAAGTATTCTATTTATGTACATTTTTACAAGCATGTTACTATACCTAAATTTGGAGAGATAAACTATGCTTTAATGGGGAGCATAGATGTGCCGAAACTCTCACCTCCCAGTGGTGATCCCCAGGCAACGGCTTCGGCCGGCTAAGAAGAGTTTAAGGTTTTGGGCTATTAATTCGGCGACGAGTTTCTGAGAGATGGTGGAGGGGTTGGCTGGAAGATGAGCTCTTCACTCAATAGCTGGTTACTACCTAGGAAATTTCTGAATGGGTTTAAGTACGTTGAAGGTAGTAATCTAGCGAGTGCATGGTAGATCGCCCCTGCCATGTCAGTGCAATACCCGAGACCTATATATCTCGAAGAAAAGTAGTTCATGGTGTTGGCAACCAAGCAAGTATGGTGAATCCGAAGCAAGTACGGTTGTTTTTAACATCCGCCCAAAGTATGCCAAAGGCTTTGCAAAACAAACTGAGAGCCACGGGAGTCAGGAGGCTCGCCTCACAAAGCCACGTATGCCTGCGGGTGTATGATGGACTTTGTTCATAAAGTCGTCACGAAATAAAATAATTTTTTCTCAAGAATAATAATAATATAAAAAGGAATTGACGGATGGCCTTCCCTTTGGCCTATGAATAAAAACCCTCTCGAAAATTAATTAATACGTCCAAATATTAAAAAAGGGATTTGACGGAAGCCTTTTTTTTGTCCTTTTGCCTTTATACTTTTGAACGTATGTCACGGAATGGTGGTAATTGATCAATGGCGCCGTGGAAGCCTTATGGCGAAGCGAGCGCAATTTTTACCCTTTTTGAACGCATATCGTTGATCAATTTGTGAGTCCTGACTGCTTGGGTGCGGCCCTTCGGGGAGTACTCGTGGTGGTTGTGGATGGCAAGTTCCTAGCCAAAGTGGAACAGTCGAGTGCAGCTAGGCCTCACCACTGACCAGAGTGGGGTTTATTGTTCCATACACAATAAACCGTTCTGGACTCTGGTGTTGTTTAGGCCCCTACTCTGTGGGGATTGTCTAACTCGCCAAGGGGGCGTAGTACGCTTAAAGTGGCTTGGGCCACCATGGGGTTAAGCCTTTCAGACAGGAACCCACGTTAAACCCTTGCTACAAATTCTATACCTAAATTTATGGTTTTATTTCTAATCCCAGCTTGCTTTTCCTCTAATCGTTTTCATCGGCCTGCAGCTGTATGAGGCGCCTGCGAATGCTTAGGGGAAACTCTGATGGAAGACCGAAACAGTTCTGACGTGCAAA
>NW_023998490.1:1863127-1890630 GCF_014805625.2 Glossina fuscipes | reverse complement strand
AAGCAGAACTGGCGCTGTGGGATGAACCAAACGTAATGTTACGGTGCCCAAATTAACAACTCATGCAGATACCATGAAAGGATTTGGTTGCTTAAAGCAGCAGGACGGTGGACGTGGAAGTCGCAATCCGCTAAGGAGTGTGTAACAACTCACCCGCCTGGTTTTTCTTTCTTTAGGGAATTTATTATTACGAAAATTACTTAGCTGACATTAACTGAATTTGGGATTTTCGTAACGATATTATATCATATTACATTGCATACACATATATATGCAATACCTTTTATATATTCATGTTTATATTATATTAATGCATTATTTAGATAATAGATATATGTTTGTAGCTAACTCGCCCATCATAAAAAAAGAGGCCGCCTTTCATCGTTAGAAAGCTTCTGGCTGTTAGTTTGTCTGTTGACGGATCTATTTATAAAAGTTTATTAAGGGTAAAGTTTAGCACATAAATATGTCTTGAAGTTATTGCAAATAACTACTTGTGCGGGGTTCTAATTATTATTATTATTATATACATGTATTGTTATAAATATTATGACAATTTTAAAGTAGGTTCATCAATAGCGTAGGTATTACGGTACCTCCAGGTGGTGCAGAAAAACGCGAATGCAAAAGATGGAACAAAACAATGGCGTGCAACGTTTTGTTAATGGGTGTAATGGCAACATGTTGTTGCAATTGCCTTTTTTGTAAAATTTACATCATCATCAGTAACATGACTGTGAAGCTAAGTAAGAAAAGCATAAACAATGACTTGGAAATTAGTTTTACGGAACTTCAATCTAACTTACCATCCAAACATTGTTTGCAAGCATCCCATTTGTGGTGTCTCAATTCTATGGTCTCTTCTCTCAAAAAGCACTAAAAGATAAAGAGAACATCTTTTTTTTATATCATTCAATTGCTAATGAATAACAAAAATGAAACACCACCAGATTAGTAACTATCTTCGCTAGTTAGGTAAGTGTGAATCTTATTCGTCGAAATTGGCCCCTTTCTTTGGACAGACACAACAGGTTTCAGCACGCAAGCATTTGTGTGATCGTGTAGTTGATGTAGCCAGAATTAAACATAAGGAACGAGGACTTAAAGAATATTGCTAGACTAGTATTGCTTTTTAATGTATAGGATGAACCCTGATTAGAGGCACCAGATTACGACAGACGCTTACAGAGTTTTAAAGAAATGCCAGAAAAGATTGTTTCTGGACGAGGCGTGAAATTAGATTTGGGTAATTTTATCATTGCTTCTATCTAAGTGCTCCAAAAAAACTCAAGCATTGAATTGTCTTCTCGAGGACGGTGCACCATCTGCGCATCTCGGGGTAAGAAAGGCCCTCTTATTAGGGGATTGTTTTTCCCCCCGGGGGGTGATCACTCGACTTAAGTGAGTGCCTATGGTTGTAGGCAACCCGTCTGATTAAGGCATCAAGCCAGGTGCAGACGTTAAACCCCAAGAGACATCTGTCTTCTCGAGGAAGTTATTTTGAAACTTATTCAAAGTGGATAATAAAGAAAGCGTACGGGAAAAAGGTATACGTCATATGCCAGCAAGCACACCCTAATACCCTAGTTACGGTTGGATAGACAAAAAGAATATGTATGAACCGCAAGTTGCAAGAAAATATAGTACGTACTCTTCACTTGTGATGAAAAAAAAAAGAAGATTATTAACTAGCCTCCCATCGTATTTCCAGGAAGCGCTTCTCTGTCAATTACTTGGTGAATACATGCCCACCTAGCCTTTGTCCGATGTTCGTTAAACATGACTTGATGTAATGTATTGCTTATATGATTGTATACTTGCTATTCTTTGTTATATATGTATATGTATATGTTTGTTTCATTCGTTCACTTCTAATTTTTTTTTAAATATATTTTGAGATAGTTTTTCGTTTTTTTTAAATATATTCATGTATGTACCGTTTGTTTCGTTGGTTATTTTGGCATTTTTATACCCATCACTGTATGATGGTGTTACACTCATTTTATTTTTTTCAAAATATATGTGACACCCAAAAGCAAGCTCCAGAGACCCTATAAAATATATATATATATATTCTTGATCAGCGTGAAATCCCGGATCGAATTAGCCATGTCCATCCGTCTGTGTATCTGTGTGTAACTCAATTTTTTTTAACAAAAATTTCTGGATTTTTGCTCGTTACACGGAAATTATTAAAGTTAAAATCCTGAAATTTTCCACATTTACCCTATGAAGCACTCCACTCTTTACGTGTAAAAATTAAGAACACCCGCCAT
Source organism: Glossina fuscipes (assembly GCF_014805625.2). Classification (NCBI taxonomy): domain Eukaryota; kingdom Metazoa; phylum Arthropoda; class Insecta; order Diptera; family Glossinidae; genus Glossina; species Glossina fuscipes. The sequence continues at coordinate 1,888,354 of NW_023998490.1, read as the reverse complement.
GGCCACACCAAGTTGCAAGTGACTAAATTGTGTCTTTCTTTTCACTTTTTTGAGGTTTCATGCTTACTTATCGTAAACCAATCAAGATCTTATTACAACCCCATGTTGATTCTATACGTTCCACACATTCTCCACACTCTTATATTTACAGATAGTACAATCTTACATCGAGTTCCATTGATCTCACTAAGTTAAAGTCTCTGAACTATTCATATCTTTAAAGTAGCCATTTGCCTCTACATAAACTACTTATGCATTCAGACTGGGCTTCTCTTAGTGATGTCATAGAAAATATTCTAACAAATTCACTTGGCAACAGCAAAATACAAATAGTATACACACTAAGTAAGATATTCCCAGCTAAGTAGTTTTCTTGAATTCTCTAAGATGTATCGTTATATTAACTTCAGCACGTCGAGTGCTGATGGGAGCCGCCCGCGGTCACAAATTTTTCTTTACTTGTTTGGCGATAGTCCAGTATGTGATATGAGTGAAGTCATATTTTTTTCTTTCGGAATGTTCCTGGATGGCGCTGTATCCTGAAATAGGTCTGGCTTGATTATCCTTCGGCCTGGTAATCCTTCCCTTATCCATAGCTATTGTGTTAGTCCAGGTTCATGAAATACCGTACGATGATCTCATACGGACAAGGACATTCCCTTTTCATCGCGAAGGCAGCGAGATACTGTTTCATTTAATTAATTACAGATTTCTATAAGAATAACTGCCGGAGTTCTACTCTCATTTATGGACAATCTGTATAAAAATATGTATAAATCTTAGCTGGAACACCATTGGACTGGGAGTCACATTGGTGGTTGGCTCCTTATTAAACCCTGTAATAATGTAAAGGGGTATATGACTGTACCATTCAAATACTTTCAGGTAATAGTGCATACCTTTTAGAGCGATGGGTAATGTAGATGCAATCGAACAGACATAATGATGAGTGATATTCGATAGCGCATTTTAATGGCAGAGCGGAAGAGCAAATATATGACTAAGGAGGCAGCGAAACCAGCGGGTCCCAAATTCCTAAGAGCGAACAACAACAAAAATTGCTTTAAAACGGATTCAATTGAATCTACATAGCACCTTTCTTATAGTTTTAACCATCCTTAATCATTTCAAAATTGAGCAAAATTAAGCATTATTAAGCATTGTAAAGCATTGTTAAGCTTAAATAAAAAGTATTTTTGATAAATTGTTATATGAAGAACCTTTGTTTCACTGAGTATTATAAGTAAAAAGTTCTACATATTGTACATATCTGAAATTCAATTTTTGTACTATTTCATTATTGTATGCTACTATTATGTTATTCAAATGTGCCCTTATTTCGCTCTTTTATAAATTCTGTAATTTTGTTGTTGTATGCCTTTATCAAATAGATTCCGCTGTCGAAATAATGATTTGTCTCAAGAATAAAAGGAAGATCAAGCGGTCTTGGAAAAATTGAAAAATGAACTACAAGAAAACAATAAAAATATTGATATGATTGAGAAAAGCGGACAGAGAAAACAAAACAGATTTGGAGTGTAGTGAAGAAGAAGTTTGCAACAAATAAAGAGAAAGAGAATACTGAAGGCAATAATCAAACATTGGCTCAAGATTTGGAAGATCAAGTTGAAGAGGATGAAAAAACGGAATCGACCGCTGGGTACAGTGAACTCTATTTACAAGGTACGTTGCCTTTTGCAGGTAAATGCCTCGAAACATGTGTTGCATGTTATAATTACGGTATTAGTACCTATCTACCTTAATCGCCGTATTACCGAAGCAATCTTCATACGATCAGAAACATAAATTTAACCGCAAACACTTAAGTGCCCAACCTGAAGAGACAGAGATTCTCCGGGTACAAATCTCACTTTACTGTGGCTACGCTTTTGCAGAAATTACCTCAAAAATTGCTGGACGCTAGTTTACCGGCCTGCACCTGAAGTCAGTGCGTATGCCAACTGGGAATATTCTTAAAAAAATTATGTTTTGTCTTGACCCTAAGAAGAAGATGCGTTGCGCAATTTACTATAGGTATTTTTAAATAATATATTCGGAGAGATTATCACGGAAAAAGAAGTAGACAAGTTAGTGTTCCATACTCCGGAAGCGAAACCCAGCGTAAAGAGTTTTTTTCTTTTGCATCTAATAGCAGGCAACAGCGACGAATCTTATTTTCTGGATTCACTAATGCCCTTCAAAGATCTCTTAGTGTGCTAGAAATGATTTTGAATACTCAAGAATGTTTTTCTAAAATTGTCAATGGCTTGATAAAGTATGTTAATATTCCTCGGTAAAGTCTTTTAATTTTTATATATGGCACCATGTCGAGAGCATTACTGAACTCTCACGAGATACCCAGGCCCCCAAATCAACAACAAGCTCAGTGAACAGAAGAAAAAGAAAATGCTTTTGGCTAGACCTGATTGCGTTATCGTGCCTCCTGCTCCACGTATGCGTTCCGGCACGATCAATCGGTCAATGAAATCAAATAATCAAGCTAATGCTCACATCTTAATAGAATTCGGTTTTCAATTCTTATTGATAGTTATAAAGCACAAAAATATTGGGTATTGAGTATGAGATAAAATTGAGTTGTAGTTGGGTGATTTCTATAAGGATAAGGTTATAATACACAATCTTTTGCGCATATTTCTGGACATGAAAATGAGATAGAAAAAATAACACAGCAGAGTTTGTAGCTTTCTGTTCTATATTCTATAATTCATATATAATTCATTTAAAATAATACTTTATTAATTATTTTAATTATTACTCTTCTTTTCTTAAACATCATTTATATCTAAATTATTTTAAGTATATTAATTATAATTTTATGGATGCGCGTGCCAGTGGAGTGATTGAAATAAAATTTTTTAAGTTCATTACTTAATTATGCACATGTTTGTTTTGCGTTATATTATAGTAGGGGCATTGTTCATAAATGTGTTAATGGTGACGTTGATGGTAAAACGATTGATGCTGTTTGCTTACATTATTGATATTGTTGCCACTGATTGCCTGCATTATTTGTTGTCTGCACCTTCGACATGGAGTGCGAAGAATGAGTATGGGCCGACGGATAGGAATGATGCATTAAATGATTAGTATCGCTGGCGTTTGTTGCGGGGTGTGGAGTGACAGCAGCTTTTGTCGTTGGCGGCGGCGGCGGCAGCATAAACGGTGACCACTGCGGATAATATGAGGCATAAAAATCAGTTAACGCACTGGGATGAGGCTGGGAAGAGAGATTATTGTGACTGCCGCCAGTTGGATGGTAACGTGCATTCTGCTGTGTTAAGCTCTCATGCGAGGCATACGTCGGAAAGTCAGTATATTGGGCTGTTGAGTATGTTGTATAGGGCGAAATATCCGATGAGCGGGTATGAGCCGAGTAATGATGAGCATTACGTAGATTTTGAGTTTGCGAATGATGACCTTGAGAGGTAGCATACGCATGTGTTTGCGCATAAAACGCCTGTGGATGATGGGCATGATGCTGATGAGATGTATGATGGCCAGCCGTACCGTAAGTCGATGTCGTATGTTGATGTAAGTTGTGAGCGCCCGCATGAGCACTATGCGCTTCATTTGATTGTTTAATTTCGTTATGAGTTTGGCTTAGCGCTAGATGCTGTGGCTGATGTTGCTGTTGAGACGACTGATGTTGCATTGGATGCTGTTGTGTATTTAAATGCGTTTGCTGCCGATTATCAGCGTTCGACAAATGCTGATGCGTTTGTCCTCGTTGATGTTGTTGGTTGGCATTCTCTGTTTTCATTGAATTAAGTATATTATTATGGTTGTTGTTTTTAAAATGATTTGCGTTTGCTGATATATTGGAAGTATTACTAGTGTTTGTTGTATTATTAAATAAGGCTAAATGGTTATTATTAAATTGTGATTGCGTCGGATTTTCAGTTGTTGTCGTCTTCAACGATTCCTCAGTATTTTTATCAATTTCCATTTTAACCGATTTTTGTAAGCCACTTGAGGTGGAAGTTGAACTGTCTACATCCATAGATGAATCTGAAGCATCAAAAAATAAAATTATTTTTCAATAAAATACCGGGATCAATAACAATATCCTAAATATACCAGTAAAAGAACTATTTGTTGTTTCTGTTTCAGCCTTATCGGTTTTCGAGTCGTTTGTTGCAGTCTCTGTTTCTCCTGTTATATCGATAACATCCGGTTTATCGCCTTTACTAATGGCATTCGGCTTGTTCATCGTACGTATGGCGATAATTTTGCCACTGTCCAACTGCATATAAATGCCTTTGGCAGATTTCAAAACCATCACCCTTTGCCCAGCTTTAATAACAATTTTTGATTTATTGCTGGAATTTGTGGGTATGACAACGTCTAGGACAAAAAATAGAGCAAGGATTGAATGTTAATTTTCGATTATTTTAGATATATTTTACCCAAAGGTAGAGACATTTCCTGAGCTGTCATGCCTTGCTTTTGCCATACTTCAGCTGGTATCCATCTAGTGGAGCGTAGACCACTGCTGTATTTTTGAGTAGTTTGTGAGCGGGGAGCTTGCATTGGCCGCACCTGGAGGGTCAAGAAAAAGATTTATAAAATTCTTAGATACTTTTCTGTGTGCTTACCGAAGCTATCGGTTTTGTTATTAATGCCCCATCCTTTCGTATTGTTTGGAACTGTACGCGGCTTCCAGTGCTAATGAAGGTCTGCTTCGATGATGTCTTCTTTTGCATTTCGTAGCTGCGATGGGCTAGTCTTTTTTCCGCTTGCGATAACTTATCATTTTTACGGTCCACTAACAAACTCTCATGGAAGAATGGTTCTTTGGTCAGCAGTGCTTTATATTCCTCCAAAATTTTTCTCATTATTACATCCGTATACGAATCCAAGGGTTTTTGGAATTCCACTGCATTACTTTTATCTTCGTCGTCATCATAGTCATAGCAAAGGTTCGTTACATCTTTTATAGATAAATGATTATCAGGATTACATTCATCCACTACGCGATCAGACATGCCCTGTTTTTTAATTTGACGATCGTAGATTTTTTTTTCTAAACATTTGTCCATTACTATACGATAGATATAACAAGAGCGCTTTTGACCATATCTGCAATGTGTTAATTATGAACAATTCAATATGAGTAACAGGCCAACGCGCCAAACAATATAACATTAAAAAATAGGGTACATCTTGAGAAATCATAGACAAGTCAACATTCACTTTTACTTACAAGTCGTTAATTCGCTACATTTTTCTTTTGCATTTCACATTTGCTCACCTATATATCCGGTATATAGCCTGGGTGTCGTGACAAGGATTCCAACTGGCGTCAAATATAATAACACGGTTGGCACCCACCAAATTAATGCCCAGTGAACCAGCTTTGGTGGAGATAAGGAACAATTTTACATTTGTATTCAAATTGAATTCATTAACTAATCTTTCACGTTCCTGTGAAGTAGTTGAACCATCCAAACCTGTTTTTTTCGACATAGAAAAAGATAGGAAAAATAAAATAATATATAAATAAAATTAATGTTAGAAAAACTTACGAAAATAATTTCGGCCAAAAGTCCAACAAAAATCTGTACCCGGTACTTGATTGACTTGCAAAAACTTTTCAATTAAATTTAACGTAAGTAAACTTTGACTGAACAACAGTACACGATCACCGATACGAATGCTCTCGTTAAGAATGCAAAAGAAAATTTCCATCTTGGGCGAATTCGTTATCAAGCCCGGTTCATATTTTTTGATAAGTTTGGAAGCCCAGTCATATGTAATTTTATCGCAGCCTCGCCTCTGTTCTCCTTCGTTATTTTCTAAAACACTCGTCAGTCCCGGCGTCGAGATATCAATTTCGGATTTAGATTCCACGTCTACAGCATTTATGGGTTTCTGCAATTCATCCTTATTCATGCTAATATTCTTATCCATATCAATATCAGTTTCGATGGTTTTTATTTCTTTTGTATCTAAATCAACAATTTCCGAAGAAGAATTGTGATTTTCCTCCGCCGGCATATTATCGGTAACTGGTTGTTTAACCATACAGCCTACGTAGTTAGGTTTCAACGGACTGCCCATGGAGCTAAGCATCGATGAATATGGGAAATACGATGATTGCAAATCCTGCGGATACGTGCTGTGATTGGGGGTGGTGTTAAAAGATGAATTATCGTATTGATTTAAATCGCCATACAACGTATTCGCACTAAAAAGCATAAGAGTCAAAAATAGTTATTAATATTGTGGCATAATTTTAATTGGTTTCAGGCGGTTTTACCTTTGATAGTTCATTGCATTAGACGTCGCACTAAGGGCTGTGGTGGGATTTTGTGTTCCTGTTATATTATTGCAATTTATGTTGTTGTAGCTGCTGTTCTGCAATAAATTTCCTCCTCCATGTGGATTTGATGTGATATTGTGGACTGAAGTTACTGAATTTAAACTCGGAGCTGTTGTATTTTGTAGTGAAACAGCAGGCATTTGTATTGAACTAACAGATTTATCAAAAGTGTTGATGGTTGATAATTGTGTTGCCAGAAGAGGAGGTGGTGGCGCCGGTATGGGTGGTGGGAATCCATCTTTGTTAATATTAGATATATTAGGAGCGATTTCCTCTACCTCTTCAATATCCAAGTCGAAACCATATTCTGCCACTTTAATGGCGTCGTAAAGTACGTCTGGATGATTCCAAATTTTACAACACACAGCGAAAGCCTTCAGAGGATTCGGTACGTTTTTCGTACGCACTATATCGTTCATGAAAGTATCGTACAACTGCCTTTGCAAGTCTGTCATTCTGGTTAATATAACGAATTCTTGTTTCTCAGGCAGTGATTGCTGTAACACCGTATGAGAACGTCTCTGTACAAAGCCTACCAACAATGAGTGCAGCACGTGAGCTCTATAGCGCATCAGTTTTATGTCGTCTGGCGTTGAGTCTACGCACAAACCATTCTGTATAGGTCTTTCGAACATATTGCAGAATTCAGTTTTAGTTCCTAAATAATTGGGCCTGACAAAGTCCACCATACACCAATATTCTACTAAATTGTTTTGTAATGGATAACCAGTCAAAACAATGCGCCTGCGGGTACGTATTTGTTTAAGAGCTTGTGATATACCTGCTTGGGAGTTTTTAATACGATGTCCTTCGTCACATATCACTAAATCGGGACCAGGTCTAACTAATGCCTCGTAAATTTCATCCATTAAACGATGATGGGATTCATCCAATTCGTCATTTCTTAACTGTGATTTCTTGCTGCGCCTTTTTCCCGTTGTGCTAAGTTTTAGGGCCATCAAACGAAATAATTCATAACCGATCAATAAAACACCGCCTTGTTCTCTCCATTGCAAGATTATACGAGCGCGGGCACTGAATGTTTTATGCTGGTCATTTAAAACGAACACATCAAAATTCCTCGGCCTCACGTATTCGGGATTTTCAGACATTTTAGGAATCCACATATCGAATTCCGCATTCCAGTTTTGTAGGGTGTTTATGGGCATAACACAAACTACATATTTGGAGGGTGTGTACCTCAGGAATATATCACAGAAGCAAACTACTTGTAGCGTTTTACCTAAACCCATGGAATGAGCCAAAATGCAACCAAAGCCGCCTGACGTTTTGAAACGTGTGGTGGATTCGATAACGTTATCAAACAAAAAACGTATGCCGCCTATTTGATGCGGCTTAATAGTTCTTGCTATTTGCGGTGCTATGAATATGTCCTCCTCACTATCGGGATGACCCACATTAATTACCACTCGTCCTATATGATCGGGTATATTAAACTCATCCTTCACATGCAAGCCGCTATTCTCGGGATCATCTATATCTTCCTCAACATCTTCTTCGTCATCGGACAGTACAATGCAATCGTCATCTGAGGAACTATCTTCGATGGTCACCACTTCCGCTGGTGCCTTTATTTTGTCATCATCATCTCTTACATCTTGGGTCTCAGTTTCCGTCGTGGTTTGAGATTGTTTGCTATCATCTTCTAAAACGCTACTACTTTTAGGACTACCGCTTAGTTCCAATAAATCTTCAGGATTCTTGACCCTATGTTCGTTTACAAAGCGATCAAAATGCGTTAGCACAGCCTCTCGTTGCTGGTATTCACGTAGCAATTTCTGTTGTTCAGCCATGCGCGCCAAACGTTCGGACTCTTCATGTTGAGCCTTAAGAGTGTTTGTATCCAATTGATTGGTATCCATAACGTCACGTATATTTTTACGTTTCTTTTTTTCATCGATAGGCGGCAAAACTGTCTTTTCTCGTTTCTGTAATAACTGGTTTAGATCGCTTTGCGTCTCCGTGCTGGATTTTCTTTTCTGAGCTTCTGGATTGCTAGAGTTGATATTATTGCAATCATTATTAATATTTTCATTATCAACATGTTGATTGCTTGTATCGACACTGGTGTTGTTAGTCAACGAGTCTAAGGTTGTATTTAAAGGAACAGTCGCACTCGCCATTGACATTAGAGGAGCAAAAGGCAAATTATTGCCCGCTAGTGCTGCAGGAGGTGGGGGTATATGCTCTACATGCGTAACCAACGGTTGAGTTGGCATCAGTTGCGTTGCCATCTCCGTATTCTGCCTGTTCAATGAATCGTACGGAGGGTACTTGGGATGACCAAACGTGTCTGGCGGTTTCATATTTGCTAAATAATTTAACTCCGATTGCGTATCCATCTTAAATCTTTAGGTTTTCTCTTCAGGTTTTGCAAATTAGTGATGGAACTAAAAGATTAAGAAAAAACTTTAATAAAATAAGATAATGTTATGTGAAATTCCTTCACTTTTATGTATTGTCCCTAGTGTTCATCGAATTAAATTTGCGTCACCGAATTGTGAATAGAGTAAGTAGGTCTTTGTTTACATATTTACAAGAACTATTTTTACAGAAAATCATTTACAAAGTTCAGAGAAACTTAGTTACAGCTGATGTATAGATGTTTATCATTCTACATTTTACTCCATTGAGCGCACTTGATTGGCTTCTTCGCTTTGATCAACTTTCTTGCTTCTTGTAAACCCTCAAAACACCTAACGAATACTACTTTTTTTTTCGACGTTTTCGTTAATCCTTTAACGTTTTTGGTAATTCGTACTTTCCTACTTAATCTTACAATTCGTGCTTAATCATGTTTATCAGTAAATTTATGTTAATCTTTTCGTCCGCTCTAATCTAGTTGTCAGCTATATAAGGCATCTTTTTATTATGCCAGCGGATGAAACATCAAAAACCCTTACTACAATTTGATTCCGCGTAGGACACTTACCCTTTTCAACGGCCTATAATAACATTCAGATTGTCGCCGAAAGACAGTTGGACATACCGTTATACCGGCTCCCTCGTATCTGTGCATTCGATCTCTACAATACGTCATTTATTTCTTGTGAAGTGTAAAAAATCTATGACTAAATCTCGGAAAGGATTATGCGTGGTAAGGTCTTTACCATCTTATTTAATTCCAGTTTGCGAACAAGTTTATGGCAGAGAATTTTCGGGCTAACCGCACAATTTCAGCAACACAATCTACGCTATACATTTTGTTTGGCTTCTGGCTTCGCGTAATTACCCATTTTTTCCAGGGTTTTCACTACTGTACAAGATTATTCGTTTCGGCTTCAAACTGTACGGGTACTTCAGTCATGATTGTCCGGAAGCTTTTCATCGATCGTAGTCGCCATTAATTATTATTCTTGTTTTTCTTGTTTTTTGATTATATTAATTTTGTCTTTGTATATTTCTCCTCCTTCTGTAGGTTAAAATGCATGTTGACATGTGGCTTTCCGTGGAATTCATCTTTCTCCACTTATTGGCTAAGCGAACGCTATACGGCACGTTGAGGAATAAATATTTTTCTGCTATTTCGTAATGAACATCTAGAACCGAATTTGATTTCTAATAGAAATTCTCTTAACCGTTTCTTCAAAATAATTATACACTTTGAGTTTTGAATTTGCAAAACTATAACGACTGTTAAGGCTGTTTTACAGTTTTTTCCAAGAACACAAATACTTTGATATATAAGGCTTTCCAACAAAGTAAAATGGCTAAAAACCTGATGTCAGCAGAACCGGAGTAAAATATCGTAACTGAAGCTTGACTAAGGCAGATTAAGAGGTTGAGATATATAAAACGTATAGATGCCCGTCTAATGGGACAAAAGCAGATAGGCTAGACTTACATAAATTAATTTTAAATAGTTGGACCAGATAAAAGAAAAATTGCGGTAAATAGTTTTAAAACAAACAAAACAATAGATAAGATGTCTAATAAGTTTCTCCTGAAAGAACTGGAGACCAAAACAACGCGGTAAACATTTAGGCTTGAATGGAATAATTCCTTGAAACTTTGCCTTATTTCCGTTTTTGGCTGTACATATCATTAAAGGACTTCTTAGCATGAAACTTGGCTACAGTCAGCTGACCAGACAGGCCATTAGCTGAATAACTCTTTAATCGGCTTATTTCCTCATTTTCGCTAACGGGACAATGTGTAATAAAGTGGTGCCAACAGACAGATGGACAGACGGATAGGTGGACATGTTTAAATTTATTTCTTTTGAAAAACACAGGTGTCCTCAGTCTACATGGCGCTGTGGGCGTGTTCTTGGAACGATTTGGCCAGCGTACAAGAACTTCCAATCTTTTTGCCAAATTTGAAGTCGATAGCTCCATTTTTGCAATCAGAAGAATGAGAGACAGACAGACAGGCAGACATGTTTAAATCAATTTAGAATTTGATGCCGATCAAGAATATGTATACTTTGTGGGGTGTCTGATGCTTTCTCCTGGGCGCTGTAAACGTTTTGACCAAATGAATGTACCCCTTATCCTTCGGTGATGGGTATAAAAAAATGAAGATGCTATTCAAGAGGAACTCAAAAGTTGCGAAGAGACGAATTCTATAAAAGAGGCGATCGTCAAGCCTCCATTATATGTCTTGCTATTTGTCTCTCCAATCTTGCATTATGTTCTCCCGAACGAGGCAAGAAGCATCTTTGAGTGGGTGTTTGGAAGACAATGTTATAGTATCAAGGCTAGGTTCTCGTAGACTCCCCAACAAGACGATCATTTAACATGACATTAATTTCAGAAATATATATAAACGATGGTGCGGATCATTTTTTTTTTTTTTTTTCATTTAGGTGAAGGCCGGTTTGCTTCCTGGCGTTTTAATTCGAATGAAATTATTTTTTTGAAAGAGTTTTATTACTTTTAATTCCCAACGTTTACGTTGAAGAAAGCCACAGAGCGTGTCAAGTGGTCATTTGTTCTTTCGTTACATGATCAAGATATATCTCAGTGACTGTAGACATTCATTTGTATCGAATAAGTGAAATGTAAGGATTAATCAAACCACTGTAGGGAATGTTTAAAGAAAGCATTCCACATTATATGCTGTGTTGAACTTTGCTATTCTCCACAATACTTTTATTATTGCTATTTCATTATTAAAACAATTCAATTTTGTTTACATAACTATATACGGTAAGTTGGAGCGTGTGAAGTGTAATGTTTAAAGTTTTACGATAGGCTATTAAAGAACAACATAGAGTGGAAGAAATACAAGTGAATTAAAGGAAAGCCAAAATTTAGCACATTAAAAAAGGTCCTACAAAATATAAAATAAAATCACAGGCATTTCATTAAATCTATTCACTTTTAATTTTTTCACGAGAAACCACAATACTAATTTGTTAGACTTTCAAAGATATGTTTGCTCGATAAGAAAGTTTGTCAGGTCATTTAACAGAGTTCTAATTGGCTTTCATATTTGTATGGCGTTGTAAAAATTTGTGTAGTTTGTGTGCAAATTTGAGAATCCCATTCTGTTCATTTTGTATAGTTGTGAAGTTTCAAAGTTATTTGCACAAGGTATCAATCAATCAATCAATATGCACAACATTGGTCCTATTTTTTAGCGAAACATTAATAAAAATGATTGCATTTCTTTCTTTTAATTAAAGTATATGTGGGGGAATATTCTATGCATAAAATGCATAAGCCGATTAACGACCTAAATTTAATTCCAGATAAGTTATCCGCAAACTCTATTTCTTCTACATATGTTTTTGTGTTTTCTTTTCATTTTGTCTTCTCATGTTATGTTTATACATCCATCGCAAAGGATTATTATTGCTTCTTGTTTTTCTTCTTCTCTTTTTTTTTTTTCGACGGTTACTAATAAATCATGTCATTATAATTATATAGAGGTATGTTATTTTATTTATTTATTTTTTTGTTTTAGATTAAACTCACTCTTAAAGTAAATATGCAGCATTAGTTGGTTGTACGTTGTTGTTGCGGCATAACTCTATGCATAGAGTAATGGTTTTTAGTTATGTATTACTGTGCGAATGCATGTACTGTATATGTATCTATAAGATACACATAACACTCAAATTACATTTACAGCAAAAGATTTTACAACAAAAAAAAATAGAAAAAAATAATAAGAATGGAGAAGAAATTTTCATTTTATATATACATATATATGTATATATATATATTCATATATATACATATATATATTCTTAATTTTCTCTTTTGCTAACTGCTTCTAATCGATTAGTATTTGATTAATAAAATCGTATATATATATATCAAACTTTGTTATGTTTAACATATATATTTCTTTAAAATTTAGTTTTATAAAAACGAACTTTTTTTTTAAAATACCTAAATTAATCTTTTCACTTCATTAAGCTACACACATCCATTTCAACAACTTATTTATAGAGATTTTTCTCCTTTATTGCTTTTCCACTTGAAGTCACTTCGACACACAAATCGAATTTTTTCACTGTCACACCTTGCCCATCCATCCATTCGACTTACAATCACTTGTCCTAACGATAGTCATTCTTTTATTAGATTTATCTTAATTCATATTTTGTTTGCTTATCCTTTGATTAATGAGATTAAAGTTAGCCTTAAAGTCTTTACAAGTTAAATGCACTAATTTTCGTTAATTTGCAACTCTTATCAAACACACAAAACATATAAAATACAATAGAAACAAATAACTCAACCTTCTTTTCCTAGTATTGCCGAGTTGCAAGAAATTGCTCAAATGTTTCCCGTTAAATAGGAATTGAATAATCGTTTGACCAAAGTGGGGAAAATCGAAAAATTTCCCAAAAGCAAATAACCGATTTTAGATAATTTTGCACATACACACAAACTCAAACAATTTTTTTTTTAGTTTCTTACTATCTTAGTTTAATGCTTGCGTTTTTCCCATTATTGAATGACTTTGCTCTGGGAGGATTTACCCCTCGATTTAAGAGACTAATACGCATTTGACACAAGCAGGCCGCGCTTATATTTCCAATCGTCGGAGAGAAATTAACTTTTAAATTTTATGAATTTTACAGTTTTGTTCACACACACTATATAATTATAATGTACATTATAAAAAGTATATATGAATCTGTATTTGTATAGATGTATATGTTACACATTTATAAATTAATTTCTTCCCTTGTCTTGGAAATATAAACACGATCTCATTATGTTTAACCCCTTAAGCGCGCATTAGCGACATAATGGATCGCATGGAATCAAAACAAACAGTTATGATCAAGCAAAATATTCATGGCCTTTACTCTCAAACCCGTTTCTGATCTAGAATTTTTGTCATTTGTCTGGTGCACCCATTCATTACAGAAGTTTTGAGATTTCTAAGCGAACAATCGTAGCAAGTGAGCCTCACGAGCTTATAAATCAGATGTATTTTTCTTAAAAATTTTTGGTGTAGGTTTTCTTGAAACGAAGATCAGATGCATATGTACACACTAAAAATAATACCGTAACCTGTCATATTCCTAAATAGTTTTTTTCCACGGCATACCACTTGTAGTAAAGGGTTTGTTAGCTTTGTGTGGGCCTATGTAACACCCAAAGGGGCTTAAGATACAGCCAGCTTTTTTTATACCGATCGATCTAGAATCATTTTCAAAATCGGTCTAAGTTTTCTGTTTCTGCCTGACTGTCCGTCTATCCGTCTGATGCCAGACCATGCATTTTCGTGTTCAACCTACAAGTTTTTGAGATAGCACTAACGTGCTTTGACCTAAGGACGAACGCTTGAACGCTATTGAAACTTTTGCGAACACTCCCCATGAAAAGCCTTGTTTTAATAGGCCGTTATATGAAAAAATATTGTAATTTTTAGAATAGCACGACAAAAATCGCCTAGTAATAGTATTTGGACATTCTAAATTGATATGAAGAATTTGGTTCGGCTGGGTTAATCTTTTGAACACCTCCAATATAACCGTTCTTACGAAAACGGAATCTTTATAAGGGGAAAAGGTCTAATTTTCAATATCTCAGGGTAAAAATTATTTCGTAAGAGTAAATTGATAAAGAAATCAACCTTACCGAGCTTGGACCGCCTAGGCTTTTGCGGTCAGTCTCCCACAATGTAGCGAATCCTACAGCGAACGAAGAAAACGATAATCGGATGGGGTACGGAGTAGTGGATGTATTAGAATCTCTGAGCTAAGCTCTTTCTTCGCATTTTTAGAGATTTATATGGTCTCCGTCGGTGTTGGTTAGTTTAAATGTTAATATGGTAGAGTTTGGTCGACTACACTGTCTCCCTATTTCTTTCCATTTTTCGCTTTCCTCAGTTCTTTCTGACCGTCATCGCATTACGCGAACGAGGGACATACCCTGACTGATTAGTATTTAAAAAAAAAAAAAAATGTGGTTTGGAATTATCGTGATAGAAAACGTAGCCTTTCTTATTGATGAATTGTGAGTACTTCATCCCAATTACACCAGTGGTTGACAGTCGAGAGTAAAATCAATTCCATTTGCCTCCCAATGCTACCGAAGTGACGGATTCAGTTTAGGTGGCGGCAAGTGGCGTTTCTTTAGCTTTATTTATTTTGAGCTACGATCTTTTTCTTTCATTAATATCTTCTATGACTCACTTTTGAAAATTCTTTCGATTGGGTTTCGTTTCGACGGGCATCCTTAGATGGAAATTCAGTGCAATAATATATGTGTCGTTAAATCAATTCTTAACTAAATATAAAGTTTCCTTTTCCTATCCAGCCTCATGCAAGTAGTTTAAAGTTATTTTTTCGCAGGCAATATTTAGCCCCGTAGTTCAGATGCCATAAGACGAATTGTGTCGATCTTTCTTAACTTTTTGTACGATTTCAATAATTATATCAACGATTGGTCGACAGAGCGCAGCCCATCCTTAACATCGAATTTTTCAAAACAGTAATCAACAGACCATTTGCACGCTGGTGATTTTGATGAAGCAGTTTCACGATGAGTTTATTTCCAAGTTTGGGAAATGTTGTAACCTTAGATGATGTTAAATGAGTGAAATATAACGGATTTTTTAGGAACTTATGGTATATTTTTTGGGTTAACAAATGTCACTATGGTATACCTTACGAAAATTGATGATACAAAGGTGTAATAAGTTTGTGTGGACATATGCAGACAGACACATCTTTTATTATACCAATTGATTTACAGGAACTTGTTGAATCGATGTAAACTTTTATGACTGTCTGTCCCTCCCTCTGGTTTTCTGCCATTTTTTGTTTTGTTCAATCCACCGACCGCAATTTGCGAGATATTTTGATGAATTTTGGTATGCTGATGTGTGTTAACTCAGAGACGAACGCTATTGAAAATAGTTCGGATCGGACCACTTATTTTATTTGAAATGATGTAATGAATAACTGTAAAGTGGTGTATGGTGTTTATTCTCACCTTTCCCACTAGCTGTTCTATGTCCGATGTGGTTTGCATTATTAAAGTTGTACGCTATACTAAAGCTATTCATTAAGAAAAACGTCTTAAAATCTTTCGCTACTGTTTGACAACTCACGCCTGCAAAAACTGGTATAGAAAGCTATTTCCCGACTGAATGGCCAATCAGTAGTAGATGTAAGAAAAGAAAAATAAAGTCCTGCTTAGTACCTATTATCCAGCGAAGCATTAAAAAAACGATTTCCTTTTGAGTTTCTAAATATTTATTCGATGAATTTCAGCTACTTAGTGCTCTCTATTTCCATAGTTCCATCTAATTATAAATACAAGTTGTTATTATAATATCCGTAAAACATTTGAATAGTTTTTTTTTTTTTTGTTTTCATATACTTTCTTTTTTCCTAAGAAAGTCTTTTTTTAAATTTAATTAAAATAACATTTTCGATTATGTTGTTTTGCAGAAAAAAAATTTGAAAAAAAAAATTTCGATATTTTACAATAAACATCTTCTTCTCCAACAATAACAATAGCAATGGCGGTGACGACTGCAGCGACAATAAAGTTTAACATGGCTATGCGTGCAGCAATGATGATACGGTGAGCACAGTGAATAACAGGAATCATGGAAACAGCATGTTACATAAGTCTCACACATCGTGGCTACAAAGAAAAAGCATTTTTTCATTTCTCATTACAATTTGATTCAATTTTCAATATCTTTCATAATATATTCATAATTTTTTACGCATATGTATCATGTTTAAATGGACTGTTTGCAAGCATCCATACAAACTAGTACGGCCCTGGTCGTTTCATATGTTTTCAATCAAGAAAATTTAGCATATTGTTCAATATCGCAGGGAATGTAAATTTTCAGAGAACGAGTATCCGTTACTTTCTACTGTTACTATTACACTTTGTTGTCATTCTGAGTGCGTAAGCATCTCATATTGGACGGAGGCAAACTTATGGGTAAGCAGTAGTCCCAGAAATGGAAACATAACCATTAATAGCCATTAGCAGTTTTACGATAAGGGGTCTCGTATTAAATGCCCTAACAAGATCAACTTTACATTGAACTCCGAATATGCTTACGAAACGTGAATTCAACATTTACTGTAATATGAACTGTCAACTGTTAACGGTTTTATTTTCATGTATTCATTTTTATACCCATCCCCGAAGGATGAGAGGTTTATTCATTTTGTCAAAACGTTTGCAACGTTGAAAAGAAAGCATCAGAGATCCCCCAAAGTATATATTAGTTTGGGGAAAAAGAAATCCATTATTTTTTCGGTAGATGGCTGCACTGATAGATTTTTCGTAAGGTATCGATCAAACAATTTCAGATTTATGCTCGTTGGAAAGGTGACATTTCGCAGTAAAAAAAATTCTTTTGCTGTTTTTTGTTTGGTGCATTCAGTTGTGATTTACAGCGTGTTAAAAATGGAAGTGAACAAAGAGAAAATTCGGTACATTTTACAGTTTTTCTTTGACAAAGGCGAAAATGCAAGCCAGGCGGCTAAAATTGTGAATGGTGTTTATGGTTCCGATACTGTAACAGCCAATTATGTGCAATTTTGGTTTCGTAGATTCCGTTCAGGAATTTTTGAAGCCTTGGCCAAACGGAATGAGATAGACCCATTTCTTAAACGGATGGTGACTGGAGATGAGAAATGGATCACATACGATAACCCTGTGCGAAAACGATCGTGGTCAAAGAGCGGTAAAGCACCTCAAACGACCAGGAATGTTTTGCATGCATTTGGTGGGACTGGAAGGGGATTATTTATTATGAGTTGCTTCCATATGGCCAAACGCTAAATTCTGATCTCTACTGTCAACAACCGGACCGTTTGAAGATAGCGATTGACCAGAAAAGGCCAGAATTGGCCAACAGGAGAGGTGTCGCGTTCCACCAGGACAACGCTAGGCCACACACATCTACAGTGACTCGCCAGAAACTTCGGGAGCTTGGTTGGGAAGTTTTAATGCATCCGCCGTACAGTCCGGACTTGGCACCAAGCAATTATCTCCTTTTTCTTGCATTGCAAAATTTCTTTAATGATAAAAAATTGGAATCTAGGTAGGATTGTGAAAATCGACTACTAGAGTTTTTTGCAAATAGAGACCAGGGCTTCTATGAGAGAGGCATTTTGAAGTTACCTTTAAAATGGCAACAAATCATACAACAAAACGGTGCATATTTGACCCAAATCGGACAATCCGAAGCATGTTAAATAAAGTCCTGAAGTTCATATAAAAATAATGGATTTCTTTTTCCCCAAACTAACATATTCTCCTGTCTGTATTTGTAACGTCTGTTGCAAACATTCTCCTGGCCGCAAAAATGAACCTATCGACTTCATAATTAGCAGAAACATTGAAAATCCTTGCACGGATGTTGGTATTGAAAACAGGCCAAACCGATCGAAGGACACGAGCACAGTACCACGCAAACTGAGACCACCTCTGTTTTAAAAAGGGAATGAAAAATAGGTATTTTGCTCACTCCTCACAAACTAAAGTACATGTACAACAATTTGAACACATATTCTATGGGCAATGTTGTAGCATTTGTGTACAAAAATGGAAAAGTTGACCACGCCTACCTAATGTTATATTCTATCAGAATATAATTGTTTTTAATACCTTAATAACACACAGAAGCAAGCTTCAAAAACCCAATGAAGAATATTGATTCTTGGCCAGTTTCAACTCTTAATGCACCTGAACATGTCCGCCTCTTCGTCTGTCCATCTGTCTGTTTGCGCAACTTTATAGTATTTGGGGTAAACGTTCTCCCCTTAGCGAAAACGAATATATCGCCTACGAATTTGCAAAAGAATTTGGAGTTGACCTGAACTTTTCAAAAGACATGCTTGCAGCGTCCACAAGCTTCTACGATAAAAACTTTCACTTTGAAAATAGAAGGAATCAACTGTGTCCACTCCGCATTATGGAGCATGAGTTATGGTACTTTTGTTGTATTTTTTTGGTAGTGAACAATGATGGGTATAAGAGATTCGGTCCCGACCGAATTTAATTTTCTCACTTGTTTAAGTTTGCTTGTTTTGGTTTTTTTTTGTTTAACCTGCTTTAGTAAGCGGGCCATCAAAGTAACCTAATCTAGATTAACCTAATTTAAGGTTTTTTTGTTTTGCACAAACGGCCTGCTTGTTGGGCTCACTGTACCCGCGTTTCTCGCAATATCTATTGGAGAAGATTCTATATCTCTTTAAAAAAATTATATAATGCAGGTTTCTAGACGCTCTATAAACATAAGAAATACTTGACGCTTAGAAATAGTTGCAAGGACTGAATACAGGAGCAGAAAATAATGTCCACCGCGCAATGAAAATTCACTCTCACTAAAATTTTCAATTTTCAAATTATTCGCTCGAACACCGAGACATTGTCTTAAGGTTGGAAGAAGATTTCTTTAGAAGTTGTGTTCCTAGCTCCCTTGGTTCGTTTGACTACGGGATTTCAAAAATTATTTCACACAACAGCACTTCTAAATTCATTTAATTTAGCTAATAGTGTTCATTGTCTTTCCTGCAAATTTTTGCCCTCATTAAAAAAGGGAATATTCGAAACACGAGAAAGAAATGATCCTCTCTATCTAACTTATTTTCATATTTATTTATTTGCAAACGTACCAAGATTGAACCATATACCTACTTGCACTAGATATAAACAATGAACAGTGAACTATAGTGGGACGGAGTCCGTCATAAAATGGCCTACATTATTTCGCATAATACCGTTATTAATATAACGACCTTTCAAAGTAAGGTCTTATTTATAGGAAGTGATCGGAAAGGGGATCCGATTCGAACCATTTGCAATAGCGTTCGTGCTTGGGCCAAAACATGTAAATCTCAAAATATCTCGAAAATTACTTTACAGCTTTCTGAATAGATCGCTATAATAAAAGGTGGATCCATCCCAAGTCATTCTAAGTGCTGCGCACATTCGTACAAACTTAACATACCGTTGTACCACAAGTAGCATAGGGTATAAAAATGCCCAAGAGGACATTATAAACTAAGTGTTATTAAACTGAAAAGCTTCTCAACCGATCTCATCTCGCTCTATCGCTTAATCCGCTAGTATCAATAGAAAAATAAGTGTTTAAGAATGAAAAAATATTTCTTGTAAAAGTTCTTAAGGACACATGAAGGAAGTTATATGGTAAATTTACGGTAAACTATAATAGTATTAAAAGATTAAGCAATTCAGATCGAATAATAGAATAATGGGAAATACAAACTCTGAGTTGATATTACAAATAAATGACATAATATGATTAACAGTACGTTTTAGGCTATGTTAGAGATAAGGCAAGCAAGCGAAAATAATTTTTGCAACACTACTTCCAAAATCAAGTTAAGGATTACCCTAAAACATTGCATTGAGTCCACAAAAGCAGCGCTATATATAAGGTATGTAGTAAATTTAACAAGCAAGTTAAAGTTGCGTGGAGTTTTGTTTAATTGAAAATATGTTATATTGTATACACCACCTTCACACGAAGCGCTTAAAAAGCCCTACTAAATATATTACATTATCGAAATTTTAAGAAAATATTCATTGACCTGAGTTAGGTATACCAAGTATTGAGAGACAGAGGAGAGGGGGGAGAGAGAGAGAGAGAGAGATGTAGATGAAACGTTCGTTTTTAACGCAATTTTGTTTTTTACCTCCGACATAAATTTCTCGCATAAAAACAATACTTGCATAAGGTAAGAAAAAGATTATTTGCAAAGGAGATCGCGCAACTGACTTTTTATATGAGCAGTTATTTTTCAAATTTGCACCACAATATTAAAAAATTGCCTAGATGCACTTTTCGGGCCACTTTTCGGCTCTATTTACGATCAACGTTTTACAGACACCGGATAACACTGTTCGAGTTGACAGTGATAATGAGAAGATTTCGAGCAGTAAAGGGCGTTTGTGATTAACCCGTTCGCATGCTTTTCAATAGCTTCCCCCATGCGTTTGTTTGGATATTATAATCGGTCCACCAACGTCATTATCTGTTGACGATTACGACAGTTAACTATTGACTATTTATTCGTAAAACCTACATTAACTATTTATTAGTAAAACCTTTTCTGTCAATTATTACATATTAATATAATCTCGAACTTTTGATGCAACGAATCATACACAATTTTAATAGTTGAAGAAAATCTCTAATTTGTCAATGTAGCAACTGAGTTAGTAAGAAAACCTTGCAAAAAAAATTTCTTTAAATTCGATAAAATTCGGTTAAATCCGAAACGAGCTGAAAAATCAAAGACAGATCGACTTATAATATTCACTCACATAGTAAATGAGTTTATGCATTAACAAGTAAAGCGGCTTATAACCTTTCCTTATTACAAAAAAAAAAAGAGTTTGAACTTATAAAACTTTAACGTTATGAAGAATATATCCTTGGAATTCTATTGAGTTAAGTTTTAGTTAAGATTTTAATCTACTTACAACTTATTACACGTAAGGCAGATAACCTTGTTATTGTTTTTTCTTTTTTTTCTTTTGTTTTTGTTGGTTTGTTTCAAATTTAAATTTAAGCACAAATTTTGAAATAATTTACTTACTTTACTATGTGTATTGAACTTGAGACTATTGAACACTTCCGTTTCCTTGGGTCTGCGATTTATGACTGAATACTAACTACGTACTTAACTGAAATTCTTGTTATAATCCTTTTTAATTGAACATATTGAAAAGTTGTTATGGTTACTAAATATTTATTGATAAAACTTAAAAATCACGACCTATATATGAATATATTACAGATGACACGCACGTGTTTGATTTGCAAAGAAAAAAACATAATAATAAATCAATTTATTTATAGCGTTTTAATCATATACATGACCTATCTAAGGGTATAAACTGTTTACATATACGTAAATGTTTATGCACAGGGAGGTCTTTTTTTTACATATAATAGAAAAAATTTCTGAAGAAAGTGAAGAAAATTTTATTGTAAATGTTTTTACTCATGTACTTATCTCATGCTTTAGATAAGCAAAAAATATATATATATATATATATATAATCATAATTTAAAATAACAGTTGTGGTAACGTTCAATATCCCTTCAGAATTATCGTTCTTAGTAGCAATCCTAATATCGATTATGATCAGCTGTTCAATTGAAGAATTATCTCATCTCTAATTTCTTATCAGTTTAGCTCGAATGTCAAACATGTTTATGTATTGATTTTTTGTTTGTGTTTCCTTAAGAGTAAGAAAAGAAACAGGAAAATAGAAACTAATTTTAAATATTTATCCGTTTCCGTTTTGTGCTTTTTCCATTCGAAGTTATAAAAGATTTAGAAATATCGTAAATTATTCTTATTAAAAAATAATCAAACAACGGTTTGTTTGCACATTTTTATAAAAATTATTTCAAAATTGTTGCAATATTTTCTACATAGACATATGTGTATATAAGTTAATTTGTTAGTATCGCATATAGAAGAGGAAGATTTTAATAAATAAAACTAAAAAAGCAATAACACCGAAAATTACAAAATACAATAATGGTAAGTGAGAGAAGTTTGTTTTGTTTCTTCCTTTTTTTTGTTTTTACATTAACCTTTACGTCATCTCCTCTCTTCCTTCTAACGTTCAAACTAAGATTATTCAAGTTGTAAATGCTATGAAATGAATGGTCAATAACTTAAAATAAAATACATATGCCTTATGTGAATTTTGAATGCTTATCGTCTTAAGACGATACACACTTTGCTTGAAAGGTGTCGAAAATTTCGGGAGAAAGATGTGTTAAAAAAGAAATCGTCAACATGCTTATTCGCATGCTTATTATAACATGCAGTTGGCCGTGCACTTTTTTATGCGTTCTTTGAAATCGTTAGTTTAACTTAGAAAACAAGAGAAAAACAAGTTGAGTCATATCATATGGATACGATCACGTTCGCGGAGTTTTTCATTGAACTTTCTGTAGCAAATATTTAAGCGAGGTAATTAAATTTGCATGACGTGAAATACTGTGCTATTCGCTAGAGAGTCTAAATAACATTGAAATTGATAGCATAAACAGAGCTTTAGTTAACAATGAGATGGAATGAGATATATTAGTAATAAAATAATAAATTAAATTTGTCCGAATTTTCATAGTCGTACCATATTGGGTGGGCACGGTTTATTTCTTGTAGACGTTGCAGGCGTTTTGTTTCACCGGTTTGGTTCATTTGCAAATACCTTTGCAATTTTGTAGATGACATCTTCATTCTCGCGAACGGGAGAATGTCTACCACAGATACTACACAGTCGCGCAGACGGACAGATGGACTGACGAACAGGCGTACATGCTTAGGTGTATTCCGAATTTGAGATTGTGTAAGAATTTATATACTTTGTGGAGATTTTTAAATCGACATGTGCGCCTTAAAAAAAAGAAATTGTGGCACGCTGTAACATTTGGTAGACGTGGTCACTGCCTCCCATTTTCGTACAGTTGCTGCTGTATCATCCATAGAATATAAATTCCAGTTTTTGTGAATATATTTGCTGTGGAGATAGAGAGAGAGAGAGAGATTAATGAATGAGTAATCAGCAAACAACCAATTTTTTTTCCTTTTGAAAAACAGGGGTGTTCTCAGTTTACGAATTTAGTTTTCAACACCAATTCGCGTGCAAGAACGTCCAATAGTTCTGAGAAACTTGAAGTCAATAGCTTCATTTTGCGGCCAAGAGAATGTTTACAACAACCATTACCAAGACAGGCCGACGGACAGGCTTAAATCAATTCGGAATTTGATGCTGATCAAGAACACATATACCTTGTGGGATCTCTTTCTGGGCGTTGCAAAAATTTCGAAAGTATGAACATACCCCTCATCCGTCATTGATAAAAGAAGAATTTATAAATGCTACGAAGCCAACGACAACGAATGAATGAACAAGTGAATAGCTACTGAAGATGCATATTTCATGGATTTTGCTTTGGATGTCGATCATTACATTATTGATCGCAAATCTATAAAATCTATAATTCTGAATTAGAAATTGTTTTTGCGAAGCACTGCGGGGTGATTCTCTTAAGTAATTGTTGCGTAAGTGACTACGGAGATCTCTAGGAGTTTATTAAGACATGCGACCATTGTTTTTTGCCTTACTTTAATTGAGAATATATTCTTCTTGTCCATTTATCCTTAAATCGGGTTCATACTACTGAGCTGTGAATTTACAATAACGAAAACTTTATTTACAAAATTACAAAGAATTATCTAAAGAAAATTATTTAAATAAATACTCGAACATCATTCGTTTCAAACAGTAATTCCTTTGTTTCGCCGTATCCTCTTCAAATGTCACGATTCAATTCTTCCAACTTCAATAAGCCGTTTGCCTGTCAACCTTTAAAATATTGCGAACAGTACATTTTGCTCATCCTCTATCAGTGAGTTTTTGTTAAAATTTTCATAATTCTATGCCGCCGTTGTGTAGCATATGGAATATCTTCATTTGTTTTTATTGATTTCAGGAATATTTTAGAAAATTTTATTTTTTACGGAACTAGTCAGTGTTCTTGTGGAATTATTTTGTAAACCATATTGTGTGTATGTATGTGTTCGTAACAATGGTATTGCATTTGTGTAAGGAATATCTAAAGCAACGAATCTACTGTACGCCATTTCTTTAATAATGCGTATAAAAAGGATAAAAACTCATAGCACTGTAAAATAAAAATTTCTAAATTCCAGAAAAAGAAAGATTTCATATCAAAGCACTCAAAGGCAGTGACATATAAGCTCCAACGTTCGCACAAAATGAGGCGATTTACTTTTTAAATGATAATTCATTGCTTCCGCAAGCAGTTTGAAACGACCTAAAACACTTTTGTACGCCAATCTACGGATTTGGGCACAGTTACATGAGCGCGAGATTTGTAAGTCAAACCAACTAACCCATTTTCCTCGCTGGGAAATGGAAAATTTCCCAATCATTTTCATATTCTATTCCCATTAGAAAAGGCAAACTTTACCGCATTATTTTACGCAATTTTATACATGTTTATATTCGTAAATATCCTCTACCATGAAAAATGTCCCCGACATGTAAACTATTTCATGTTTATATTCGTAAATATCCTCTACCACGAAATATATCCTCGACATGCAAACTATTTCTTGCTTACGTATCTAAATATCCCCGACCATACTTATCCCGTATAATAAAGTTTGCAACAAAAGCTCGAAATCTTTCTTTGAAAATAAACAAAAGCTTCGAAAATTTCTCCCCGCAACATTTTTTTTTATGTATGAGGTTTATAAGTATATATATAGAAGTGTAATTATAAGTATATAGAAACGTAAATCTTCTTTCATTGTATGTAAACTTCTGCAATGAACGCACGGCGTAAACAACCATTTGGTTGCGACTAAATTTATCTTCAATTTATAAACA
>NW_023998490.1:1841476-1863117 GCF_014805625.2 Glossina fuscipes | reverse complement strand
CGGCTTATTTTCAATTTATAAACAACCATTTGGTTGCGACTCGGTTTGTTTTCAATTTACAAAGTCAATCAATTGGTTGCGCAATACCATAATCAGCTATTGATCTTTTAATTGAATAAACGCAATTATTAAAATCAAGTAAAAGAGCTGTAATTGTTGACGATATTGTAATTGCTTGCAAGGACAAGCAAAAAAAGAATTTGAAGCAAGAATTTATGTTGAAATGGAAGAAAAAAAAACTAGATTCTCAAGCTATATAACAAGTAAGGGCGATAGCTGCATGAAAAAACAGAAGCACAATAATAACATTGAAGTACGTCTGCCACTCAGTCCAATTGAAGTGTACGCAGCAAGTAAACATAGTAAACCCTAATGAAGGGAAAGTAATAGACAGGTAACTAAGGTCATGTTTTTTTTTATAGTTTTAAAACTTAAATGCTTATATATTTTGATGAAGCCGATTGCAATTTCTTTAACATATCTGTGCATATTGTGGCAGATTCATTCATCTTAGCTTTCGATTTTGTAGGAATTTTTTATAAGGTGACACATCCGTGAACAGCTAATAGGGACCGTAGTAGCTTCGGCTTTTTTCATTTTATCTTCACCACCATCGGGTATATCAAAGTAACCAGTACCGGTAGCTCCGACAGCAGCCCGCACAAAATGACAAGAATCATCTATTCCCTCACACGGATTAGATTTCCCAGTGTCAACACCATTGTCCTTAATGTAGCGGAATTTGAAAAAATTTAAAAAATATCTTTAAAAAGAAACTTACCATTATTGCCGTATTGGCTAGAACAATCAACTAAATTTTGTTCACTCGGTGGCGGTTGCACCAAATCTGATCAGAACATATCAAAGAGTGCAATGTATAGGTTGAACACAAGAAATCAAGAAGGATAGAGAGATAGAGAGAGGCGAACTAAGCTGGATTCAAAAAATGATCCTGAGTCCGCCTATATAAAAAAAGATAGGTCCATCTAAAGTGCTTTCGCACAAGTGCAAGATTTCTAAAAAATCATATGTAGTCCTGTAACTACAGATATGCGGATTAAATGATTTGTTATTATTTTCTTTTAATTAAATTTATTACAATAAATTTTTTTTCTAGTACTTAAAGTAAGCTTAATAGACATCTCAGATATTATTTCATTACCTGCCCTTTCACCCCCCAAAAAAAAATTATTAAAAAATGTTTATAGTTCAAATTTAAGATTAATCATTAATAATTAACAATTACTGCATAACCAATTTTTGCTAAAGATTATCCTAACTCATGCTATCAACTATAAATCCAAAAAAACAGATTATTTCATTAATTAATCACGTTACTGGGTATATAGATTCTATTGTTAATCCATTCACCTAAAACAAATTAAAAAAAAAAGTATTTACATATATACATAATCATTATACAACAATAATCATATTGATCTACCAGTAAGGCTGTAAATATTTTACGGCACAATGTGAATCCAGTTCAGTCAGACATGGACACCGTAACTACATTGCACGGTATAGGAGCTAAGCGCAGATATATACGTAATTATAGGTTAAAGAAAGTTTTTATAGTTACTTTAAAGGTGCTTGGGTTCATTTTGCTATCATTTTGAGCTCGACAATTTAACAGTGTTGAGAAAAAATTGTATTGAAGATAAGAAAAAAGGGCTATAATCATCGCCCGCTCAGATTTAGTGAACACAATTCTTTTTTTACATAAACATCCTAGTATTCGAGAGAGGAAGAGCTGGTGAAGAAAGACTTACGCTTAACTGATAATAAAGTAGAATTGTTGCACCGAAAAAATGATGAATTCTTTTTCGATATAGATAGTAAGAATGACAAAAGTATGAAAGGGAGTAACTCAAATGTGTTACAGAGTGCAAAAAAAAAAAAAAAAAATGTAGAAATAATTAGGTTAGAGGAGACTCTGTATATGAATTCGTAAATAATTTGAAAATCTTTTTTTTAAATTCTCGCTTTCTAAACGCATTTAGAGTCTAGAGTGTCTACTT
Source organism: Glossina fuscipes (assembly GCF_014805625.2). Classification (NCBI taxonomy): domain Eukaryota; kingdom Metazoa; phylum Arthropoda; class Insecta; order Diptera; family Glossinidae; genus Glossina; species Glossina fuscipes. The sequence continues at coordinate 1,861,096 of NW_023998490.1, read as the reverse complement.
AACAATCGCCTCGATGAAGTTACATTAAGATATTTTCGGTTCGAATATATCTTATGAAAAACATAAATACTTTCGAAAGATATCTATTAGCAGATTAAAAAAATTAAGCAGTAATTTCCGAAAGAGGCTGTCCCGGAATAGGTACTCTTCTCGGAGTGCTGATGGAAATGCTACAAATTAAAGAAAACATTTCTTTGAAAAAATAAATTTTTTCCACTTATTCCAACCATTGCGCAGCATCCAAGTTACTAATAAAAAAATTTGATTTCTGAAGAATTTAGGAACTTCCACTTCTTAATGTGATGTTAACTTGGCTAGACAAGAAATCTATGTATATCATAGTTGCTTTGAGTTTCCTTGCGGGCTTGCGAGAAGTTCTACGGTCGTAGCTAAAAGGTTTTATCAGAAAACAAAGTACCATACACCACTTCGCTTATTTGGTCATATATGAAAAGCTGTGCATTATTTTTTGCAGATTTGTAATCTTTCAAAACATCAGTTAAGGTCCAAATTTGCTTTTGATGAGAACTTTCGTGGCACGTTCTACAAAATAGATCTATGTGATCCAATAAAAAATATTAAAAATTAAATCTTAGGTCTAGTTACCATAGGAACGGTAAATGTGGTAAGAGGTTCAAAAAACACTTTTTCTTGTAACAACTTATCGAAATAACGCGTCCTAAGGGGTGCGGTGGAAAAAGGGGTACGATCCGATATATTTTCAATAGCGTTCGTTCTTGGGCTGGAAGACATTAGAAAAATATCTCGAAAATTGCTGTCTTTAGGCTGAATATAAGATTACGTGAACATACATCCGACGGACAGACAAGTTTAGATCGATTCAGAAAATGATTCTGAAAAGGCTGGTATAATATAAAAGGTTGGGGCTATCTCAAGTACTTACGTATGTCATTATCGTCCGCACACAATATACTCTGCACAACAAGTGGCGTAAAATGCAAAACGCCCAAGGTTATATATATATAGATATATTTCTCTTGAAGGTTAGCATTATCGAGAAACCATAAGAATTCGTCAATTGTCTCAAAACTATAGGTATCGCGTTGCGAGATTATTAGCTAATTTGCTATACAACCTTTTTGTAAGAGATAGTTGAGGATTTAATGATTTTGTGGTGTATGTAAGACACATTAAAAGTAATCATGAGCGTTTTCTTAAAACTTCTTTCGATTTCATAAAATTACTCATAGCATGCATTGGGTCTTTAATGAAAAAAGAAAAGAAATAGAAAAACACTCCATTCTTCCTGTCCTTCGTACTTCAGCAAACTTGGCATCAGAAAACGGAAGTACTGATAATAGAAATCGAGAAATGGTAAATGATACCTTGTGTGCACCACTTGACCTATCTACTCTGCATTGCATTGCATTGATATTGCTGAGGTAGAAACACTTAAGTTTGCTGTGTTGTTGCATTTTTAGGGCCTGAAGCATTTAGCTGAAGCCATTTGTATTCACCGGACATTTCGCTCTCGTTGTTAATATTTATCTCCCAATTTTCGATATGATTTGCACCGGAAAATTTCAGCACAAATGTAGTAAGTATACGGAAAAGTAGAGAAACCCGCACGACATAGGCAACCAAGGAACAATTTTAAAATCCTTTTAAAAAGGGGCAAAATAAGGAATCAAAATATTTTGAAACCCTATCAAAAAAGGAAAAATGGCAGAGTATTGTACAAACTCGAAAAGGATATATGTTGAATCGAAAAAAAGGTTTCATCTTGAAATCATGCAAGCCCAGTTCTTTTATGAGATGATCTAAGAGATTTTATTCCAAGCACAAAAATTGAAACCAGGGCCAAAGCTTTGCGATATAGATTTTCGGTTCGCTCTTCTCTTAAAGCAATAATGAGTTACCGTTGCACTACAGTAATGCTATCAGACACAATTGGTATTAGAAAAGTGCAGATCATTGCTACTTAAGTTGTTGAGAGCGGCCGTAAGATCACAAAAATGTTGACTCCTATTATGCATTAAGAAAACTGTTTAAGACCACTTTTAGGCTTTGTAGCAATTGCCACGATTATTACATTGACGCTAGCTCTCTCTCTCTCTCTCTCTCTCTCTCTTTCAACAATTTCAAATTTTACAATGACCGAAAGTTCTCACTGGCTTTTGTACCTTTGAAGTTTCACTCTGATAGTTAACAGAAGTGTGTTTTTAAGAAGCAGGAAAGCAAATACTCAAATTTCGACGACAAACATCGATTGATCAGCTTTCTTTACACATTTGCAAAGACACCCTAAACAAAATTGTTCGCAACATCAGCACATTTGGAAATAATATTTGGAAGCAATATTTCGAGCACATGGAATGAGTGCCTTTTATAAGTTGAAAGGCATTCAGGCTGTAACTATTTTCTCTCTCGCTCTTACAACTTTATTACTTGAAGAGTTTCAAAAATTTAAATGGAGAACTGTTGAGCAAGAAATTCACACTTTGTCTAAGCAGCGCGATTCGTAGCGAAAATTTCAATACATGTTTATATGTATTTAACTTGCTTAAGGTGCAAACAATTTTATTATTTACGGTGTACCAAGGATACTTGTCGATAAGCCAACAGGTAAAGATTTTGTTAAATCCCGATGCGAAGGATAATGATGATCGTAATTGAGCGTAACATTGTAAACTTTTTTTACCTCAAGTTAAACAGTGTGTATATAACTAACGACATTAAAGTATAAAAGGCAGTATCTTCACTAATTTGAGTAGAAAACTGAACTCGTGTCACTTATCCTAACGATATGGTAAGTATTCGAAATCATTCAAATGACAATCAATTATAGCGAGAAAAATTTATTATCAAATAAATAATTTTTTACAGACATCAAATAAACGTAAACGTGCAGCAGTTATTAATACTCTGACGGAAATTCAACTAAAAGAACTTGATCGCGAATTCGAAAAAAGTTCATATCTGCGAGCAGAGAGAAGTATATTAATATCGGAACGTTTAAATATATCGGTGCAAACAGTGCAAGCTTGGTTTTCTCAGCAACGAGAGTGTCGTAGAAATGTAAAAAAAAACAGATAAAGCTTGTAATAGAGACGAGAGCATTCCGCAAGCAAGCAAAGACAGGCGAACAAATTGCTACCCAAGAGCAGAATCACTTTATATCAACATTTCTCAACATTTCCCGGAGTGGGGGAATGCTTTAAATCCTAAGTCATTCAACAAATTTTATATACTGGAATTTCTCCGCACCAGAATGTCTTAAATCAGCTTCAATCGCCATATAATTCATCTTCGACTGTTACAATGCCGGTACCTTTATTATCCATAAGGACTAATGTCGGAAATATCACCCCCCGTCCGCTAAATTATACACCGAACGCACAAAATGACGCCGAAAATTCGGGGAGATTTCCAATCAATATTGACGACTACGTCAATAATCACAGAGTGAATGCAAGCCTACCGTCCTGCATCGTAACGAATTCGATTCCCATCAATCGCACAATTGGCAACGAAGAGATTTTAACCTACGAAGAAATTGTGGCTGTTATCAAAGCTTCACCTGATCTGTGTTATAGTGATGAAATTGTCGCGATACTCGATAACACTGTTTTCTAGCATTATGCATTTAGTATTGAGTTCCATTTTAAATTTAATTTCAAAAACAATGTTTTCTTTTTTTTTCTTGTCATCGCTATTCTTTTTAATTCAATTTTCAAATGGAACCCACAAAGGCATAAAAGAAAAACGTGCAAAATACAATAAAAAATATCTGAGATAATAACTTACCAAAAATCATTTGCAATAAATTGGAAGAAATTGTAGTAGTAATATACATAAGAGTTTTATTGATATGATTGTCGCCTTAAGTTCAATTTAAAAGTTGGAAAACTCATTCCTTGCCACCATTTCGTTTTTAAACTGTAGAAAAAATTGCAAAAATCGTTACTCCGGCTGAAAGTGTCGAAAATTTTTTAACGTACTGCAGGCAACTCTCGAGCCCGAGAATTGCTAGGACTCGTAAAACGCTTGTTGGAAGTTCTGTTCATTGACTGGAGGAATTTCTCAAGAAGTTTGTATAAATTTCGTTGACTTGCAAAACACGTGCGACAACTTGTCGATATCGAGTATCTGTTGTGATAAGACAATATAATTTTTGGTGGATATCATCAGCAACCATAAAATTGCTTTCAACTTTTGAACTAGACGGTCGTAGGGATATAGTGAAACGAACGGCGTTTCGTAAAAACCAAACAACGAAACGTTTTATGATCGTTCCGATGTTTGTCGCAAAACACCTGTAGCGTTATTATCAATCATTAGAAAGGGAGCAGTTCAATTGTGCGGTCCACCTAAGTCAATTGTTTTTATATAAATTTTATTATTACCCTGAAGTTGGACAGAATGGAATCGTGATTGTGAAAGAAATTTTAGTTTGCCCATTCAATTTAGCGTTTGTTGCCCTTTCGGGTATCCTTCAATATGATGAAGAATTAAAGAAAAATATATCTAATTAGGTTTTTATTTTGTTTACTTAAATTTAAAGAAAAAAAATCCAAATTTTGTTGGTTGTTCAACACACATAGATATGCGTAAATCGCTTTAACAGCGATGGCCCTTCGATTTCTCTCACTCTAATGCGTAAGGGTATTGCCATAAACATAATTAGTTGGATTTGACATAACCTTGCTATAGCCCTCGATATGCTTCATAACAACTCAACACCGACATTGAAAGTTGTTCCTTCAAAGCGATTTGTGCATGAAACCTTTCAACACTACGATGTAATTGTATTCGAGTGTGGATATGTACGATCTTTTAAGATCGGCCAAATAAAAAATTAAGTTTTTTCTTGTTTTTCGCATTCCGAAAAATTTTTTAGTATTGACGCATTTTTCCATTTTCTTATAGATATCAAAATATTCTACGGTAAAGATGTCCTCAATAATTTTGTTAATGATAAACGTTTTATGGAGTCTGCGTTTATATTTTCTAAGTCAATGTGAACATCAGCATCACCATCCACATCATCACCACAATAATCATGAATATCAGCAGCAACACCAAGTCCAGTCAAGTAATAATTCTTTACAAGCGGCTTTGAAAAATCATCGAATCGTTACTATTAAGGGACCGTAGCGTATATCCAAGCAGCTGGCTTCATCTTTAAAAAAATATATAGAAGAAGCTAACTATGTGGACTCATCACTGTTGGAATTTAAAAATATTTCCCTAAACACGGGCAGATGGGATAATCAACGCATCTATAAAATCATCGATTTCGCCTTAATAGGTGAACAATACGAACAAGCGTCAGCAAAAAGTTTAGTTTGTTTAGCTACGCAATCGTCGGTAGAGCGCGTGTATTCTTTAGCTGAAGCATCTAAGCAATGGCAGGGTCCGATGTCGGTGGCGGTATTTGTGGCGGGCAGTGATGAATTTTCCATATTGCAATACTATGTTACTTATTTGCGGTTGTGTTTTGATTTCATACGTTCTAATGTTACATTTCATTTGGCCTTCCCGTATGAACGTCAACCCGAACGTGAATCACGGGAAACGTATAAATTATTGCAAATGTTCGATTGTCAATATCCGGAAAAAACTTTACGCAGTCTGTTAACATTGCGTTCGACGGAGACGAAACGTTGGCGTTTGCGAAATGTTTATCCTCAGAATCATATGCGCAACCTCGCACGTAAAGGTTGCCAAACCAAATATGTATTTCTCACGGACGTCGATATCATACCCAGCGCAAATATTGCGCCGCTGCTCAATGAATTTTTAGCAACCGTCAGATGTTCATCAAATTTATGCGCCTACGTCATACCCACATTCGAAATAGACGAACGCGTTCGATTTCCAAGCAGCAAAACGGAATTGATGCGACTAGCGCGTAAAGGGTTGGCGAGACCGTTTCACGAGAAGGTGTTCATATACAATCAATATGCTACAAATTTCTCAAGGTGTGAACAAATATTTATTCTAAAAGCCAAATAAACACATACATCAAGTCAATCATTTGTGTAGTTTACAAAAAATTTCCCATACCCTGCACTTTAACACCATTCGCTTGTCAGTCTTTCGATAAAGTAAACGCTTCATTATTTTAACAACATTTTGCTTATGCAATCACTTCGGGCTTTCAAAGAAGAAGAAATATTTAATTTTTATGGCAGTGTCGTTGTAAGAGACCCTCTGACAATGCCGATGAAAAATGTTCAACTTATTGCAATAATTGCAAAAATATACACACATATAGATCCATTCCATCTTGGCCTAATTTTTAGAGTCTCAACTCCCCTCCTAATGAATGGATACAAACAAGAACAAATACCTTATAAACAATCCATCAACCATCAACAAAATATTTGATTCCTATTACGATCTCTACATTTTATTTTGCACATTGCGACGTCTTGCGGGAATACCATAAATTCTTCTCAAAAAACACAACAAGTATGGATTGCATCAACTGACATCACATGTATATTTTTTACCTAAAACTTGTTATAAAAAAAAATATACATCAGTGATGCCAAGAAAGCAATAATTTTTCTGGCTATATTTGCATTCCGACGAAAGAAGTAAGATTGACTTACCAAAAGCCATTGAGCCGAAAGTCTACTTTATTTTGCATTGTAATCGTCAGCTTCCTTGATATGATTCAAAGTCACCGTATTGAAGTTGTATTGCGAGTGCCGGGAGCTCGAAATCTTTTTTTATGCGATATCACACTAATGTGCTGAAGTTACGTTCCGAATAGTGGTTGAACGTTTGGGATCGTGGGGAAGAAGCGCCGTCCTTGGGAACGACCTTCGGTGCATTCGCGTCGCCAATAATACTATTGCATTCAGACTCAGCACAATAATATTATAAAATATTTACATTAATTGAAATTTCTCTTCGTAATGACGATTCGATTTGAGTAAGCGAACCTATTGCAATGTTTGCGAAAAATATCATTAAAATAATTGTGGAAATATCCTTTAATCGTTAAATTTAGGGCCTTCATGTCTATGAACACAATCCTGAAATTACTTTCCTGCATTCAATTTGCATAGCTTATGAAAATAGAAGCCGAAATCTTCACTTGCCTAATACGAGTGTTTAGTTAGTATACCGATGACTAGGTGAACGTTGAAATAATATTGAAAAATGACAGGACAGATTTTGATAAGTTGAAAGAGTAAAGCAAAGTAAATTGAAGAAAATGTTACGAAATCACCCCAAAAAAAGCCTTTGCAGGAAAGAAATGCTGGTATTGTCCGTTCCTATCTTTTTTTGTTGGTGTACGAGAGGAAAAATGGAGAAAATCGAGAGGTTCCTTCGTGCGAACGACTGTGTGTTAGTTTGTGTCACATCCGCCCGAGAGGCCGACTAGGCACGAGTCTCGACTAGCAACTCCGTGGTCGTGGGTTCAAATCTCAAGCGCGGTAGAGTTTTTAATAAAGCCGGAAGCCTTACATGCTAGTGCTTTTAGACTTAGTCTTAGAATTTATTCTGTTTCATTTCCTTCTATTCATTTAACAGTTTGTGTTACAAGCATTATAATAAATTGAAAATATCTCATGATTTAATATGTGCCTGCACAAATATTGTATATGTATGCGTGTATACTTTTTTGAATTTATTTCTAATCTATAAATATCAGTGATGACTAAAATATTTTTTAATATTAAATAAGTACGTATATATATATGAATATATATATATATATGTATATATATACATGTATATATTCATATATATATACATATATTCTTCTATATATGTATTTATTTATATCATGTACAATACATGTGCATACTTATGTATAAATGTTTTGTTTTTCTAAATATGTTATGCTGTTATTATTATTACCGCTTACAGCTGGCTGGCTAATACCGAAACAGATCAACAACAGATCGCGATTAGTCACAAGGTGACAAATTATGAATTCCTCTATGAACCTTTTTATGTAGCGATAGATACTGTTCCCCCGCATGATGAACGCTTCTTGGGTTACGGTTTCACACGAAATTCTCAGGTTGGTTGATATGCTTTTTATGTGTCCGTATGCTCGTGCAGATATGTACGTGTACGTGCATGTGTGTGTATATATTTCACCTATTTCGTGCAAAAATCTTTGATTCATTTCTATTTTAGGTTTACGAAATGTACGTCGCTGGCTATTCCTTTTATGTACTGACGCCCATTTTCACCTGCCATTGGGGATTGCAAAAGAAGAATGCTCGCCCATCGTGGCGCGAACAGCAGAACACAATGAACCGTAAACGTTTCGAAGCATTCAAAAGAGAGATATTAGCTCGCTACAAAAAGCCTTCGTTATTCGCTCTGGAACCGAAAAAAATTGGACGTTTATAAGCATTATCGCGCATTTGGCGACATCATCTCGTAATCATAATCATCATAATTATCATCATGATCATTAACTTTTTATTCGACGCAGCATTCGAATTCCAATCCTATGCTATGTTAAATTTTTTTTAATTAACGTAACGTTAATATCGACGCTTCTGATAGCTTTAGTAGTGTATTGATTTTCTGCTGGTATACATAGGTGCGTGTATGTGTGTATGCATATGCGCGATACGCACGTATACCTGTACACATTCAGTGCTTTTATCACTTGCTTTCCTGAATATAGTTGGTGGTACTTGTCGAAGAGTTTGTGCATAGACAGATACACATACACATATATATGCGCTCATACCCAGACTTATATATAAGCGCTTAGGTGTTGTTGATATTTACATTAAAATGCAATAAAAGATTTATATTTTTTTTAAATTAAATTTAATTGAAAATAAAATTTTTTATGTATGTGTTTCCTTTCATTTGCACGCACACACACACACGCAGAAGCATTTTTTCTTAAATAATTTATTATAATCAGATGTGTTTTTGTTTTCAGTCAATTTCTTTGATAAATGATCTGAAATTTCTTCATTAAAGCTTATTAAATACAAAAACAATATATATTCATAATTAGTGGAGTAGTCCGCTAAACATATTTACAGCCGCTGAGATAGCTACTAGTACCAAATGTAAGAATTTCATATCCTGTTGAAGACATTAACAGATACGGACACCTTGCTTCGGTTATTGAAACCTTGTGTTACAAAATGAAAGGAAGACGATGTGCGATCAATTATTAAAATGAACACATTTCAATATAGCATAGATGCTGTCAAAAAATTGACGGGAATTGATCCAAAAAAAAATGTTAGTGTTCTTTAAAGTACGTAGTTTTAAGTTGGATAGAATTTTCACTTAATAAAATCCGAAAAGCTAGAGCCTTTTGTGAATTGCTTCAAGCTTGCTTGTTTGCTTAGGAGATTGGAGCGCCTAAATAATGCACTTCTAGTTTTGCATTTCTGAAAAAAATACCGTAATGTGGAGGAAATATTTGAAAATGACGAGAAAATCTTAAACGAATTGCATTGCAAATGATGAAAAGGGTTCAAGGAAGCCAGTATAATGGTTTCTCGAAGAAGACTAAATACTCCAACTCCAATACTCTGTGGCTGTCGAAGCCACCGTTCAGAACAGAATTCTCTTATACGCGCCAGCTTACACGTCGCTGGTTTTTTGGTTAAGAACAACGCCGTAATCGTGTCTCACTGACCGTGTTCACCTAACGCCGAAAAGACCAACGGAAGGATGGAATTTCGAGAAGCCCAAGGCGATAATAGAAAGCGCATATCAAAAATCCTTCGAAGATTGTAAAAAGCGGTAATGCAAGCATATGTGATGCCTGCGGAAGATTACTTTGAGGAGCCCTAAATAGGTTTTGATGAATAAATAAATGTGTTTCGCGAAAAGTAGAAAGCCACCCTATTTTTCGGGGTGACCCTTGTATATTGCTGTTGAAATTTTTTCGAATTTCATTACTCGTGTCAACTTGGAAAATCAAGGGACTCCGAAAAGTTATGAAAGCGTGTTTTTTTCGCTTCTCATCACAAAATATTGCTAGAGATTTCAAGTTTTAAATTATGGCTGAAAGAACTTGAATGCCTCGAATTGCCAAGCCGAACAACTGCACTTTTCGAATTTGCTCTTAATTTTTAATGTCAAAGCATTCATTGAACTCCTAACTGCATACCACTAGAAATCCAAACCGCCTCGCCGTCTTCGTAATAATGCACCAATAATCATATATATAATATATTGTTGTATGTATGTAAAGGAACACTTTCCATTAAAAACCTTATATAGGAGGACACCCAAAACGTCAATTAACGCGTTCGAAATTTTTCCCATTTTTCCAATTGGTTGCGTCATAAAAAAAGTACACATTAGACTTTGTCGCCACACATAGTCTTGCGTTTTGTAAGAGCCCTGTACTTTGCCCCTATAGAAGGGCTTGCTTTTGCCCTTTGTCCCTATAATACAAGGGTACGCTATATTTGTATGGATGTATGCAACATCCGAAAGACCTTGAGATGGATGCACCTTTTATTAAAAAGATCAGTTCAGAATCACTTTTAGAAACTGTCTAAGCCGGGCTGTTTCCTGTAGTCCGCAATTTTTGAAATATTTTGATAAAATTTGGTACACTGGTGTGTTTTGACTCAAGGACGAACGCTCTTAACAATGATTCTGATTAAATCACCTTTTCGACCACGCCTTATTTCGAAAAGAAAAAGTTATATGAAAAGCTTTAGGGTGGGGTAGGGTATCATGATGAATGGTGATCCTGACTCGCTATAGTGATTTGACTCGTTTTTCCCTTCTTTTGGTTGCAAGGTGTTAATCAATTTTGGTAAGCAAAACATTCAGTTCGTTATCCATTCAAGTTCTAAAACCAGACCTGGTACTAATGTTTTGCAAAGAAGGAAACATTAATAAAATAGAAAATTATGAAAAATCATTATTTATACTTATTTTGGGCAGGTGATGAAGGATTTCGTTCAATCGCAATTCATCATAAACATACCTAGAAATTGTTGAAGATCGAGACTGAGCATTTAATTTTAGTTCGTCACATTATTTGAATGGATTTTGATATTACTACGATGGAACACATAGCCATCTAATACACGGAAGAAATTAGATTCCTTCAGAAAAAGTAATTACTTTCTAGCTAAACACTGTAAGAACCGGGTATCGCTAATGTCAGCGCACCGTCAATCGCAATGTAATGAGCACTTTCCCACTTTCCTCAAAACTCAACTAAACTTTTTGTGTAAATGTTTTATTGCGATAAGGGGCTTAAACGCTGCTTAAAGCTTTTCGGAAAGTGCCTTTAGGAGTTGACTTTGCGTTCAATGAAGGCTTTATTGTAAGCCGCGTAACAAAACTCTTAGGCAGCCTAATAAATGTTGTAATTGTAAAAAAAAAAAAAAAATAACGAGATAGAATTATAGTTTACTCGCCTTCTTCACGACCGTTAGTGGAAAGCTAGCACTTATTCTGCTAAGCGCTTAAGGTTCTATTCTTCAATATATTAAATCGTTTGGAGAATGCCTGCGGCAAAAACTAACTAAATGAAATTAAAATCAAAGTCTTCTGCTGATAGCAAGCGTGGTGGATAGAGGTTTCGCAAGAAAAAAGAAGAGAAAAAGAGAAGAAGCCCTTAATTACTAATAAAAAGTTTATTGCATACTATGCTGAAAACGTCAAAAGCGAGGTTCGTTTAGTTAAAAATTGTGAGCGCACGCCCCACACTCCCCAGATTACTGCAGATTCCTTTAAGCGAAGTGATATTGATTTCAAAAGACAAAAGCACGGATCAGAGAGAGTGTATCGAAGAAGCGGCAGAATGAAATGACACGTATGTGATTTTCTCATATATAGCTTTATCTTTAAGTTAGTCAATGCATTAATTTACCTAAAATTATATGGGAACTGAATTCTTCTTCTTCATCTTCATCTTCTTCGAGTTAGCAAAGCAAAAACATATGATTTACTGATTTGAGTGCAAAAATGGATTGGTGAACGGATGTAGAGTTAATATTGAATTGGAATTGAATTAAAACTGGCTTGGAAGTCCATGAATGAAATTGCATTCAAATTCAATTGAAATTGAAATATTTATTCTTCACATTGGAAAACTTGATTGCTTAGCTTTAATTCTCGTTTTCCGTTACGAACGGACGAAGGCATATAATTAACTTTTCGCGCTAATCAAGTTTACTATTATGTAAGGACAGGTAAGGTTAGTTTATAGCAGACGTAAAGCAATTACGTGTCCTTATGTCCATGTATGACTTGCTTTCCAGACCGGACCACCAGACGTATAAAATACAGATAATCACAAAACCCATACACCCATGCACACCCACGTGATTATTATCGTCAATGAAACTTCTGTGGTTCGGCGGTAAGTGATAGCGAAACGATATCTCTATAAACGCAATGATTCTTATTATTATTATTATTATATTAAAATTATTTAAAGCCGACAAATAAGAGACGCTAAGTTAGATAAGCAGTCCTAAATCAAAAAAGATCTTACGTTGGTCAAAAGTTTACGCGCTCCGTTGCTGGCAAAAGAAAACAAAAACGATTTAATTTTCTAAACAAAATTCATTGCAATAAACAGTTTTATGTAATCTGAGTGTTCGTTTCCTTAATTATAATATGAACAGAAATAAAAATGAGTTATAATGAAAATAATTTAAATTTATCTTAATGTAATTAACAAAACATTTTTCGTTACAAAATTCCTTACAAGTGGCTACAAATTGTGACCAAAACCATTAAGAGCAAATAATAATTAACAGAAAGTTGGTTCGTCCAACTGTTCGTATATGTGTAGTCGACGTATGTAAATTATTTTTAGCCTTCTATGTGTTGTTTTTCCCCCTTTTTTTTTTCTTCTTTCTTTATTTTGTTAGATTTCTTTACGTTTTTTTTTTTTTTTCTTCCTTTTTTTCATAACTATAAACAGATGAGTGTTTACAAGTAAAAATAGAATTCATATGTTATTTATATTAATTGCCAAATAAAATAAGTAAACTGAAGCTGTTGTCGTCTTAGACCGAATCTCGGATATACAGCATTTTGAGTAATTTTTCTCATTATTAATCGAAATTTCTATTCTTTTTGAATTGTTACATAAGCGAAACAATTTTTATTCATTTACTTAGTTTTCTGCTTTTTTTTGACATTATGGCATTCAATTTGTATATCTTTTTTTTCGCGTGCCACACTATCACAAAAAACGGGAAATAATTATAAGACGAACCATCTTGATGTCATTGCTAACAAGTTGCTGGAATGAAAGAATTGAAAAAATATGGCAGCCGAAAGTAGTGAGATCGAAAAACAGTTTTGCAATCTATTTAATACAAACGGAAAGTGGGCCTTCATTCATATAAGTAAGCAATGCTTGAGGATCCACAAACGGAGGGAAAACTCAAACGGAGAACTAACTGATGACGCACTTTAAGCAAAGATTTGAAACTCCTTTCATAGAACTTAGAGGAGCTTGAAGTCCTATAGCTGGTAGAAAAAATAAAAGTACAGAAAACAAAGTTAGGTTAGGGACGAACTTAATAAAGAGAGTAATGGATTTTCGACAGTTTTTAAACTAATGCATTATTATTCCCTGTAACCCTAATCTAGTTTTTTTTGGGACCACATAGATACTCTAAGAAGAATAAAATCGATTTTGTAACGGGCATTATAGTTACAAATAGAACTATGTTATACTTAGTGTTTTAAGTCGTAAGTAGAGATTTGCACCATATTAGACGTTTATGCACAGATAGGGCTGTGTAAAATCCCTACTAATATACTATAGATATTCATCAAAATTATTCATTTCTTTTCAATTTAGTGACATTCCGTCGCTTCGACAAACACAGAAATACCTTTTCTTCTTTTCCTCTTCGAGAGAAAGTCTTACTGTGCATTGAAGACGAAAAGGGGGTTTAGCTTACCATAGGAAAAATACATATTTCTATTTCGCATCCGTAAGGTATTGTTGGCTTGTTTTAGATAATCTGTTAATTTGTCTCGTCCTTGAAGAAAATGGTCAGGAATCAGAGGTCAGTTAAATAAAGACGATTGTTTATGCATTTTCCTTGGTAACCACTGAAGCCTTACTCTTCAACTTCACGTAAACAAATAATTGCATTTGTCGAAAGCGCGCGGACAATTATATGACGGGATAGTTAGGATGGAAAATTTGTTTTAAGATTTGCGGCAAGAATAACGACGATTGAGTCTTAGTGTATGAAACAAATAGAGCGGATCCAAGATGCAACAATTTACGATATGATGCATATGACGCTCTTTAGTCAAAAGTTCATTTTTTGAAATTCTCTTTGTTGTTGTTTTCGTTATTGCATGCAATCCCGATAGCAAGACACTCCAAGCCAACAAAAAAACAATTTTGGTTTTGTAATGTATAATTGACTGCTATACGACAAGTCGTCGCAGTTTGGTGCATTTGTGACCGGAATGACGTCGGTTGTTCTATAGATCTTAGTTCAATTGCTTGATCCAGATTATGTAATCGAACAGAGACAACACAGAAAAGAAAAGTCCTAGGAAATTATATCGATTTTATAATGAAACAAGTAAGAAAGTTATGTCCGGCGGAGGCCGAATCTCACACACCCAACCTTCTACTCTCCATGCTATTTTATTTGATACCCATATCGCTGATACTATTAAGAAAAAATTAACCCACTAGTGTCGTAGTCACCGCTATATTGATTTTAGGACAAACGCCCTTTTCGTCAGATACATTCATCATTACGTCTTTAGTCTACGCATAATTCGCGGAATTCCACTCATCTACGCATATAATCGATATAATGTAACTGAATTGTGGCAAAGTGGCGATGAATATTTGTGAGAAGTGAGCATGAAAAAATTAATAAGCCCATCAAAAAAAAAAATCCTTAAAAAAATTCGTAAAAGACATTCCTAGAATATGGGAAACCGTGTTCAAGCAAAACAATTAAAAAGAGAATCTTTTTTCTTAACTCATGTGTAAATCAAATTTCGTGTAAAAAGAGAACAAAGTGTGCTTACACAAAAGATTTACTTTGCACAATGACTTAAATAATTTTTAAAGAATTGGTTATATATTTATGTGTGTATTTGAATACGATATACTGTATTTTCTATAACTGAATTAATTTTGCCCAGCCTATCTATCCGCTTCCTGTGTCAAAGCCGGGGTTAAATTTAATTGTGACACTCGTTCGAAAATTTTTTCTTATTAATATTGTCACGCGTACACCAGCAATTGTATGTACGCTTCTTAAAGCTTGCGGAGTAGAGCGTACCTAGTAAATAAGAAGTCCGTTTTACGTTCAAAAATCAACCAACCGTCTCGGAAACGGGAAAACTATATTAAAACAAGTAAGAGAGTAAGAGTTACCATTATGCTTTCGCTTCCTTTCTCCTCTCCAAGTTCTTTGATTTGACATCCATATAACTGGTATTATTAAGAAAACGTTAATCATAGTGCCCACCGTCTTCAGGTTAGACAGATAATATATCTTTCTTCATAATTTTATTTATAATTTCTTTTCACAAATTAAGTTCCACCTCCGGGTTCTTTCCGCATTATAAATTGATTGAAGCTAAATAATTTCACATCAAAACATTCTAACATTGTTTGATGGTGTTGGTTCAGATCAAGATATAGGTAAGTTTTCTTCGTTTGAGGACTTTACAAATAGTTTTAAAAAAGTAAAAAAGAAAAAATTTAATCCCTTGTCACTTTATGCAGGCATGGCTGATCTTTCCATTTTTGCACGTGAAGGACAGAGTGTATCGTGAAGTAAATGTGGAAAATTTCAGCCTTCTAACTTTTACAATTTGTGAGTGACGAGCAAAAACCGACAAATTTTTGTTAAGAAGAACGGACTTGCTTTCAGTTTATGCTCCACTACGAGCTTCTGCTCTGACCAATTTGTCCCATTTTCTCCAATGTGTCTATCGAATTCGAAGTCGACATCTTCAGTTTTGCTACCCGCAGAGTGCGAACAATGGACACCACACAGACATGACCCAATCAAGTCAGAATCTCACGCTAATCAAGTTTAGGTATACAAAGAGAATGTGCTTTCTAGTGCAAATTTGTCCACAATTGCAGATTGGGGAGGAAGACTTCTTCAAGATTCATTCGTGAGTTGCAATTGTATGACCAACGCGAATTCTCGAAAATGTTTGGATCTTGATTTTCGCAACATTTGTTCGATGGAGTTGATTGAGGGTTAATAAAAGAGTAGTGCTGACTGTTCCATGACATCATCCATAATTAGAGGAGCAGAAGCAGCATCCTTTGCCGCTCGATCAGCCTGCTCATTTCCCCATAAACCGATATGACTACGTTCCCATAAGCTTTTAATTTTCTCGACGGATGTTCTAATGATAATCCTTAATTTGTTGATTGTGCTCCATCTCGAAGTCGAAGGATTCCGTATAGCTTTTAATACAGCCAAAGTGTCAGTAATAATGACTCACTTGAGATTATTTTCTTTATTTTCATTAAACTTTAAAAATTTTGCTCATTGAATCAAAAACCAAAATTAGTTAGAAGTGTGTAGTTCTTGAAGGTGTTTATTTCGAATTACGGTTTGTTGCGAAAACTTTTTTTGCCGGCAACCTCTGTTCCATCTTTGATAATGAAATTAATTTCAATAGAAGCAAAGTTTCATAAAAGAGTCATATTTGCGTAAATATGTATGTATGTTACAATTGAAAATTTTAATTGAAAATTTTTCCTTTCCTTCTTTTGAGGCATTCAGTAATTTTCGGGTAAAACGCCAAAAATGTGTTAAAAATGTACATTTCATCCAAAAAAGCAGTGATACTTTAAATTTTAATACCTTTGACCAAGAAATGTGGTGCTTCGAATATTAAAGCGGCGCCAGGATTATATGTCCAGGTGGAGTGTTCTGCTCATTAAAAGTCTAACAAATGCTTAATTTTTTATTGCGACTTTTTATGTTAACATCGAAATAAGAGAAGAGAATCAGCGGATGCTATTAGTGCTTAAAACTATTTTCTTTTTTCGAAAGTTATGGGAACTTATTCCGCATACGTTCAAAGCCGCTACATAGCGGAGTGGATAAGAGTCGGGACTCCCAAGTCGATATTCGTGGACGCAATTCTCAATGCGGTTTGGTTATTCCTCTTACCACTTATTAACTAAACACACAATCGCCCACTGCGGCCGCCTCATCTCCCTCTTTTTTCTATGTTTCTTCCTGACCTTTATGCATTCTGCGTGAGTAGGCGATTAGGCCAGGATCGTGACCATCAACTCACCGTCAAAAATCTCAAGTGCGGAAAAGTTTACTTTAGTCGTAAATACAATAACTGCGCAATCAGTAAAGACTTACCGGTTACCGATTAGGCATACGGCCACCTGCTAGACTACGGCCTTTGTCTTTCTTCCTTTTCTTCTTTCTGACCTTCGTGCAATTCGCATGAGCAGGGCAGTAGGCAAGAATCGCGAATATCAATGATCCCCGGTTTAAATCTCAAGCGCGGTAGAGTTTACTTTGGTCCTAGGCATTGCAGTAATTGAGTGTACACACACCCGCTAGGCGCTGTGGCTACCACTTTCCCTTCCACACTTCTCTCTTCTCTTCTCTTTGTTCTTCCACACTTCTTTCTGACCGTCACCACGTCACACAAAAGGGGATCGTCTTCCAAGTGATTGGTCACATTAAAGAAATACCAAAAAAAAAAAAAAAAAAATTATAGTAGAAGATTCCCGGAGGGATTACTTTTCGTGTATTCTCATTACATATGGATTTTACTTCGACATGTGCCGTAAAACACTTCTTCCAGCCCAATGTGTTATACTTGAAACTTGAAGGAAAAACTTGAGGAAAAAGAACAGAATTAAGAACGTGGTGTTAAGTATACGCTTAAAAGTTACAAACCTGATGACAATATCAACACACTCCTTATTGATGAGCTTAAGAAAAATTAAAATAAGAAATAAGTTGAGAAAAATATTTGATGTAATTTGTTTGCATTATTAAGGAAAAAGTGCGAAAGCGCCGACAACCGTGGGAGGGGAAAAGTGCAACTTGAGTGGTATTGTGTAAAAGTGACAATAAGAGAAGCAAAGCACACGTCTATATCTACAAAGAGACGCATACATAGAAAAATTAATGAAAATCTTCCGCATATTACTAAAATAATTTTCGCCTTCTTTTTCATTGCATAAAGTTAATGAATGAAAAAGAAATAATAAAATACAAATTTCTCTTCTGGAATGTCCATAATATATATATATATATATATATTGTTACAATACATAGATGATACAGTGTATGGTTTTTAATAGAATTGATTTGAAAATTTTTATCTTATTTTCATGGCAAAGGCATACTTTTTCAGGTCTTCGCATGAAATGAAATGCGAGGGCCTGTCGTAGTCCAAATTTAGCGAAATTCAATTTCTTGCAAAAACGATCGTCAATATTATGTTTCACGAATTTTCGTCGTAAGGTGCTAACATTTACGTTTTCTTGCCATACAAAAGTTCATAGTTGATGAAAAAGATTCCTTATACGTTACGATGTAGAGCTCAAAAAATAGATCTATTTACTCACAAGTTGTTGCAAATAGTTTTTTATCCATCTCTCTTGGACTAGTGGTCACGGCTAAACAACAAAAATTTCAGATAATGGATTATTTTTACTCGGAAGGATTATTTGGGAAGAAGTTCATAATATCGGCTCATCTGATCCATATTTTTAACATCAGTTTACTATGCCAAAATACGATTCAAAGTGAGGCGCTATAAGAGCAGCGATTGTAAAAAAGAATCAATCGGTGTATTAAAGACCGGATCCAGCACCTTCCAGGTGCTGCGTACATCCCCGTAAACTTCGTATACGGTGTCCAAAAAGTAAGACCAGTTCAACATTTCCTTTTTTAAATTAATTTATTATTTCAAGTAATATGCCTTGTGAACAGTTTAGTCTGTAAAAGCGATTCATAGTGCACAACACCACAATACTCGAAAAATACTATTAACATCATTTTGAGTTTTCAGCAAGTTTGGCGCAAGAAACCCGATTTCAGTTCACCTTTCGCGCGATAAGCACTGGCTTGATTAGTTGTTTCCGTGTGTGATGTACGTCGATCCAAGTATCATTTCGCTTAATTTCGCAAACAATATTTAAAGCAACTCCTCTACTCAGGAAAAAAAGGACACGTAAAAATAGGGAAAAATATTTTTCGTGTCTGAAACACTAATGACGTTTGCTATGTAAAATTTGACGCAAACGTCGTTCACAGTGCTACCAATTTGGATGAAAAAATATTTCTGACATTCGATACACTGACGCAATTTAACTTAAATGTATTTAATTATGGTACTATATCCTGCATCACAAGTGATTTAAAGTATAATAAATCTCCCATTGCTCTGATGTGACTTATTATTAATAAACTGAAGATTTAAAAATAAAAGAAGACCAATTCAACCTAGGAAGTAAATGCCTTCACTGCTGCCGTTTACAAGAAATTAAGAAAAAGTCACTTCCTGCTACTTTTTTGACGGTGGCCAACATTCGACAGGGTTTCTGGAAAAGATATCTGCAGTTTGCACTGCAATCTGTAATGTGATGTGTGTTATGAGAAGTTTCAACTAAACAAATAACAGTCGAGTTCAATTGGCTCTTAATGCAAAACTTATATTAAT
>NW_023998490.1:1839874-1841076 GCF_014805625.2 Glossina fuscipes | reverse complement strand
ATTTACGTTTTCTTGCCATACAAAAGTTCATAGTTGATGAAAAAGATTCCTTATACGTTACGATGTAGAGCTCAAAAAATAGATCTATTTACTCACAAGTTGTTGCAAATAGTTTTTTATCCATCTCTCTTGGACTAGTGGTCACGGCTAAACAACAAAAATTTCAGATAATGGATTATTTTACTCGGAAGGATTATTTGGGAAGAAGTTCATAATATCGGCTAATCTGATCCATATTTTTAACATCAGTTTACTATGCCAAAATACGATTCAAAGTGAGGCGCTATAAGAGCAGCGATTGTAAAAAAGAATCAATCGGTGTATTAAAAACCGGATCCAGGACCTTCCAGGTGCTGCGTACATCCCCGTAAACTTCGTATACGGTGTCCAAAAAGTAAGACCAGTTCAACATTTTCTTTTTTACATTAATTTATTATCTCAAGTAATATGCCTTGTGAACAGTTTAGTCTGTAAAAGCGATTCGTAGTGCACAACACCACAATAATCGAAAAATACTATTAACATCATTTTGAGTTTTCAGCAAGTTTGGCGCGAGAAACCCGATTTCAGTTCACCTTTCGCGCGATAAGCACTGGCTTGATTAGTTGTTTCCGTGTGTGATGTACGTCGATCCAAGTATCATTTCGCTTAATTTCGCAAACAATATTTAAAGCAACTCCTCTACCTAGGAAAAAAAGGACACGTAAAAATAGGGAAAAATATTTTTCGTGTCTGAAACACTAATGACGTTTGCTATGTAAAATTTGACGCAAACGTCGTTCACAGTGCTACCAATTTGGATGAAAAAATATTTCTGACATTCGATACACTGACGCAATTTAACTTAAATGTATTT
This sequence comes from Glossina fuscipes, assembly GCF_014805625.2. NCBI lineage: Eukaryota > Metazoa > Arthropoda > Insecta > Diptera > Glossinidae > Glossina > Glossina fuscipes. Next base: position 1,840,220 of record NW_023998490.1, on the reverse strand, counting down.
AATTATGGTACTATATCCTGCATCACAAGTGATTTAAAGTATAATAAATCTCCCATTGCTCTGATGTGACTTATTATTAATAAACTGAAGATTTAAAAATAAAAGAAGACCAATTCAACCTAGGAAGTAAATGCCTTCACTGCTGCCGTTTACAAGAAATTAAGAAAAAGTCACTTCCTGCTACTTTTTTGACGGTGGCCAACATTCGACAGGGTTTCTGGAAAAGATATCTGCAGTTTGCACTGCAATCTGTAATGTGATGTGTGTTATGAGAAGTTTCAACTAAACAAATAACAGTCGAGTTCAATTGGCTCTTAATGCAAAACTTATGTTAATTAATAATAAA
>NW_023998490.1:1805112-1839774 GCF_014805625.2 Glossina fuscipes | reverse complement strand
GCTTTAATGGACTTTAAAGACTCCGATAACGAGAATAAGTGGTAGACGTCATTTAGGTTCTTGCAAACGACTCTGAGCGGATTGAATAGCTCATAATTAAATTTACACTGATTAAGCTTAACCAAGATAAAGTGCCTAGAGAAGCGGTTAGGGACATTAAAGCTTATTACACGAAGTAATGAAGGCGAGTCAATGGCATCATTTATTACTTTAATTAGAAAGGAAACGCCAAGAACAAATCTACGTTTCTCAAGAGACGGTAGGGACAGCAGAAGCAACCTATTTTCATACGGAGGAAGAGAGGCAATCGGATCCCAACCCAAATTTTTAAGGGCAAACAGCAAGAATTGCTTTTGAACAGATTCAATTGAATCTTATACGTAGCACCTGTATGAAGGAGACCACACAACTGAGGCATACTCGAGTATGGGTCTAACCAAACACATGTACAGCCTTTTCGTAATGTAGGGATCATCAAGCTCTTTGCACCACCTTTTTATAAAACCAAGCGCGGTTAGTTGTTAGTAAATTAAACGGAAAATCAGTAAGTATGTTATACTCGGGTAAGACTGACCATTAAATGCCCTACACGAATTCGGCTAATACAATTGCTTGCTACGGCCTAGTAATAATTGCAAATTTTGCTTTATTTTAAAAAGTCGTTATATGGTGAGTGCTCGAAGAAGATCCGAAACATTTTCAATAGCGTTCGCTCTTGAATCAAAAGACGTCAGTGTATCAAATTTTACCAAAATATCTCAGAAATTGCGATCTTGCTTGAACACAAATTTACATGGGCTAACCTCAGACGGACAGGTGGACAGGTGGACAGACGGACGGATAGGCTTAGTGTCGTACTTTATAAAAAAAGGCGGGCCTATTTCAAGTCCTACTGGGAGTTACATATATCTGCACAAACTCAATATATCCTGTAAGTGTGGGGATTAAAAAAAAATACAAAAAGGAACCAAGGAAGGAAAGCAATTGCTAGAAGAAACTATGAAAATGATGTACTTTGATGAATTGATTAAATGTATTGACTTAACGCAAACTGTTACATCAAACGCAAACTATTTTGGAAAAGAGCATATAGATGTCTTTTATTGACCAGCTCCTCAGAGGTTGTCCCTCATGCATGTGAATCGCGATGTCGATTACGAAGGATTGTAAGTATATGGGGGGTGGGGGAAATAATGTAGACCTTGATGGAGATTAACTAAAAAATTTGTTTTATATTTGATGATGATTTTCAAACATTTCGACAGAATATATGTTTACATATAACACATATGTAAATTACTAGTGAAGAAAAAGTTTTATTTCCGATGTTAAGAAATTTTGTTTATAGATATGTGCATATAACATAGATGTATACGTACGTATAGAATATCCGTAAGCATACATATATGTTTAGATGAGCACATATATACAATATGATGTATTATTACGTTACAGTTATAGACACTATTGCAAAAGATTGGACTGGAGTTTTCCTAAATAATCATGTATGTATGCATGTATGTAGGTCATCATCACTCTCGGACGTATTCGCACTCATTTTTCTCCCTGATGATCTTTTCTCTTCTCTCATAAACGATCCTGCGTGCGTGGTTTTGTTTTTGTCTTGTGAAAAACAAGTGTTGTTTGAAATAAGCAAAAAAACCACTGCATGCTATACGTTATAGAACGAGTAAGCTTTAGCTTTATACCCGCACCGCACTGAGTAAAGTAAGACGAAGATGCGAGACGGAGGCTGGGTGATGTGTGAAAATGCTTCATTCTATCTTTTTCTAATATATCCGACTATGTGTTGTGCCGTGTGCACTAAGACATAAAGACTACCTGCGCTGAGTGAACGCTGAAGTTCATTCTAAATCGGTATTTTTCACGTAGTGGTACCTCAACGCGGTAAAGTGAGAATAATTTTTAGAAAAAAAATTTTTTTTTTATTTTTTCCTTAAAAAAAAAAACACAATAATAAAACAAGTAGTGATAAAAAAAAAAAGAATTAAATAAATAAAATAAAAAGTTTGTGAAATTTTTTTTAAACAAGTTTAAAATTTTTCTTAAATAGATTTTACACAAACAAAATGCCTTTCACTCCCGCTGAAACTCCAAAATGCCCTAAATGCGGTAAATCTGTATACGCTGCCGAGGAACGTGTTGCCGGAGGCTATAAATTCCATAAAACTTGCTTCAAATGCGGTAATAATATGAAATCAATCAAATAGAATCAAATCAAAAATCTCTGAGATATAATTCAATTAATTAATATGCTAATATGCTAAGGCTAACTACAGCTAAATGCTAGGCTAATGCGTGGAAGGCAAGCGAATTAACCTCAACATCTTTTTTTTTTTTTTTGTGTCACCTTTGCTTCTCGGCAGGAATGTGCAACAAAGCTTTGGATTCCACAAACTGCACAGAACATGAAAAGGAATTGTATTGTAAAAATTGCCATGGACGCAAATATGGTCCCAAAGGTTACGGTTTCGGTGGTGGTGCTGGTTGCCTATCCATGGATACTGGAGCACATTTGAACAAAGAGTAAGTCCAAGACTAATCTAATGATTTCCCGCATTCAAACAAATTCACAATCAATTGGCTAATGTTTGCATATAAAAATATAATTTTCTTTTCTAATTCACTGGAAATTCCACTTTTTTTTCTCTCTTCTTTGTTTTATATTTGTTTTGTAATCCAAAACCAAAAATCGCGAGATTATTTTCCTTTTATTTTTTCTTTCCGTCTTTTTTTTTTTTTTGCTCAAATAAAACATTTTCTATATTCATTTTTATCTAATTCTGGTTAAGAAGACATATGAAAGCATACATATATACATACGTGTTCCTATATTTGCGTACGCCGCATGCATACACACACATATTCGTATAAATATGCGTAAATGTGTGCGTGTGTATGGGTGTATGTATCAAAATAAGCAAAAAAAAAAAAAAAAAAAATTATAAAAAAAACAAAAAAAAAAATAGAGAGCGAATAAATTCTATATATATATATATATATGTATATGTATATATATATATATATATATATATACTCATACGCTGTAGTAAACCAAATCAACCAATACTTAGCACTATACACCCCACACACGTACACACAGATTCGCGCACCCACTCGTTTCTTTGAAAACACTTGGCCATTGTAAAGTTTAGCGTCAGTTAAACTCTCTCGAAATGAGTAAAAGCATAAGGAAATGAAGAAAACTTAAAAGAAAATTTTGCATGGATGTGGGCTGGCTGTCATCGCATGTGGTTATATCTTATATATCTATGGGAGTGTATGTGCATGTATATGTGTTTGGTTTAGTACAAGTGTGTCACCGTTTATTTTTAATTACATTTCTCATTTCGAAATTTCTCTTTCGTTATACATTTTACACGTTTTGATTATGATGTCGTTGTAATCGCGTTGTTCCCTTCACCACCAATATATCAAACACCCTACGCTGCCAAATGAAAAAAAAATTAAATTAAAAGTTCACATACGGCATAAGTTGCCTAAACAAACTCTGTTCTTGTTTAAGCAAACTTCCTAATCGAGGTTGGATTGAAAATCAATTCAATTTTTAAATTTAAATCAAGAAAAAATTAATAATTTTCCAATACAAGGTTTGAGTTTATTCTTTCTCGCAAATTATTCAAAAACAAAACTCTTTTCCTAACTATAAGGTCTCCTCTCTCTTTAAAGGCTGCTTTTGCTCACACAAGGACAGTTTGAAACATTTTAAGTAATTTCTCTTGGAAATTTTTAAGAAGCAGAATAAAAACACACCCACTCCAACACTCACTGAATTTTAATGAGACTTCTTTAAACCTTGGTTTCTAAAATTTTTATTATAAATTTTATCAAGCCTTCATGTTTAGTTCACTTATATTTTCATTTACCTCGAAGAGAAACTTCGGGAAAATATCGAAGGCTTTTCCATCTATTTTAATTTTAAGCATTCGGAAAAAATTATTAATCTGTACATGAGGGCGGAGTGAAAGCAAAATGCCCAATGGGTTGGCAACGATTAAATACCTAACACGAAATTAAATTAAAAGCAAAGCATCATTTTTCCAGAAACATGTCGTTGCTTAGTAATTCAAGTACATAAATACGAAATCAAGATTCGTTTTCAAAGAAAAGAGGTCATCCTTATAACCTCATGCATTCCTCCCTTCAATATACAATATATCTACGTGAGTATCAGAGGGAGTAAAGTCCGCGACTATCAAGCCAGTGCATAAGGAAAAGGCCGATTTCCGATAACAAGGCTAACGTGGGAGGACTCTGACAAGACTTCCCAAATTTGAATGTTAACTAGGAACGAATACGATTTCAAATCAAAAGTCAAGGTTTCTTCTTTCAGAGAATTTATGGACAAATAAAGGCCAACAGGTAGAAGAAATTCTGCTTACGATAATTTAGGAACGTAAAAGTGCAACAATAACCACTCAATGACATGAGTAAAACAATACATTCGGGAAGTAAGCTTTTAGATGGAAGAAGAAGAAAAAGACAGAATTTTATTAACCTGAAGAACAATAAATAATATTTGAACTAAAAAGAACAAAGTTAAAAGAAGACTTATCCTCGCCCGCCATTCATCATTTTAATAAGGAAAAGAATGCAAAATTGTCCTAAATATGGCAACATGTTAACCAGTCTTCTATTGATCTTAAATCCGTTTTGTCCTCATATTTGCACTAAAGCTATTGTACACTTTATTATACACTTTATGCTTGAAGTTAAACTAAAGAAAATCGTATAAGAAAAATAAATCGGGAAATGAGCAAAAGTAGGGTTATGTATAGAAACACTATAAAGATGTGTGGTACACTACAGATGATTTAAATAACTTCAAGCGTAGGAAATAATAACGCGAGTCTCTGGTAGTGTGACAAAGCAAAATGAAGATCAAGTGGAGAGTGTTGAAGTTTTTCCTATCTTGATCAACCGATTCATAAGACATTCTCTGTACTGGTATGAAAATATTCACATAAAAATTTTTAGAATTTCAAAGTGAACGCAAAGTTCTGCCCATGTCTTATAAAACGTCATTTCCGACATTTGTGATGGAAAATCTCGGGCCTACTGTGCCCATACGATCCACTAATTAAATCTTATTTAACTTGATAAAATTATAGAAAGTGAAAAATAAAGAGGAATAAAACGTAGGTTTAAAGATTATTGCTTTAACCATATAGATCGAATTTAAGAAATTTTTTAACAACTTTCACTTCTCCCGATCAAACGAAAGACCAAAAATACCCTCTTTGCTGAAGAAAGTGTTTCCATATTTCTGTGTTGGTCGTCACTTTAATTTTCTTAACGCCTTAATGTAAAAATAATTTTTACAGGAATCTGTCATACTTTAATCACCAAGCTTATAATTCAAAAATACTATTCTGCCCTTTCAGCTTATATTAGTAGTATTCCATTCCGAATCATAAGTCAGAAGAAGCTTTTAAACTTCTAGGCCAAATGTCATAGATGAGAAAGGGTTCAGTACGCCTTGCTTTAGCATTTAACTATGAAAGAATTTCAGAAGTTCACACCCCGGTGACGTACCTTATAGTTTTAAAAAATCTTTCTTTTCACAGCTCAAGTTCTTCAAATTTACAGATCCAACCTGGTACCTCAATAAAAAGCTTTTGCCTTTTTTGCCTGCATGTTGGCATTGTACTTGGAGTGATTTTCATAGCGCACCCTTAAAATCCTAATGTTAATCTCCGTCATTTAAAAATATTTTCTTCTTCCGTCAACTTTTATTGATACTCGACTTCAACCAATCCTTACGAGACACCTTCAAACTATAAGTTTTGACCTCGTAACTCAGGAAGTCTTTCTATCAATCTGCTTAATGTAGACATTCCGCTCCGAATAATCTTCATGGGAAACCTTTAAACTAGGAAAGTCAACTTCGTAGTTCAGAAAACCGTTGTCTCTCGATGAATAAATAGTTGTTTAGGTTGGTCGCACTTTTAAAAAAGCAAAAAAAAATTAATTAAGCAGCGAAGGCGATCTTTTATGGCGTACAACTTAAAAACCGATTACACATCGAAGAATTTTCTATAAAAATCACATAAATCGTTTAAATACAAATCTTAAAAAAAATAAAATAATGAAAAACAGTTGCATTACTTTTTCTTGTCATTTATTACAACAAAAGTATATATATATATATATATATATAAAAAATAACAATTACAAAGCTCTTCTCTCTCTCTCTCTCTCTCACTCGCTATCACTTCTATCTCTATACACGCTACACTGTATCTGTAAACTTATCTGAAAAGAAAATTTCACGCTTATACAAAAAAAAAAAAAAGAAAAAAAAAAGAAAATTAATTAACTTAAAATAATCTTATCAGCAACACATACTAAGTCGTCTTTTTTACGTTATGTATCGCAGCAACTAAATAACTGGTGGCGAATTCTAGACGTACCGTTGGAATTCGGGATTCTGAACACACAAAACCCAAAAGTTCTTCTGTAAATTTGTTTGTGTTTTTCAATTATTGTAGTCCATCCATAGTTTCGTTCGTTCGTTGTCTCTCACGTCTAATGCGTTAAAACTCCAATCCTTATGCGTATCCTCCTCCGAATTATAGGAAAAGAAAAGAAACAGAAACAAAAACAAAAAGCCACGCGTCCAACTCCTTATCAAATAAACACAAACAGAAAAAGTGGTTCGTCTATTAATTTGTTTTTAATATATTTATTCATTTTTGTAATTTTTGTTTGTTCGTTTTTTGTACATCACTCTATATATGCATACAACGAAGTGTATTTATTTTTGTTTTCATTTATTCATTTATAAAATAATTTATTTTTTAATGTAATGTAACTTTTTTTTCTCGCTGTTAAACTTTAATTATTTTTAATTATTATTATAATTTTTTTTTTTTATTTATTATTAATTTTTTTTTTTTTTTTTTTTTAATCTTTTGCGTCTTTTATATTTGTAAAGTTTACATACACGCATACATATATACATTTAATTAAATATATATATATTTTTGTTATGTAAAATGAGAAACTGTCTTAAATAAAATAGAGATTTCTACTGAAAAAAAAAAAATCAAAAAAAAAAACATCAAAAAACCAAAACAGTTTGTTGTTATTGTATTGTGTGATTGTAACTATACCTATCATGCAAATTGAGTTTGTTGTATGTATGAGGAATGAGGAATGATAATAAGTGAGGAATGTTAAACGAAATGAAACGAAACGGTGAGGGTAAATATTACGTTTATAAACAAAAACAATTATTTAATTTCTATACGTATCGCATGGCTTAGCCAAACAAACATCTTAACCTTGAAAATAGAAAAAAAAAGTTATGCTTTTATATGTTCTTAACGCCAGATAATTTTTTGTTTATTCTCTTATTTAAACTGTAAGCGAAAAAAAAGGAGGAAAATCACGTTTGTAAACTAAAGATATTAATATTTCTCTTTGTGGTTGTTATTGTTGTTATTATTGTTAATAGCTTTTATTCTTAACCATATATGTTGTTATATGTCTTCCACTCTACCTTTCTCTCTCTCTCTCTCTCTCTCCTTCTTTCCTTTTTCTCACTCTTTGATCAACACATTACTCATATTTATTATCGAATTATTCGATATTAGACTCAATACTAAATATGGCCATAACGATCTCAACTATGCCTGCAATTACTTAAACACACGTGAAAGTGCACTTTCATGTCATTCAAAAGCAGAGAGAATTAATTTGTTAACGTATAACCTACAATTAAACAAACAACCAAATATGAGAAGTAAGAGAGAGAGAGGGAGAGAGGACACTGAATGTCAATCTCTACATAGATTGATTTTATCATTTTTTTAAAATCGCTAAATAACATTAATCTACAAAATTCATATGCAGTTCATATTAGGAAAATTTCATTCTTAATAGACATAATTTAAAACATTTTTTTTGGCTAGGAGAGGGAGAAAGAGCGAGAGGTAACTCTAATTAACCGCTCTGATGTAGCAAAAATAACGGAAAACATTTTTCTCTATTGAAACTTTTTAGTTTCTTATTACGCCAGAGGGGCAATGTTAGATTCTCCAAATAATTATTAGACCTACTAATATATATTAAATAAACCAGAAAGCATATATATTCCTGATCGGTCTAAATATCGGAATCAATTGACTTTTGTCAGCCTATTACTCATTTATCTGGTGAAATCGATCGGAGGAGTAGACAAAAAGTCTCTTCGGAAATTTGTTGAAACGATATTAGATAAAAGAAATATCCCGTTGTCTTATTTCACCGAAACTAGGATATATTTTCCTTTTGTTTTAAATGAACTTTATTAGGCTAAATATACGCCATTTATCGATAATAACAGTGCATCCTATCTAAATATCTGCAGGAAATTGTATTGTCAGCCCAAGGCAAGCATGTGCCATGCGTTATATTCGATTTTGTTATTTCGCCTAACGCTCATAAAATATAAGAGAACTACTTTCAATGCTCTTCATTATTTAGTCGCGAGGTGCGTCGGTAAAGTGCATTTCAGTCTTTGCCTCTATGTCGCAGAATAACCAACATCTAATCACCTTGAAATTGCGAAGGAGCTCAGCATCCATTCTTTAAAATCGGAACTTTTCTGCCAAACCAATATTTTGCCAGTTTTCTGGTAAATCAATTATACCAGTGCAGAGTGTAAAGCTTCTAGGATATTCAGACGAAAAAGTGTGCCAAGTGATTTTCACCTTGTTTCAAGTCAAGTTTGGACAAGCGAACAATATTTTTTTCAGGGGGTATTTTGTATTCGTGTAATAGTGGGATTATCAGAGAGAAGCAAATAGGGAGTGGTGGCCAAGAAGAAATTTACACCAAAAATTTCTAAGAAAAATTTGCACCAAATCGGTGGGTTTCTGCTGCAGTCGATAAGTGTTATGCGTTTACCGACTACCGACTGTTGTTAATCGCATTGGTCGTTGACAGCAAAGATTCAGGACTGATCCTTTGCCCAATTTACAGCAATTTATGATATACGATTATTTTTCAATTCCCACAAATATTAAAGCTTTATCTTACCACGAATCTAATCACGAAACTGCGAAGTGCAACCGCTTTGATCGCGTTCATTTTGTGATATAGAGCGAGTTATTTCAAAATTTTGAAAACTGGCGAGAGACTCGGCTGCCAGAATGGTTTTCCTTTTATTTTATCATTAATATATCGTCGTTCCCATATGTTGAAGTACGAGTTGATAAGGTTAGTATTGTCAAGTATTGCACGACTCTAGAACCGTGAACTTTTTCTCTGCAGAAGAAAGCCGCTTCCATTCCTTCTTGTTCTTTAATTGCTTACGGCTATGAAAAATTGAAATAGTACACTGGCCTTTGGCTGAGGAGCAAATCAAATATATCTCTGCACTTCGATAAAAGGATATTAAAAAAAAGGAAAAGATGCTACTATTCACTTAAACAATACACGAACAAGATTAAGTATAAAATGTTTACTGGATAATGTGTCACAACACCTTTTTTTTTAGTTACCTATGAATTATCAACTTTCAAACGCGTCATAATAACGGTTTCCACGCTTGCACGAATCTAAAGTCGTCTTTGGGAAAAATTCCACGTTTACCTGATATATGCACGAATCGATTCCTAAAATTAGCTGCGATATGCTATCAAGCTATTAGAAAATAAAAGATTTCACGGGTTCGATGATCTGAAAGAAAAATCCTTATCTACGTAACTCTTTGCAGGGCTAAAGTTTCCTCTCCTCTGATAAACGTATTGGTTGTAAGGAGATGTTTTTCGTTTCTTTAGTTTCTTAAAGGTGTGCATTAAAGCTTCAAACAGGAGATCTATCGTATATCGTATAACGCGCACACGCCCTTTAAATTCATCATTTTCTATTTCAATGAATTATTGAATTTAGATCAACATGCCTCAAAAATATAGACATTTAGACTGAACGCAAGAATATAAGATCAATAGTCGGACAGACAAACTTTGATCGATTCGGACAATAATTCTCAGTCGAATGGTACAATAAAAGCATGAGTCTATCTCAAACCTTTCGGTGTGTTGTATACATTTTTTTAAGTGTAGCACGGTGACGGGCAGACAGAGGAAGGAGTGGGGAAACGGAGAGATAGAGACGTGGCCGTGGGTCTGTGCGCCCAATAAGTAAGTGTTTTGCCTTTACCGGCCGAACACTGACTATAGTTATGACCAAAAGTGAACTTTTGTTCTCTGTCGCACTAAAATTTGAACTCGCGAATAATGACTTTTTAGCCTCGGTTATCTTACTTATTCGGCTACTCTTGCGCACAACTTTCATATACTCTTACACAAAAATAGTGTAGAGCATAAAAATACTTAGGTTGAATATTCTGGAAAAATTGAAAGGAATGTCCCGTAAGGAGCGAAAGATCACAAATGTGGGACTCAGAAGCGAGGTATTTACTATTCAACGTAATGAATGTTTGATCTCGGAAGGGTACTTCTATGCATACTTCTTATTCGCCCGCGGAATGTTAGGCATCTTAACCACATGAGAAGTACGAAATGAAAGGCTTTCTAAGTTTGGTGATAAGCTAAGCCGCTGATAGAAAGAGAATGCAATGTTTTTTAAACTATAAAACGATTCTTTCTGAGCCTGCGAAAATTTCACCTAAAGACCATCATTTGGGAAATATGTTGCAAGCAAACCTTTTTGCCTTTGTCACTCATCGTCAAATTATCCATTTTCATATACAAAAGATATTCTTGCTCTATGATTATAACCCAAGTGTTCAACTATATAAAAGCATTTATGTCCTATAAAGGTGGCCAGGACTCATAGTACCGTCCTGTCTGTCTATCCCCGTTGCTTAACGAGCGAAACGTAACTCGGTTGTTATTGGAAATGAAAGGAAAAATTGTGGTCACCATGATTTTTAAAAAAATAATAGCATCACCTCTGATAGCTGTTTTCAAGGCTGGCGATACCTCGTGCAATATTTAGACCTGCCTGCAATGTAACAGGATCATCACTATCAATTTTACCTTCCCGGCCTTCCATTTCTTTGCGTTTTTTAAATCGTCTAAAATAGTCTTGTATTATGTAGGTGGCATAAAATTTGCCGACAGTAACCTTGTCTTCATTGCCGGATGGCGGAACACATTGATCTAATATCTTGCGATTAGTACGTTTCAAAATTTGTTTGATTATCGCTCTGAGCTCGATATTGGCGTCATCAATGTTACCTCGGTTTACTTACTTTCTAAAGTTGTGAAATTCGAAATTTGCTCATTTACTTACTCTCTAAAGTTGTGAAAGAGGAACATTATCCAATGGTTGATTGGCTTGCATTATTTGACTCTCTAATTGGCTAACTAGACACTTAAGGCCAAAAAATTTCGCTTCTTCCAAAACACCTTCCAAACTCACATTAGGATCGACTATAAGCTGACCATGGCGAAGATAATTAATAATAGGTTCAATATAATGAGGACTCCGATCTATCAAGAAAGCACCCTACGCTGTTCGTCTTGATTGCTGGGTAACATGGCACCATCTTGGGAAAACATGCGTGCCAACATACTCTCCGATTCTTTACTTACAAGAGTTCATATAGTGGTTAAAACAATTAAAGAAAAAAAAATTAAACGCTTCAACGATTCGGTGACAGGCATATTTAAATTAGTCGTCTTGAGGCGATTCCCACCATAATTCGTGAAAGGGCTTTTGTTTTTCTTCTATTTACATTCTGTTAAGTCTTGGCGGTGTTTCATGTTATTGTAAACATCGATGTCAAGAAATATCGTTTCTTTCAATGCTCTCTGTAGTAAATGCCTGTTTTGTCTAAGTATACAGCTGTTATGTAATTTTCAAGTCAATTTACAGAAAATTTTAATCATTCGAAAGGCGCTAAAATATTCTATAACAAAATGTATGAAGGCGGACGGCAACTAAGTGTATGTCGAAATATCTATAATTTCTTAAAACATACGTTCATTGTGCACGTATGATACATATAAACATATACGAATATGTTTAATATCATAAAAAATGCAAACCAGCTACTCAATCACTGAGCACTGCGTGGGCGTGAAAAACAAATAATCAAAAACTAAATAAATAGTTTTTCAATGTTTTAACGGAAAGAAATGAAAAATTCCTTAGGCAATTTACAATCTTATATATTAAGGAAGTATTTTTTTTTTTTTTGTTTTCAAGTTAAACTTTTTTTGATTTACTAAAGTAAGATATTTTCGTGCATGTTTATGCCTGCATGTATGACATTTCGGATACATATTTTGATTATAGTTGCTTTTATTATACATTTTATGTTCGTTCTTGATTTCAGAGAATTGGATGGTGTACGCAATGGTGCCCGTCTTGAACCCAGAAAGATTGCTAAAGCTCCGGAAGGCCAAGGTTGTCCTCGTTGCGGCGGTTATGTCTACGCTGCCGAACAAATGTTGGCCAGAGGCAGAGTAAGTATATGATTATTTAAATAGCCATCTTTATCGGAGAGAAGTAAGCGGGAAAGAAGGGAAAGTATTCTATAAACAAACTCTTCCCCGGAATTTTCAATAAACAAATCAAATAAATTAACGATAATAATAATAAAATATATAATAATACAATAAATAATGGTCTAATACTTATATAATACTGATGATCATAACAATGATATGTAATGCGGTCTATAATATAACAATAATTATATTATTATAGTAATAATGTAACACTCAATACTAAGAGTAATGATGCAGGAAACAAAATTATATTCGACTGTGTCTGAATTTATTACACCCACCACCCCTTTCACACTGAAAAGGCTTAAAAAAAAAAAAAATGGAAGAATAAGTTTCTTTATAACATTAAATCGGCCTAACCGATTTTTTCCTTTCTTTTAGGGTATATGTGGAAATTTTTGTCGTGTGTCTATGGCAGTTTATGAGTAATTGGCAAAAAGCCTTGAAGAAGAAGAATATACACATTTTTGTGAGCGAGAGAAGCAAATATTTATCCGAGATATTACGTAAATGAAGAGAAGGACAGATGGACAGACATGCTTTGATGAATTGGATAGAATGGTCTAGTTTATATACACATTATTGGGCTTTTGAATCTACCTGATGCAAGTTGCAGAGATTTTGACAAAAACTGAAATTCTGATGTAGTGTAAGACTAGGGACGCGTCCGATTTCTTCCATTTTCGGAAAGGGACTATACGATTGCTATGATTTGTGATAAGCGAGAGAAACAGTTTATTTTTTTTTCTTTGGAAAACAGAGTTTTTTTCAGTGTACGTGGTGCTGTAGGCCCATTTCGCCCGATTTGACCCATTTCCAATAGCGATCAGGGTGCAACAATTTCTAAAGTTCATGCCAAGTTCAAACCCACTGACACAAACTGAGACGATGTGATTGTCTACTACAGGCGTTACACAGACAGACAGACGGACATTATTGAATCGATTCAAAATTTGAGGTTTTAAAAGTTTCTTTCTTGATTTTGTAAGCATTTCAATAATTTCCTTCGTCTGGTGGGAGAGAGACGTGTGTACAATAATAATCATAATATCGGTATAAGTAATAATAATAATGTAATCATTATAATATAATGTAAAAATAATGATCATAATTATTATAAAAATAATAGGGTTATCATCGAAGATGCTTTAAATGTTTACTCTGCAATCGCACTCTGGACTCGACAATGCACTGCGACGGTCCCGATAAGGAAATCTATTGCAGAGGTACAGTCAATGATGACAACAAAAATTTGTTTAATGTGATTATTGTTGATTCGTGTGACTACCAGATAAACGCACAAATGTTGTGTCTATGTTTAAAATAACTTGTTTTGTATTTTTTTTTTTTTTTGTTTGAAAGTAATTTAAAGCATTCATCCTCGTTTTATGTGCAGAATAATTTATTTAAATATCATAGAATATATTTGAAAAATTGCTTTAGGCCTTTAGAAAACATAGTTTTTTAGAATTGAACTGAATTGTTCTGACAACCTTCAAAATGTTAGGTTATTGTCCTCACTTTTATTTTACAAAGATTTTTTTAGTCCAAAACTATACTCTCTTGTCAATTTCTTAGGCTTGGCATAAGGAATGTTTCAAATGCGCTAACTGTTCTAAGGGCTTAGATTCAATTCTATGCTGTGAAGGACCCGATAAAAATATTTACTGCAAAGGTAATAATTGTTTTAATTATCATTACAATTGAAATTTCACAAAAAACAGTAGTCTAAAAAATACCGAGCCTAATAATAAAAATGGTTTCAGTTATTATCAAACGCTAATGCGAGCATTTGAGCTGAATTGCATGATAATTGACTTCTAAAATTTCTATATTTCTTAGACTACTTACTTAAGTTTGTGTGTATATATTCGCTTAACGACAGTTACTAACTTTGCGTATTATTTACATTTGTTTATTTATTGTCCTAAAGTTTGTTATGCGAAAAAATTCGGTCCTAAGGGTTACGGTTACGGTCAGGGCGGAGGAGCTCTCCAATCAGATTGCTATACCAATGGGTAAGTTACAGTGTTAAAGGTAAATAGTTAATGTTAAGAAAATCACAATGATAGGCTTTCAGGAGCGCGCTAAGTTTCAGCGCTAAATTTTAATAAATACTTACGACGCGATTCTTATGAACTTTCGGTAATGGAATGGATCTCGAATGACTTCTCTCTTGCCAGGAATGTGGCTTGTGGAGTAAACTTCTTAGAGTCCCAAGTGGGTGACATATAATCCTTGCAATATCGAGACATGACCACAAATAATAAAAGTTGATATAGTTGGACATATAATGAATATCGTCTTTCACACATAGATTTCATTGCATGATTTCGTTATCTTTCTAGTTTGTGGTGTCTGTGGCTGTTGGCCTGTTTGTGATCACTTGTGTGTCAATCTAAAAGCGTCTAAAAGAAATCTAGCTAAAAACTGAAAATTTTCTTTCTTCTTAAAGGTTGTTATGCTCAGAGATTCGGTACCAGAGGTTACGGCCATTTAGGCATGTCTTCATTAGGATTAATGTCCGACATTAAAGATTGCGAATGGCAAAGGTATCAAGTATATCTTTTATAAACACTTAATGCGCATTTGTGTTCGTTACAGTCTACTATCTATGTGTATAAACAACTAAAAGAACAGTGCGTCGTTATCGATTCCCTTACTCTGATCTCTCATCAGAAATCTATTAATCTTACAACAATTCCTCCATATTTCTTTCGTTTCACCCAATCGGTCGGTCATTATGTCTTTGCGCTAATCATTTGCAAAAAGATGTTTGTTTTTTAAAATAAGCAAGACACACACTTCCACAGGTAACCTACATTTGATTAAAGCTGTCCTTCTACTTCAATGGGAACTTTTTCAAAATACTGTCTCCGGTAAAAAAGGATGGATTATTTAATCATACTGATCGCTATAACTCTTTATTTCGATAGATTGCGAACTTTTATGCAAATTGTTATAGACTTAAGACAGCATTTGTCAGCGAATGATGGCTGCCTTCTTCTGCGAAAACAATGGTTTTTCAGAAAAAGTAATGAAAGTCAGTAATAGGTGCTTGCTTGTATTCTGATCATTATTTTCATTTGAAAACTTAGTGCATTAATCAAAATATTTTCTATAATGTTTTCCCACCTTTCTGACAACTAGGCGGCACCGTGTCGAAAGAACAATATTGGTGTAGTACCGATTGATATAGCAACCTATTTGCGTTGATTTAAACAACTGATAGTCGGAAGGCAGTATGTCTGTTGATTACACTGGATGCGGTAGAGCTTCCCATTCAAGCTGCAAAAGTGTATCCTTGACAACTCTCGGAACGTGTGGCCGAGCGTTCACATGCAAGACGATGACTTTGCATCTATTAATCATTATTTCTGGTCTTTCTTGCAACAATACATCGTTCAGTTTGGTCAATCGATGTCGGTAGATCTCTTGCTGATCCCACCACATGCATAGCAAAACTTTACGGCCATGAATATATTTCACTTCGGTGTTGGCGTGGATGGCCCTCCTGAACTAACGCACGACTATTTGCGAAAACTCTTCTTTTTTTGCCTGACAAGCAATGAAACCGCGATGCTGAAACGATTCGAAATGGCATCTTCAGTCAATTCGGATGATAGCCATTTTTCATCCTTTTGGACATCTCCCATCGCTGGCAAACGTCTGCAAACATCTCTACACAACCTTTTCCAAAATTTGAGCTAGCTTTTCATTGTCTTCGTACTTTTTTGGTCCGCCAGGCCATTCTTTGGTCTAATATGGTGAAGCAGCCTCGCCATAAGCTTCTAAAAGTGTTTGATAGTCTTCGGCAGGAGAGTCTTTCAAATTAAACGAAAAAATTGATTGAATATCGAAAATGCAATTTCGAACGTTCCCTGGTTAGCATCTGTACGCACCGAATAATCCAATAGTGCCGAATGAAAAAAGTGTTGCTATGTAAATGTAGAGAATGGCATTACTTACTTGCCTTATCATTTTCACCAATAAATGTCGCTGATCAAAATACATACAAGCACCTAAGATAACAACAATTAGAAAATTATTTTAAAAATGTTGAAAAAAGTTGTGCTCAATGGTAGTTCACATATTTGCTAATAAAATGAACATCTGAACCATTCGTCACGTGAAACCCACGAAAGATGGCGTGCTTGTAGCCTTACTTAAGCTCGATAGATTTTGCGATCTTGATATTATATGTTACCAATAATTACCGTTAACAGCATATCCTTTAAGGCCGTCTTAAGTGTTAACTTTTAAATCTAATTACGAAAGTTCTCGATGTTGTGATATCATTTTTTTCTACGTTAGTGAACACGCTCCCCGTGCAGGCGTAGTTGATGTCAGCAAGATTAAGGCGCGTCCCGGAGAAGGTTGTCCACGTTGCGGTGGTGTAGTGTTTGCAGCTGAACTTGTTCTATCCAAGGGTCGCGAGTGGCACAGGAAATGCTTCAAATGCCGAGACTGCACCAAAACCCTAGATTCGATCATTGCTTGCGATGGTCCCGATAAAGAAGTCTACTGCAGGACTTGTTATGGTAAAAAATGGGGTCCGCATGGTTATGGTTTTGCTTGCGGCTCTGGTTTCTTGCAAACGGACGGTATGACGTAAGTAAAAAAAAAAAAATTCCAAAAAATATTGAAAATTGGTTTTACAAATTTTATGGCAAATTTTCAGAGAAGAACAGATTGCTGCAAGTCGTCCATTTGCACCGCCTGATACGACTAGTATTAAGGCTCCGGAAGGTGAGGGCTGCCCACGCTGTGGCGGTGCAGTGTTTGCTGCAGAACAGCAATTGTCGAAGGGTAAGATGTGGCACAAGAAATGTTACAATTGTTGCCAGTGCCATCGCCCGTTAGATTCAATGTTGGCCTGCGATGGGCCCGACAAAGAGATCTACTGTAAGGCCTGCTATGGTAAAAATTTCGGACCCAAAGGTTTCGGCTATGGTCACACTCCCACCTTAGTGTCCACTTCGGGCCAAAATACTATGCAATAGTAAGTGCCGTGCTTCTTCAAGCGTTTTAAACAGAAAATAGACAAACACTTTTTTTTAATATATATAATATTTGTAGCCCCGAAGGAAAACCATTTTCAGGTCCCAAATCATCGAGTGGATGTCCACGATGCGGCTTCGCAGTATACGCTGCTGAGCAAATGATTAGCAAAAGTCGCATTTGGCATAAAAGATGTTTCCATTGCGCCGATTGCCGCAAATCTCTGGATTCGACCAATTTGAACGACGGACCCGATGGTGATATTTATTGCAGGGCTTGTTATGGTCGCAACTTTGGTCCTAAAGGTGTTGGTTACGGTTTAGGCGCTGGTACTCTGACTATGGCTTAAACAAAAAGAAAAAGAACGGAAAATAAACAAACAAAAGCATTTCCATATATCAGTTGAATACCACTACAACGATTAAAATGAAAAATGTTTGATTTAAAATTCAACTTCTATATTTGAAATATCAACGAACAAACGATCTAATGAAAACCGCACCTATACACAAATGGAATTAACGACCGTAAACTCAAACGAAACTTTTCTTTCTTGTTAAGGAACTGGAACGCTTAAAAACACAACAACAACAACAACAACAACAACAACAACAACAAAACAAATAAATAAATAAATAAATAAATGAAAAAAGGGACGAAAAGAACTACAAATTTGATATATGAGCACCTCAAGAAGTTGTGTATTGAACAAAGTATTTTATTTTTCATATTTTTTCTAATTTCAAAACGATAAACGATTTCGATTCTCTTTCTCTTTTGTTGGCAATTTCTTAATGTCCTTATATATACATATATATATATATATATATATATAACTTCGGCAATGATTACGCTTTCACGAAATTAATCTTATATTGATTGACGTATGAACGACGACTCATTATGTGCTTACAAATGATGTAAAAAACTATATGTGTATAGAAGATGATCTTTTTTTATATGTATTTTTACATACCTATTTATACAAACCTTTTCTAATTTATTTATTTAACTAACACATTTCTTTTAATTTATAAATATATGCAATAAACACGAAGCGTTCCACGCAATATTTAATGCGTGTAGAACCCATTTTGAATTTACTATGGACCGCTTTATATTTTATATGCGCCAACAACAAACACCATAAGAGACAAACCTGATTATTATTTTCTTGCATATATTTATAAATGTAAGAAAATGATGAAACACGCCAAAAAAATAAAGTGACATGAGATGAAATGTCGAACAAATACAAAACAAAAGAAAAACAAAAAAAAAAAAGATATCCAAAGTCCATTTTTAGAATTTAGTGCATCCAAATAAATTTTTTTAGTTTTATATAAAAATGAAAACTTAGTTTTAATAAACAAAGCTGGCATCAAATAAAAAATCAATTAAATGCGTATTATTTATTGACTTAGACTATGACAAAGGACAAAGTTGTCGTAATATTCTGTATTGTGAGGAGGCTTGTTGACAACCTAGTCAATCAAAGCGGAGCCTTGCAGTTGTGTTGCTCTAGTCACGTTGTGCTTCGGAAGATAAAAGCCACTTTGGCAACCCAGCTCAGAATGAATTATGAGAATTACAATTTCTTTTCGTTTCAATGAATGTGTTTGTTAAAATATTTTTATTGTTGCAATCAGAAGAATCCGAAGAAAATCATAAAAGTCGTCTGAACTTTCTGACTTCCTGCTGATAAATCATATTGAAAGACGATCAGATGACTCACTGTTTTTCAAATTCATATTTTTATTACTCTCACTGATCTTGATTATAACTGCATTATATTTATTTACTTAAATCGAATACGACTTCACAAGTGGTTGGTCTTGCGGCAATTAGGCTGTGACCGACTAATTCATTTTACATTGACTCCGATAAACTTTAAAAGCTAAAACTCACTCAGCGCTTGCAAATGCACTTGAGCCGCATTATTCGAGCAATTTACATTGGAGCATGGAGTTCATCAAAATGGCCTTTTGAAATAAATCATTTTTCATTCAATCGGCGGCAAGATTTTGTCGATTAATGGTAGTAATCTTCATTATTCGGAAAAGTTATTATGACGACACAAAAAGCTGCGAAACTTCAATTTAAGATTTTTCAAAAAGTAGAATGGACGGCTCATAAAACGACGCTTGCTTTAAGTTTAGTGTAGCCAGCGAATGTATTGCCTTAAGAGCTCACCTATTCTTTGTTTTTCGAGAGGACTAACAGAAACGAAAGTGAACAGTCTCGAACGTATAATTCGTATTCGATCCGCTTGAATAGTCGAGTCGGTGAGCGACTAAAAACTAAATGGTCGCGAATATTTCAACTAAGGTAGAACTTTCAATAATGGCAAGCATATGCCGAATAACTTAGCCTCTGAACCCATAATTTGTAAATTTATTTATAAAACATATAAACAATAAATAAATAAATAAATGTGTCGTAGCCTCATATTTTCCTCAAGTGAGAGCAAGTTACGCTCTTTCGAAGATTAACCCAAATATATATTTGTGCAACTTTCCCTCAGGTCATATCACGCCTATTATGACACTACGTATAAATGTTTTGGTTTAATTAGGAGAATGCTTTGTCTAATTAGGAAAGTTGATTAAGTGCTAATAATAGTAAAAAAAGGAAATTCCAATACGATCGACGAGCCATTGATAAAGCCAAACAAAAGCATAATCAATTAAAAAATTCAATATCATCTGAATATATTGACAACTTTCCCAGAAATCAATAAGAGCTTAGTCGCAATTTTTATCATGTTGACTGAAGGCATTCTACAGCAAGAACCTAGAAAGGATCGTCATTATCCCTTTTGCATTGTATGTCGAATGTTTTCACTAAGAGAACGCTCGACTTCTAATGAGTGACTATTATTGGTAAGCCAAACTTGAAAAATGCTGCGATGTCTATAATGTATTACTGGTCTGTAGACTTCTGGCTGTGACCAATGGCCTTTGCGCCATTACAAGCGCAAGGAATTCGAACGAAAGAAAAGTACTCGCATAAATTATCCTTCGTCTTATTTATATTTTTGTACAAAAGATTGAGAGTAAGTACCCGTGGCCAAGTTGCCCCCTAATGAGTAAAACAACCAAAATTAGACTGGATGAAGTTCAATCTATTCTTGACGAGCACCTTGACGAACAGACAAACTGCTAATGTCGAAGAGACTTGCGTCTGTTACGAACCACCACTGGCCCGAATAGCCATCGGAAGTTGAGCCGTTGACCAAAACGGTATTCAAAAAGATTACGACAACTGTGTCCTGAAATGAACATGAGATCGATCATGGTTGAAAAGGCCAAATGCTCTGAATTATGCGACAATTACTTTTTACGATCTTGTACAATTATTTTTTGCGATAGTCAACGAAGCGAGAAGTGAAAACGAATGCAAAGCTTACATGTTTAATAGTCCAATTTATTTTGGTAGAACATGTTGACAGCAGGTTTATTGGCGAACAATCGTAGACTTTTTGTGCATGTTGACTGGTCGAAAAACATCTTCAGACTTAAGCCAATTTTATCGTTTCATACCTGCAAAGGCACTTGCCATTTAACTTGTACTATATTTATCACATGTGACCTAATGTAGATTTTCAAATCCTAACTGTCTTCAGTAATCAGTTCAAAACGCTAATTCCTACCAGAAGGAAATAAAGTCTAAAAATCATGAGAAATTCCCTTGTAAAAGCAAGCGATTAAGTACTATAAGGATCGTGCAGTAATAAGAAGTTGAAGAGGGAAAATACTCAGTTTTCTTCTCTCTTAATGACAAGAATGCAGTAAGGATTTTGCAGTGCAGACTGCAAACTGTTCATTAATAATAACTCTATTAATACAATCCTATGCACATATTGCGATGAGATCGCTTTATATGTGTTTCTAAGTGCAGAATATTTATGTTTTTCAGTATTTATGCACAAATGGCTTGTGTTCTTGTTTAACGTTAAACGTGTATAAATGCCAATAAATTTGATTGATTTCGCATGCAATTCATGCAAATCAAGGTTTAACTGCCCACATGCATATGAAATCAATTTTCTTCAAAAGACAAACACAAAAATAATTTCGTCATGCCTTTATATAGATATATATAGAAATATACATATATATATTCGTGTCTATATAATTCTCTATTTACATATATACATGTATATAAACATATTGTTTGTGTTTCTTTCACACTTTACAGCACATTACTATCATTGTTGTCAATGGTTATATATTTATTGAATGGCGGACAAACACAATTAATTTTAGTTTTATAATTCACATTTATCTCGATACAAAACCGACACACCGACAAATGTCCTCATCCATAACAAAATTATTCGGCAATCATCGACAACCGACAACTCCAAACCTCTGGCTTCCCTTTCTATTTATTGAAATGGTTAAGCTGTTATCTGCACAATAGATCACTCAGGGTTTTGTTTAACTTCATTACCTCGGATGAAGCCGCTTAGGACCCATTTTATTTAATTTATACATTAACGATTTGCCCTCGATGATTAAATCCAGCGAGATCTTAATGTATGCTGATGATGTGAAACTGTTTTCTTCCTTTTCCGTAGAATCGCAATCACCTCACCTTCAAAGTGACTTGACTAATTTGGTTGCATGGTGCTCGTTAAATCTTCTGGAACTAAATCTAAATAAATTTAAGAAGCTTTCTTTCTCAAGAACAAAGTCATTCATTACTCAGTATTTCATCGATTCGCACAAATTGAAGGACGTCGATTCGTTCACAGATTTAGGCGTTCTATTTGACCAAAGGTTACGTTTCAACTTGCATATTAAGCTATCGTCTGCGCTTGGTCTTATAAAGAGCATGCCTCTGTTGTGCGGTCTCCTTCATATAGGTGCTATGTAGATTCAATTGGATCTGTTCAAAAGTAATTCTTGCTGTTTGCCCTTAGGAATTTGGGTTGGGACCCGATTGCCTCTCTTCCACCCTATGCAAATATCTTCCATTATCCTTACCGTCATTTGAGACTCGTAGATTTGTTCTTGGGGGTTCCTTCTTCTTCTGCGGGTTCTTGGTACTATTGACTTGTCCGCATTACCTGGTGAGATAAGCTTTAATGCCCCTAATCGCTTCTCTAGGCACTTTATCTTGATGAAGCTTCGTCAATGTAAATACAATTGTGAGCTGTGTAACCCGCTCAGAGTTGTTTGCAGAAACCTAAATGATGTGTATCACTTATTCTCATTATCAGACTCTTTCAAGTGTATTAAAGCAACTTTGCTTAATATGCGCGATTTACCTATGTCGTACTTAAACTAACATTTTATTCTTAATAACTCATTTTGTTTGTTGCCAAGCTTATGCTTATTTTTCTTTTTTTTTTATTTATTTATTCATGAATTATTATTTTTAACTTACTTTGTTATTATTCTTCTTCTTTTTTATCTTCCCTTTTATTGCATACTAGTTTTTAAAACAATTATTATAAGATTTTCTCTTGAGATGCACTACAATTGGAAAATAAAATTCCTTTCTTTTTTTTATTCGGTTTTTACCCTGTGCAAAGGCTTTAGGCATTTACTTATTTCATTTGCAATACAGAAATATGCATTGAGGACTTACGCGCCGCTTAATCGATTCAAATCCGTTTCCAATTGACGTGTTATATTACATAGTCTCAACCTTGCAATAATTAACATAACAAAATCAAAATCGACCGAAAAATTTCGCATTACTTCAAATATTCGATTCAAAAATTTAAACTTACCGTCGAAAGCTTTCTTCAAACCCATACTATAGAATAATTCGTAGCAATTTAATAATATTTACAAATATAGCTGAGACACGCTGTAAGACATATGCAGGTTAAACCGGACTTAGGGTCTTCACAAATCTACATATAACGTGTCAAAGCAATAATAATAAGTGCCTAAAAGCATGCAATCAAATCTCAAGACTCACTGCAAATTTAGATCTAGAGTTTACCAAAAGGAAAATCGTGGACCATGTGTCTTTTAGCTGCTAAAATATTTTCATTTAATCACATAATTGCAAATTAACAAACAACATACGAAAGAAAAGTAAGTGCATTTATTAATTTTCATTGATTATTTCAATAATTGCTCTTTGCTGGCTATTCATCCTATAATCGAAGCACATAAAAGTCTGGGAGCAACGAGCGTATGTTGCAATTGTTAACGAAAAGTAAACTTCTTAAAAACAAATATGTAAATGATGTTGAATGCATGTCAAATGTTCAGCGGTCTTGATTCATTACAAATAGTAAGTAAGTTTTTGAACACTCTAAGATATTCTTTCGAAACATCATTCCGCTTTAAAGACGTTGCAAATTCTCATTTAGAGCTTCAAGCGTCTTCGATTTTATTCTATTTTCAAAAAAAAAAAGAATATTCTCTTTCCATATATATTCAAACAAA
The DNA here is from genome assembly GCF_014805625.2 of Glossina fuscipes. Classification (NCBI taxonomy): domain Eukaryota; kingdom Metazoa; phylum Arthropoda; class Insecta; order Diptera; family Glossinidae; genus Glossina; species Glossina fuscipes. The sequence continues at coordinate 1,815,848 of NW_023998490.1, read as the reverse complement.
TGGTTTGGTTGAAATGTAATATATATTCTTTATTATATAAATGTATCAAAAATATGCATTCATCCCCCCGTTGTACATCTCCTGAATAGTTCTATACAATTTTTATAGGCGTGGCATTCGATTTTATCCTATTTTCAAAAAAAAAAAGAATATTCTCTTTCCATATATATTCAAACAAATGGTTTGGTTGAAATGTAATATATATTCTTTTTTATATAAATGTATCAAAAATATAAATTCATCTCCCCTTGTACATCTCCTGAATAGTTTTATACAATTTTTATAGGCGTGGCATTCGATTTTATCCTATTTTCAAAAAAAAAAAGAATATTCTCTTTCCATATATATTCACAGAAATGATTTAGTTGAAATGTAATATATAATCTTTTTTATATAAATGTATCAAAAATATGCATTCATATCCCCTTGTACATCTCCTGAATAGTTTTATACAATTTTTATAGGCGTGGCATTCGATTTTATCCTATTTTCAAAAAAAAAATGAATATTCTCTTTCCATATATATTCACAGAAATGATTTGGTTGAAATGTAATATATATTCTTCAGTATTATCGAAGCAGACTTTAGAATTGCAGGCAACCGAATCTATCACACAACAACACCAGTTTCTTGCTTTATTTTACGATCATTTGGTGAAGAGCTTTCAAGGAGAAGTAAAATTGTGCTTTCAAGTTTTCGAAGATCAAGAAGCTAATAAGCAGCCGTTTCTTGTTTTAGTAGAACTTTTACCTGCCCTGCAACCTGCAAGCAACCAGATACAATCACATTCTACAACTGCTCAAAAAATGCAACAGAATTGATTACGTTTAACAGAATTGATTCGGTTTAACCGACTTGGTCCCGGTTTTGCCACCACTTATTCTCACTTAACAGCATTGGTTTCGTGTAAAAGAACTGATTCCGTTTTTCTCCACGAATTATTCTCCATACGAATTATTACATTATTCAAATGTTCTCTTATTTCGTTCTTTTAAAATTGTCTGTAAATCTGTTATTCTTTAATGCCTTTATTTTGTTGAAATTTTCCATCATTTTTCTTATTTACTGAAAGCAACTCTGTGCTCTCTCCATTCTCCACACATGACATTTTTTCTATAAATGGTGTAAAGGAAAATACTAGCTAACGGCTTTCTGTGAAATTTCACGAGTAGAAGAAAAAGATTGGCAAACTGGAAAATTCTAAAATAATACAAAAGATATAAACAAAAAAAATTGGAAAAAACATTAATTTGTGTGATATTTAACAAGTTATTGTAGAGGAAGTAATTTCGGTAAAATTAAATCAAAAATTTGTGTTTAGTAACATTCGTGTAGCGTTCAATAAATTAAGTTATTGAAATAACATTTGGAATTACACGGGAGTACAATCGTATACTTTGGAAAATATTTTTGGATGGAGACCCATCTGCGTATAGATTTTCTGGAAATCTCGATGGTGTTTTTAGCGGCATTAGCTACTGTTTTGGCTTATCAAACTCAACATCTATACAAACAAAATATTGCTGCAGCAAAATTTATAAAAAGCTGAACATGATTTTTACAATGTCTTGTTCTAGTGCAAATACATGGTGATGGAAAAATTTATGAAGCTTCTCGTTGGCGTAATTAATGCAAAATTGCTCCAAACAATTTTGAGGAAAATTTTCTAACCCGAATATGTCTAAGACACCCAAAAAAGATTCCCTTCTTGAGCTGGGTTTGTGCAGTTGTTCATTTTTGATAGCAATCAAGCGAATGTTTTAGAATACAAAGCTTTTGCCATATCGTGACGGTTTTCGCGCATCTGAAAGTGTTGTAAAGAAAAGGAACTCAACCTTAGGCATGTGCCGATATGTGGGTATTGTATTAAATTAATTTATATAACTCTCGTTTTTAAAGAATTATATAATGTAATCTACTACTACTGTGTGTGTGTGTACCAAAGTTTGTAAAAATTTGCCCAAACACATACATGGATCATTATTAGACCGATAAACAGGCCGAAAACAAAAAAATTTATCTGATAATGCTGATAAGAAGACTCGAGTCTATCGCGAGTCACATTGACTGTTTTATTATATATCTGCATAGATTTGATCTTTTCTTATAATAACTGACGTAGAGTATAAATTTGCTTTCGTATTAAACGTGAAAACTTGGACCAGTTGCTTTGTTGACCTCCAACACCACAGGCGTTCCAAGTAGTGCAGAATTGCGATTATCTCGACAAAGTGAGAAGAATGTGTACTTGTTTTAACTTATTTGCCTGCTACTAATGTATTTCACAATTACAGGAGTGTCGTTTGGATAAAGTTATTGTTTATTGGTTTGGTATTAACATGTTGAAATTGGAATAAATGAGCAATTTTTTTTTTTTTTTTTTCTGAGACTCATCTGCAGCACTTTGTCAGTAATGGGCGAAGAACTAATTTTCTATTCCTTTTGGAAAACAGAGATGTTCTCAATTTACGTGGTGTGGTAGGCGTGTCGTACCGCATAGTAATCTAATTTATATGATTTATTGAGATTTTCTTTCAATTCGTTTTAATAAAATTAATTGCGGATATAAAAAATTAGAATACAATTTATTTGTTTTATTTTTTTTATTTTTATTTATTTTTTTTGGACCTTCCGTATTAATTTGCGTAAACATCTAAAAGTCATGTTAAAATTTTATATGAAACTTTTTTTCCCAATCTCGTGAACTATATGGAATTTTTGTGACATAACATAAAATACATAATTGTTTTAAAATCCAGATAAATAACAACTAGGAAACTTTTTGTCGACCACGACCGAGCCTTTTATACCCATCGCAGCTTAAAACTGATCAATACAGACATCTTAAATACATCAGAAGGCAGCGTACACGACATCTTGCGTGGAGATTTGGACAAGAAAAAAGCGACGCGTCACTTATACGATGGCTACAATGGCGAAACTGCGTGAATTGAACCTTGAATTGCTGCCTTAATCATCGCATCGCATTTCTTAGATCTAGGTCCAAGCGACTATTACTTGTTTGCTAATCTCAAAGGGATCCTGCAGGAAAAAACTTTGCAAAGCGGATTTTGAAATTCTTCATAAGTCGTTTTACAAAAAAGACATCAAAAGGGCAAAGAAACATTGGGCCGGCTGTAAGAGGCTTGAAGAAGACCATGTTGATGAATAAAGTCGAATATTGTAGAAAAAAAAAATTTCAATTTATTCAATATATTCAGATATTCGCTCTTTTACTGTCCGTTCATTACAATATCGGAACCGACAAATGCTTCAACATCATTTACTACTTAACCATACATTACCATTCACCTTCGGTTTCGACAATGTTATATGCCCCACAGAAAAACTTATCGTCATTATACTTATAACGATTAACGAACAATTGACAAAATTCAAGTAGATTTGGTCACTACCTCTCATTCGCCTGCCGATAGAGACATAGAGGTGTAAGGAAAAAAAGTTAAGTTGCTGTTAAAGGTCAGAATCTATTTGTTAAGAGACTGAACATCTATGCTTCAAGTTAATTACTTGTTGTTGGCAGAAAATTGAAAAGTTCTTTAGAAGCTGAACATCTCCGCGTTCATTTTGTGGCTTACTTTCACCAAAAAGTTGAAAATTTAGATTTCTTCGGCATATTGTTTGAACAAAAGCACAAAAAAAGGCAATCTATTTGCTGCTAATCAAAGGCGTAGTTTGGGGGGAGAAGCCATTAGTCTAAAACTCGACTCTAACCTTCGACAATTGATGCTGTACTTATTACCACATCCTTGTGTAATAAAAGAAGCTTGGATTGATTTTTTTTATATTTTACGTATGTAACGGGCTGACACATGTCCACAATATGTTGAATGTTTTGTAACGTTATTATAATTGAATTGTTTTTACGTTCTTAAATATTATACCAATATTGTACCAATAAATTCGTTCCGCCGAATTTGGTTGCTCATAAAATGTACGTGACACGTCCAATTTTGCCGAAATTTCTTATAAAGATATCACGTCTGAACGAGGTAAATTTCAGTTGTTCAAAAGTCTATAGAGCCAGAAGAGGACCTAGACCTAGGAATAATTTTCAGCTAGGGCTGAAAAGTATTACGGCACCCAGCAAGTTTTTAAAACCCCGCCCCTTCAGATTACTACTTGTTCAGTTCGAGACAGTGTAATTTTTAAAAGTCATCGGTTCACTCAAGTTGAAGATGTGTGAAAAGGGTCGACAGGTCTGCAAACCGGCAAGTTTGTGCCGAGAGGGCATGCATAAGTTACCCGATAAATGACTAAGGACCACAGATAATGATGGTGCGTAGCTGAGTGAACTCGATCAAAAAATGGGACGAATATGTTTACATACCTGTTGCATATATTAAATCAAATGCAAATTTAGTTTTTTACTATATTATGTCATTTATTATCAGTCATGTCCGGTGTCTCTTACCCATTTATTTATTTTTATATTATTATTACTTTGTTATTTTTATTTATTTATTTATTAATAAAAAGCATAAAAAAAATTTTTTGTTCCTCTTTAATAATGACGCGCTTTTAATTGTAATCAACAAGTTGTACGTATTGCTTGCGATTCGCCTTTTTCTTTTTTTACAAACTACATTCGTGGTTCAGTCATTCCCTTGTTCTTTTGCATTTCTTAGTATTGTTTCATCTCTCTATTTTACTGCAAATCCATGCATTTTGGTTACAATTTCTTTCCAGTTACAGTATTTTTATCAGCAATATCAATATAGGTTCACCGGGACCCTTTGTTATACTATATTATTCGAAATCATAAAAATCGTTTGCTTTAAAGGAACTTTTGCAGTTTGATGACAGGTGGAAAGTGTTCCTTTTAAAGCAGCAGGGCTTTCATCAACCTCCACAAAACCGTTCACCGTCTGTTAAATTAAAGAAAAACACTCCAAAAAATGTCAGGAACATCTAAAACATCAAAAGGTTTAGTTATAAGATTTAGTATGTAGTTCTAGTTATTATTAATTTGAAATTTACATTTAATTTTTTTTTATAATTTCGAATTGTTATTACTTTGAAATGTAAAAAATGTAAAAAATGTAAAATTTTTCCGTAAATAAATTGAAATAAAAAAAAAAGATCATTGTCTTATTTTTATTCAGCTTGATAATTATGTATTTTTATTTTGTTTTTTTTATTTATTATTATAGCTTTGGTCAATATTTATAAGAAAAATGGATCTACAAATATTATGAAATGATGTTAAAAACAAAAAAGCGCAAAGAGTAATAAATAATAAATAAAAATAATTACTTTACTTAAAATTTGGGCATTTTGGGTATTTGTTGGGCAGTATTACTGGGAAGGGCTGCAAAAACACCGCTATGATTTAGCGCATTCGCCGATGGCTTGATTATATAAAAACTATCTTTATAAGCAGTTAACGCATTGAAAATCGTTTCTTTGCTCGTCTTTTATATCTTACGATTAGTTGGGACGAAATACACATAAAAGAGTTTCTAAATTTATAATAAACACTTCTCATTTTTTCTTGTGCATTTCTATTCACTTTTTACGTAAAGCTATACGACGCTTCAATAACAACGAAATTGGCGCAAAGAAACACGCCCAGTTCAAAATTCTTGGCGAGTGGAAGCTCCAAACTATCATATCACCGCGCGATTTTGTAGAGAACATAAAATTTTTCAGCGATGAAATCCCAGCCACATTAAAAGCTGCTATTAACTGGAAAAAGTTTACGAATATAGTTCACCGGAGCTCGAAACGGGAGGAGCAAAAATCGGTGTTAGGTGAAGTCTCAACATATTTGCACGAAAACTTTGTGGCGAACTTACTAAGCGGTTGAAACCCAGCTCACAATAAAAAATTGCGTCGACTCAATGGATGAGCTGTTGGATGCTTACCCTGGCGCAGCTATCGCGTCCTACAGGGTAAGCCAGGACCTTTTCGAACGCTTCTTTTGCAGAATGGCGCGCTCTCACAAAAAAAGGACGAGATCGGCGGTAGAAATAATGAAGCTGGCGACGAGATTAATCAACATATAGATGGCATATGGGGAAAGCGGCTCCAGTACAGACAACGACTGCCACCTCATCGACAGTATGGACTATAAAGTAGAAGACCAGGCCGAAGAAGAGTTCGTACTACTCGGCATGAATGTGGTAGTCTTTGACGATGTACGCAACAAGGAAGAGGAATACATGCGGCTGCTCACGGGATACGGAATCGCTCGATACATCCGTGAGCAGCTACGTTGCCAAGCATGTCTAAAAGACCTCACGCAAGGGCAAGACGGTGCCTGTAAAGAAGTGAGCGATGAAATTCCCTCCAAAGACCCCAGAGACAGTTTGATTCTCACAAGCGAATTATTGAAAACGGAATTTGGGACAACAGAGGTCCACGAAGCTTTCTACGATGCCTGTGACCTGTTTTACGCGGCAATGAGATAGCATATGGCGGCATATAGGCAAGCGCATATAAGCATAAGCAACTGTGGTGGCACGGCTTGCCTTCTTCAGGGAAGGAGAATCCTGCAGCAGCGGAAGTAGTCACCGAATTAATCTGCTTGGCTACATACTCCACACACTATTAACAGGGAAGAATTGAAAGGAAACCGCGGTCTCCAGCGTATCAGCATTCTAAGGTAAATATATTATTCCATATTTCGATATCTAACCTTTACTAACTAAGTTTCTTCTATTTTAGTTTACGTAACAGTGCGCCCACCACCATGTATTAAAGGAAAATCATGCGGAAAACCAAACTATGTAGAGGTAATTGAATTGTTTTATAAAATTAACTTACAAATTACTTACTTTTTGTTTTCTATTTCATTGCAGATTAAGCAACAAGCATACGCGACCGCTCACCGCTTCATCATAATGAAAATGAGTTGCAATATTCCTAAGGTAAGTTTGTATTTATCCTTACTTATTGTTATTTATAACTTATTCACTTATTTTCATTTAATTTTAGATTAAAAAACAACTATACATCCCGCTCAGCGCCCCCTCAAAGGAGATTGTTTCCTCGTTCTAAGGTAATTATAATATATAGTAAGGTATATTTATAAATTACTTACTTTTTTCCTCCTTTTTTAGATTAGAACAATACAGATAGATTCTCCGCTCATCGCCTCATATAGATGAAGATTCGCTATATGCCAAAACTAAGATTGAATTTCCCCCTTCTTATTATTGTGCATAAATTATCCATTTGCTATAATTTCATTTCAGATTGAAAAAAACGCCTGCACTATCCCTTCAGTGGAATGCGATTCTTCCATAGGCCAAATGTGTAAGTTTGTGATCATCTTTATATATAATATTTAGCAATTACATTCATTTACCTTGAGCAGATATCAGCACACCGCACAACGCACCGCCCACTGTCAAGCAACATAATGCCATATATTTATTTATTTATCTTATCTTATGTATGTCTGTCTATATTATACTCATTGATATTATAAATTTATATTATATTATTAAGCGGGGCTTATTATTATAGTTTGAATTAAGTTTATAATGGTGTAGGCCTACAGGGGAGCCAGCCATTCAAAACAATAGGCAACGCACCTACCACGGTACCTCAATGGTGGTGCGGAAAACCGGACATTAATCATCTTAGGAGACATCTGGATCTGTAATACTGTACAATGATCAGTTTAGACTTTATAGACATTTAATCATCTATAAAATGCCCGCAAATCACAAATAGTGGGGCAATGGATGAATCTAAATAGACGCCAGGATGCACAGCGAACATGCGATGACCTCGATATAATGATAAACTATCAGAAACTGCCAGCGATATTTTATACAAAAGCCTACAGGAAAAGATCTGCTAAAAATCTAAACTCTTATAGCCAACATACGACTTAGGCCTCAAGGCCGATGAAGAAATATTAAAATTTTTGCCAATAATTAATTCTAAGTAATGAGGATTATTATTCATTAATAATAAGTTAAAAGGAGTGTTCCGTCAAACCACTTTTCCGTAAGAAGTTAATGAAATAAAACTGCGCTCTGACGAAACCGGTCATTAATTTTTAAGCAGTTTCATAGAACTAAATACCTTATATATATATATATATATATATATATATATATGAGAAGAGAGGGTATTCTGATAAAATGCAGGTTTATTGAAAACATACTTGTTACCAAGGTCAATAATCAAAATATTCGCCGTCACTATCCATGGTGTTTTCCTAGTTATCATATAACTTACGGATCTTGTCATCTTAGAAGCTTGGCGATTTCAAGCCGAAATTGTCATCGAGTTATTTTCGCATACCTTTAAGTTTACGGAACCGCCGATCTGCTAAATGACTGCATCGTTTTGATCATATGCTAATCAGAAGGAGACAGGTGTGGAAAATACACCGCCATCCGGAGGTGACAGGCGCTAATCAGAAGCAAATGGGTCTAGAGAATATACCGCGACTGGGAGGTGTTTCCATCCCAAGTCGAAAATCGCTTTCGTTGCAGAACTTATCCGAATTTTCTTTGCTTTCAAAACTACAATCTTCCAATCAAATCACGCAAATCACTTTCCAATTGTTCCGTAGCTTACTGCATTTTTATTCCAAGCCACCTTCATCCTTTTCCTAGCTTCAGGTGTATTTCTTCCAGTTCAATCGAGTCTAGAAAAGAAGAAAATGCGGTGGCATAAAAGACATCCATCTATTTACACATTGAACGACTGCTTGTAAATAACTGGAACTTGTACCGTACCGACATCAATGTCGAAGTTACATATTATTAACTAAATCTGAACTTTCGGAAAAAATTAACGCGTCGGGGGCATTTTATGAAACAACCAACTTCAATTCACAGAATTTATATGTACCCCTAACAGTTTCACTACATCTGGTGAAACGATCGAGTCATTAGAAAAGAAGATCAACGATTTATATCGATCTGTTTGGGAATCTCAATGCGGAATCCAAATTACATTACATGGAGAACCTTAAAGTAAAAATCAAACTTAGAAGAAAAAAAACGAAAACTAACGTCATTGACCTTTGTACACATCAATATCACTTTTTTCGTACGTAAATTCCAATTATTTTTTATTAAAATTGATAAACATACGTGTAAACAAATTGATGATGCAGAACATGTTTAATGAAATTTTGCCATTTATAGCGTTGTTGTCAGACTTTTCCTCCGTTTAAGACAAATATTTTTATATCCTCCTGCTAGTCCAAACTACTTTACCAAGGGATTCACACAAAAGCACTCTGTTAGGCGAGAGCGCAAGTTGATGTTTATATGTATTCGAAAATTATATCCAAATTTTTCATATGTCCGGGCTGCGTTTTTATTTTAATTATTTTTTTTTTTTTTTTTTTTTAAAATTATTTTAAAAAAATATTTTATATTTAATTATTAGTGAATATTTAATATAGTTTTATATATTTTTTTTTTCATTTTCCTTTCTTATTTTCATTTTTCCTTTAAAAATTTTATGTTTTTTCGTTTTTTTTTTTCTTTTGTTTCTATTAAGATTAAATAAAATCAAGTTAAAATACCTATGACTGAAGTTCTTTTTCTTTCTATTTGTATATATGAAAAGTAAATATTATGTGCAAGTAAGTGTGTTTATTTGTGTGTTATGATTTTCTTTTTTGTTTTCCTCTTAATTTTAAATTTCATGCCTTTTTTACTTTCGTACAAATAAAGGGGTATCTGCTATACCATTAAATTCTTAGACGAATTGAATTGAATTTTAATTGAAAATAGTTGCTTACCAAATCGAATTGAAAATGAACTTGTTATCGATCGATAACAAAATAACCCACAAGACCCTTACCCTTAAAAAACGAGAGGATATTTCTGTACATTCGTAGTGAATCGAAGTGATTCAAGTTTGCTAACTCATCGGTAGCTCCCGATCAAGTGAAAACTAATACCTCACCTCATTCCTCGAAATGGATAAAAAATCTAAATGCAACGTATTTTAAATTAACTTTTAAGAGAAGCTTTCTAAGGACCATAATACATATACATATGAAAATTGAATTTCGTTACGCTCTTCACTTCGATATATGCGGAACTTACGAGGTGAACATATAAATCAAAGACCTTACATAAAACATAAAAATGCCATAAATAAAAAAGGTCAAGAAAAAAAGAGGTTTTAAAAATCTTTAAGTTCTGCACGTTTGTTACTAGTACATCGCAATAGCCAAGACCGGATATTGATTCGAAATTTAGTGCAAATAATTATTAGAGCCGCCTAAAAAGCCGCAAAAAAAGTTTAGCGAATAAATGGGAATATAGGAAGCACAAATGTTATAGTAGGTCAGCACACGCCATTAAATACCCTTCACCTAAGACGTTATTAAGGAGCTGGTCGAAAAAGTGATTCGATCCCAACCAATACTGTTCAATAGTGCTTGTCGAATTATGAAAATACATGGACAGACATTAGACGGGCAAACATATAAACTTAGATCGGATTAGAAAGCGATGCTACCGAGTAGATTAGTATTATAAAAAGTGGGTCTATCTGAAGTCCCTCTAGATTTTTACATTGGGTTATTATGTCGGTGATGACCCAAATTTTACTCTTAAAAATTAGGCGGCCAGTCTTATGTGTGCGTCGTGTGTAATTACATCCATAAAATTTGTTTGCTTAGTTATGGAAAGATCTTGCCGTTTCATAAAGAGAATGAAGTTTTGTAGGAGCATCATCTCCAAAGTAATCTATTATCGGACCTGTTTTGGCTTTAATAAGACGT
>NW_023998490.1:1802327-1804712 GCF_014805625.2 Glossina fuscipes | reverse complement strand
ACCAATTTTAAAAAATAATAATGCTCACCATAGAGGATAGATTACGTAAAACTTTAGTATCACATATGACAAATAATGCTCTTCAGATTAAGTTCGAATGCATGCAAGGTAGGACAGTAACTTCAATTACAGTTCAAAAGGTCAAGCTTTTTCCTTAATTAAGGAATCAAAATTTTGATGCTTATGGTTTAGATCCGTAACTTTCGCCGTAAAAATGCTGTTCGCGTCAAGTTTATAATTCAACTAAATCGAGTCGCGGTTTTACCACCCACACAGTTGCCAAGAGAACTTGATACATAAGTCACACAAAGTATATAAAATTTTTTTTGTTTTCAGCTAATACAGTTACGTTTGCGACGCCATAAAATTTTTTAAAACCATAATATGAAAAGAAACATATCGTACCGTGTAACATGTAACCGTACCGTTATAACATGTAATAATGGAAGGCAAAAATTTGAATTTAAAACATTCGCACTGATTCTTCACACCTACCAGGCTGCGGCCGTCATCTGCTCCCTATGTTTTCCCTTTTTCTCGCTTCTTTCCGGCCGGTGACGCTTTACGTGAATACCGGACACACCCCCCAAGTGGTTGGAAGATAGTCTGTCATTTAATCTCATCGCTTTAAATAGTTTTTCAAAACTCTCCAAAATATGATAGATCATACAGGACCTACTTACCTGAAATGTTTGATGATTTGTTAGGGAATACATCACAATAAAACCATGACCATTTTTTATATACAAATCTCGCATTGAAGCAAATTGTTCTGTACCGGCGGTATCAAGTATTTCCAAAACGCATGGCGAATTGTCAACCTAAAAAAAAAAAGGATACACAATATAAATGCAAAGGCATTTAAATGAATTCATCTTCACACTCTTGTTTCAAGTGTCTTAAGTGGTTTTCAGCTCTCAGAGCAGCTATTTAGCATTAATAAGAATGTAGTAAAACTTCCATCTCTCGACGATAAATGTAAAGAATAAGAAAGTTATATTCTTACATCTTCAGTTGGATCTTAGATGTCTTAAATTTAAAGGTAGTGCATAACTGCACCAAGGTATTTGTTTTGGAATAATATCTGGTCAATGTTTATACAAAATTTTAGATCGATATCTACTTTCGCAACTCTTTTATGGTTCTTGCCTTTGCCTCTAACAGTTTTTGCTCTTTGCGCTAAGTCATCCAGTTTGGAGCGTACCTGTTCAGTTCCCACCGTACAAAAATAATTTATTGCTTACAGCATTACCGTCATTAGAAACTTTGTTTTTGATAAAGTCGACGAACGGTGACGTTGGCTAACCGGCTTTAATAATTAAAATAAGCTTTAATGCTCCTATCCGTTCTTGAAGGAGCTGTGCTTTCATAAAGAAAAACCTTAGCCAATGTGAATACAATTACAAAATATTTAATCCCCAAAGAGTCCTTTGTAAAAATAGGTGATGAATGAATGAATTCAATTTCTTTTTCTCTTGACCGAAGGCCTTATATACCATTAGCTATTTTCTTCTTATCGCTTGCCTATTGCTGATGGCACACCTATAACTACAACTTTTAGTTGTCAACTTCGCCTAATAAGCCGCCAACATACTCTAGGGCCAACTGCGAAGGCTTGCGTTTGATGCTTGTCACGACTGAGAGTTTTTCTTGGCTAGATGTACAAATTTTTTTCATTTTAGTTTTATTTCACTTTTTTCCCCCTTATTTATTCATATATAGATTTTTCAATTTTGAGATTTTCGAAAAATATCTGACGGAACTTTCTTGTTTCTTTTATTCCATATTTAAATTGCAATCTATCCAAAAAACAATAAGTAAATCTTATGACAAGGTGAAGACAGTACCAGAGATTATTGTACCCCGTCCAACACGTACAGTGCTATCTTGAAACCGTGTTATACGAAACTTTTTTATTTTTTTATTTAAACTAAAATATCACATACAGAATAACGTAATTTAAGCTTAGATATATCAAAAAGATATGCACCGCCCGCCTTGTATCGAAACCATGTAAAATTTTTTTATTTCTTTTAATTTTTTTAAAATTCATTGCAAACACAAATAATTAAGAAAAAAATCTATCCGCCCGAGTGGCCGAGTAGGCAAAGGTCTCGATTAAGAGCTCAATGATCGCATATTTAAGCCTCAAGTGCGGTTAAGTTTCCAATAAAGCCGATAGATAGCCTTAGATGCTAAAAAAACAGAGATTTTAAAATATGCAATGCAGTCCGACATGACCTTTACAAAAATGACTCATGACCTCCACAAAATTGACACACGACTTCCACAAAAACGACACAAGACCTTCACCGTACACATGACAAACTTTAATTTGTTTTGTCTACTAATTGTACTAAAGTCTTAAAACTTTAGTTTTAGAAT
>NW_023998490.1:1789174-1802317 GCF_014805625.2 Glossina fuscipes | reverse complement strand
TCTCTCTCTCTCTCTCTCTCTTACTCCCTCTCTCTCAGGTTATCACGAATAGTTTTTCGGATAACGAACCACTGGACACTAACAATGAGATCTGTTTCTCGTAATTGCATGCCATGGGTGGGTTGAAGTACTTTGGAAGGAAAGTCCTCCTGTACAAAACGCGTTTATTTTTTCTATTAAGTTCATATTCTATTCGAAGCAGCCAGTTGAGTCCTCTGCCAATTTGCTAGTGTTTAGTTTTTATATTAGAGTACCATTAAGATGTTAACGTATATTTGGAATCAAATGGATTGTGTCAGACAAATATTTTTTCCTTATCGTTGTCAATTTCGCAAATTGAAAGCTTTAGTTAATTAATTGTTTGAAATAAACCTGTAGTTGTCTGAACCGTATTGCAGAACCGCTGGCCTTTAGCATTAAATGCAATGGAGGATTGAATTTATATATAGAACCAATAGTAAAATTAACAATAATAAGCACATAAATTACGCCAGAATATTATGTTACTGCAGACTGTGGAATTTTTTGTTTATATTCTAAAATTCTAAAATTAACTTTTTTAAATGAAACTCTTATTTGAAATATGTGTCACTGAGCATTGATCCATTGTAATGAACGCCATAGTAGCGCACTGATTTCTTTGTGTAATTTTCTATTTGGTTTATATTCAAGCCGCAAATGAATCTTAGTTTATTGTTCTTCAATAGATTCAAATTAATTTATTTATTTTTAGAATAATACGAATATTTTCGGATAGTTTAGCCCACTCTTCAAGTTAAGACCCATCTTTTAAAAGAATTCTTTTAACTTAACCGCTTAAGTTTATTCCTTCGATGGTGTTCCTTTTCTGACACGCGGAAGTATATACCCCAGTGAACCCGTAAAAGCACAGATGTTATATTCGATTGATGAATGCATTTTATTCAATCTAATATGGGTCATTTTTTATAATGACCTTTTGTAATTTTTTTGATAAAAAACTTATGCCATTGCCGTAAGATTTCTATGACTTTTGATCGGAAATCTGAAACAAGTCCCTTTCGAAAACTTTTCTGAAATTACACCATTAAGAAAGTTCTGCGGAAAGCGAAACAAAGGAGGGTCGGAGGAACAAATTATGGATGCATCAGAACTCTTCAATGAACCTCTCGATTTTTGCTAAACTATTAAAAGTGCATATGGGATGGCATTTTTCCTCGTCCGTCATCAACCTCAGTAAAAATTTCTGATTTCGTTTCAACCATTAAATTGTTCGCTGTTAACTCATGTGATCCCCCAAAAAATGTGATCCCAAAGAAAACTGGTTTTTGACCGATGTTTAGTTCCGCAGCAATATTATAAGACCAAATGTAACGATCTTCGACAATTGTTTGAAAAATTTAATCCATTTTATTAGCGATTGCACGTCCTTAACTTCGAAACTTGCAGAACGGACCAAAGCAATTCATTTATCTGCTTCTGATAGTGATGAAGCATCTTCGCTACAAACGTCACGAACTTTTTCACAAGCCTGCAACCTAACACTATCGCCTTATCCAATGTTAAAATGCAAAATACACAACAAAGTTTTTCAAAATTTTTGATTATTATTTTTAAAATGCAAAAACTTTCGACTAAAAGGACAAATATTGCTGTGTTTTCTTTTTTAAATTATCTATGGGGTATTGCTTTTCATGGCTACTTAATATGACTTGATAGAGTCACTTTTGCGAAATGTACAGGACTTTAAAGCTATCCACAGGGAAAAAAGCCTAACATAATTGTAAGTCGATTTAGCAAATCTCAGCTATTCGTTGACTTGCATGTTGCCTTTTACTAAAGTACTTACGGTAGCAAAACTTGATATAACACGTTGGAACTTAAGACATAACACGTTGAGCACAGTGTTTCTTGTATTGTTTCTATATCACCAATTGAGAACAGTAAAGTGACGCAAGATATGAGGAAAAACGCGAACGTTTTTCCGATATGATATCAAAACTTCTAATTTTCATAAAGGCAAAAAATGAAATGGAAAATTGACAAGGAGTTAATACAATACACTAAACGAAGAACGAATTTACATAATCTGTGCGACACAACAACGGCATCACAAGTCTATCACAGAATATTTTCTCTACTGTTTCTCTATTTTAATAACATCACTTTATAATACGCTTGGCACTGGAGAGTATTATTATAGTTATTGCTCCAGCACAAAGTTGCAAAAATCATGACAAGAGAACACGGCCCCCACAGGCACTTGTAGTTGTTGCAAGTGTGACAGATCACAACGTTTGGCTCATTCATTTTTTTATTGTCAACATATTTTGTAAATATACCAACAATGTATGGACGATTTAAAGGCTACCGGATCACTTCGATCATATGCTCGCCTGTATGGGAAACTCCACCACATTTGAGATTTGAACCCGCGCACATTGGGTTGCTAATCGCGACCCTTTCGCTACCCGACTATTTGTAATTTTGAACGCATCCTGTTCAATTATGTTTTTGAAAGCCAGTCTTCTAAAAATTAATAGTTCCGGCTTGTCTTGTGTAAGGGAAATGTCTACTGATTATATTATTGTAACTCCTGGTCAAAAAGAGAGAAAATAGAAGAGTTCTTAAGAACCGGTTAATTTATCGGCTAAACTCAGTGCTAAGTCTAGAGAGCGCAATAAAAAACATTTTCCTGAATAATAAAATGAAATATGTTTTGCACAATCACTAAAGTTGAATAAAGATTACTTGCCAACTGCAAGAGTACTAAATTACGCTCAGATGATTTAATTAAATTCGATATAAATATTTTACACTCTCAGTAATAGAAAGTGAAAGTACGCCTATGATTATTACTGCACACTGAAGACCTCACTAAACGCATTTTGTTCTTTAATAAGATAGTTTTTTTCAGCTCAAAGCATACAAACACAATATATATATGTATTAACTTTGTAGACATAAGCATATCCTTGGAGGTTAGAAGCGAAGCTAAGACTCTGTAGCCATTCTCGGTGGTGGGCAACAAAATTGCTAAAGAGTAAAAATATCTATGGATCATTTTCATGAAATCTTTTAAATAAATCTTTAAAGGTATATACGATATTCTTCTAGTGTTGGTGTTTTCGATAACCAGCAGTTTAATTAAAAATAATAAAATTCATATTTAACAATGCATTCGTTGCACTTGACGGTAAATGAAATAAAATAACACACCTAGCCTTTTTTTTGGGAAATTTCAGATTTCTTATTACACATGTATTTATTTAAATGCACTCACTTCCACTCATTTGTGCATATACGCAAATATGTACAAACTTTTACATGCAAGTATACGTATGTGCGCGTATCTATGCACACGTACGTACGTATGTATTGTTAAGTTCTGTGAAGGGTGATTAATCAGATAACAAGTTAATGTGATAACTATGGGCATCAATTTATTTTCGAGCCAATAAACTATATATTTACTTTTTTCACATTTTTACCAAGTTCAAAATGATATGCTAAATGTATGCTAAAACAAGTTCAAAAACATTTTTATATAAAAAGTATTAGCATTTTTTATATAATAACAACCACACAACTGATACGCACGGAAACACACACAAGCACACTCCATATTGGACGGGTGCGGTTTTTTTCTGTTTTTTATATTTCCATTTATTTTTTGTAATTTCAAATATGAATATAATTAGGAAGTTGTTAATTAACCTTGCTCCACCTCCTTTTCATGCACATACATAATATTATGAAATCAAAGAATATGCAAAAATAAAAAAAAGCAATGCAAAAATAATAAAAAAAATAAAATCTCCAAAAATTGCAACGGACATACCTCAATTTCTTTGCGATAAAAGTCTTCGATTGTGGGATCATACTTTTCAATAAAACATCCAGATACAAATTGCACTGTTAGAGCAGACTTGCCCACACCTCCAGACCCCAGAACGACAACTTTGAATTCACGCATTGCAAACGTTGTTGTAGTTGTTGTGACTACTGCTCGTTAATAATGTTGTCGCTAGTAGGTGAAGTAGTTGATATTCTGGTGTTCGATGACGGCTAAAACAACTGTCTGCCTTCCTGCCTGACTGCCTCCCCACTCCACTGCACTTTTATTGGTTGATGTTGTTATTCTTGTTTTTTTTTTTTCTTTTGTAATATATAAATTTCAATAATGCTTTATCCTTATTTTGAGCCCTCTTCACGTTTTCTATTTAATATTTTTCACTCTTTGTTCGTTTGTCAAAACACTTGCACTTTTTCACTTATTTTAAATAAAAATGTTTTTTTTGTTCTTTGCCTTTTTATCCTAACTATCCTTTACATAAAATTATTCTAATCAAGGTAGACTTAAAATAAATGCTACAAAAATGTTTATGCGGTTTACTAAAATAATTGATACTTTTTGTGTGTTTTATTGCTTAAATTACGACGATTGATTCTTTTGTTTGTGGATTTTCTTTCTTCTTGTCTTTTTTCGTTATTTCGTTAAAGAAGTTGGTGTTGTTGCTGCTGTTGTTGTGGTTGTCAGAGGTGTTGGTACTTGTTGTTGGAGCGAGCGGGGATATTTTTCTTAACATATAACGACCGAAATGTGAACGAAAAAATTTAAACAAAACACCTGCAAATCTTTTGTTATTTTTACATATTTACGTTTGCAATTACTAAACATTTTTATTCAACATTAATACCACGCTTTTAGACAATACGACTTTTCTCAATTGACCACAAACAATGTCTTATTATACATAAAAATTAAAAAATAATTAGCACAAAATTTTTGCTTTGTCTTCTAAAACTTTTCACATACACTTCTACAAGATAAAAAAATTGGGATAGAGTTACCAGATCCACATTAAAATTACAGACGATAAGTATTTTACTGTATTCACAGTGATTTGTTCTTTTCTCTAACAGATTTGCATTTTATGGAACAAATTTGGAATATACAATATATGTTAGTAAAAAATATATTTTATTCTATTAAGGACTTCAGGTAATTTTCATTACTTTCCCTGGTTACTTGATTCATAACAAACCCAACTAAAGGCTATCTATTTGTCACAATAATTTTTTATTCAATCTTTTAAAACACACTGCTACATATAACCAGTCATCGCCATGCAACATATTAATATTATCACGAGTTTCGGCAGTGTAAACGCAGGGCATTCAAACATTTATGCGACATTAATAACAAATTGTAAATACATATCGAACCAAAGATGTCCAAACCAAATCGGGAAGTAAATAGTAAACACTTATTCCAACCATGATAAAATTCCTTCCAATCATCATGAAAATCTCCTCGACCATTACAAAAATCTCCCCGACCATTGTGGAAATCTTCCCGACCATGATAAAATTACTTCCAACCATTTATTTTGGATATACACGTGAAAATTTTTTGTCTTTATTTCCTTTTTAAGAATTCACTTTATCCTTATAATCGGGCATGATTAATATTTTAATAGATGTCGATAATCTAAATAATTTTAAAAAACAAATCTTATAGTTTCTTCTTTTTCTCTACCTGTATTTCTCTTGTTCCCTTTTGGAATTTCACATGAAATATAACTAAATTTATAAATTCCGCATATAATATATCATTTCGAATCTCAACTATTTTGTCATATGAAATTCGATCTTTTTGTACGATTTAATTAATAAGACGGATGCAGAGATAAAATTTACAAATTGATTTCATTCATTCATTTAGCTTATACGGGATATAAAATTTTGAAACTACCTTTTATTACTTTCCGTAAAGCAGTCTTTTCTTTTTTTGTATTATTATTACAAATTATCTCTTAAGTATTCCCAAAAACAAAAAAGAACATTCTTTATATTTGTTGTTATTAATTTTTTTTAGAAATATATTAACGGCTCATTTAAAAAAGGTTAGTATATTTTTGTGTTATAAACAAAATTGAAATTAGTTAAAAAATCAAATAAGTTTTACTATTGTTTTTTTAATTTTTTTTATAAATATATATCTAAAAAGATTTAAAAATTGAAAGCGCGCGGCTTAAGGCTTGTTGAAATGTCAGTAATCTTGGAAGGATTTGGGTACAAAGCTTAAATACGCATTAAAAAGCAAAAGTAAACATCAACTAAACTTTTTTAAGGTTTCGTCTAAAGTTTCACCTCTTTTTTCCGCTAAACGCTCTCAATCGACCGAATTGTCCCGTTTCTTACATTTTCTTTCTCTCTCTCTCTCTGTGGTATCTTCATTTTTTCCCCTTTTATTGGGATATTCCAAATTGGTTTTAAGTTCGGCTGCTTTGGCTCCAACTTTTTTCAATTTATGTAAATATCTTATTACAGGATGTAGAACACTAGATACTAAACACTTTCACCACAATCAACGCCGGTTTTATTTATTTGAAAGATGGAATTGAAACTCATTTAAATTTAGGTCAATTTTTAAAATATTCACTTCTCTCATTTGTACACGATTTCATGACGTCAACAAAACAAAATTCTTTAAGAATTAATTGTTATTAAACCAACTTGTAATATAGAACATAGAACATAGTTTGTAGAATGTAGTTTGATCATAATTCATCAAAGTTAGCGGTTTGTAGAATATATTTAGATCATAATTCATCCAAGTTAGCATATGTAGTATACTGTATGGCGGCGCGAATTTTGAATGAAAACTACATCGCCTTTAGCAACTGACGCTGTTGATGATTTATAACAACATTGCCACATTTTACAACGTTAATTATGATTTTTATGTTAATAATTATTAGCAAAATTCAAAAACAAGCAAAAACGGTAGTACATTTACAACACAACCACATTCGGTACTACTCTTACAGCAACAGACACACGCGGTACTATTTTTACAGCAACAACCACACACGGTTCCAGATTTACAGCAAAAAAATATACACGGTACTACTTTTACAGCAGCAAATACATATACACAAAAATAGTGGTTTTATTAGTGGTTTTAGTGACCACCATTTGTAAAATCAACAAGAAAAGTAATTGCTTCTCAGCAACGACAAACTGTCAGAGTTTTTTTTATCGTGTAAACACAAATTAAAATCTGCGAAGAATCTAATAAATAAAAAAGATTTAAAATAAGTAAAATTTTGCAGACAAATAAAAACTATAATTAATTTTAATGTTTCATTAATAGAACAGGTGCGTAATCGATTTGATTGCCCTGAAAATGTGGCTCAAAATATTTCCTAATTTTGCTGGGTGAAAATTTTTCTTGCGTCGTTCTGTATCCACATTTATAATGTATATATGTGGCGGCTGTGCACAGTGATATACATATATATAAATATCTATATATTTATGTATACATCTACGCAATGTTAACCATTTTTCTATGTAAAGTAAATGACGTAAAACTATAATTGCTTTGGATTTTCTTTGCTTCTTATAGTTATCTAAAATTTGAAATAAGAAAATAAGGTAAATATGTTTGACTCAACGCAGGAGATTAGTTTAGAAGTTTGGCAGCAGTGGATTTTAGATGCAATTTCCAAAATACGTTCGCAAAAGCAAAGGCCCAGTGTACAACGTATTTGTCAAGCAATTGGTACGCACCATAAATTCCATGAAGACATTGTGGCTGAAAAGTTGGAGCAAATTGTAGAAACTGGAGCTGTTATTAAAGTTTATAATAAAGGTTTGCATTCTTATAAGGCACCGATGGCGAAACGTGTTATTCGAGTGGAAAAAAATACAAATTTGTGCAAAGTTGTTGCTCGCGCGGTGCACGATTTAGGCGAATGCGAAGGTTCATCAATTAAAAGTATTGAAAATTACATTCAAAAGTTCAACACTATTGAAATGATTGGTGAGGCCGATTATAAAACGGTCATAAAACAGTCGATCAAGAAAGCTGTTGAAGCCGGTTTTCTTATACAGGAAGGAAAGCTTTACAAGAAGGGACGTTCTTTGACCACACCAAGAAACTCCAATGCTTCAGCCGACGTTCCAGTTCAAATAGTAAGTTGTCGCTGCAATTTTTAACTTAATTTTTGAGAGAGAAAGAGAGAGAAACTGGGAGTTAAATATCAAAATTTATCTCTCTATTTATCTATTAAGTATCAAAATTCTTGCTCTTGGATTCTCCGGCTACAAATATTATTGAATGTCTTT
This sequence comes from Glossina fuscipes, assembly GCF_014805625.2. Taxonomy (NCBI): domain Eukaryota; kingdom Metazoa; phylum Arthropoda; class Insecta; order Diptera; family Glossinidae; genus Glossina; species Glossina fuscipes. The sequence goes on along the minus strand of NW_023998490.1, from coordinate 1,794,199 downwards.
AACATTATTTTTATAATTTTATAGGGCAATGATGTCTGTAAACATTGTTCGGGTAATGCACAAAAGAACTTAAATGGCATACCGGAACCTTTAAGCTCTTGTAAACAATGTGGCATTTCATTGCACACAACTTGCGCTAATATAGCGGCCAAGTGTAAGACACAATCTTTTGTATTACTTTATATGTTGGTAACGAAGGGAACTTCATGGTATTGTGAAAACTGCGTTAAGTGTAATGTGTGCGGCAAAGGCAACAAGGGTCCTTGCTTATTGCAATGTTATGTGTGTCAGAAAAATTATCACCTAAGTTGTTTGGATACGATACCCGACAAAAAACCTAAACATCCATATCGTTGCAGTACCTGCTTAAAATTAAATACCGATGTCTTTCGAATGGCTAAGGGTAAAGAAACTCAGAAAAAGTTAGTTATGACGAAGCAAAGGTATTTATCAAGTTTCTTTTCAAAAAAAAATTATTATTTCTTACATTTTTCACAATTCTAGAAATTCTAACACCGGTTCACCCAGGCAACAAGCAGCGAATACTTCTTCACCTTCAAATCGGACTAATAACGTTACTTGTACTTCCAGCACTACTCCTACTAGCTCACCGGAAAAATATTGGCCAGCCGGTCGTCAGCAACGAGGTTCGAACAGTAAAACTCCAATCAAATCACAGGCTGTAATGTTTGAAAATCATCCTTCTACTACAGCGATGGCTAGAGCTAGAAACTTGAATGCTGAGGAAACATTGAAACAGCATCTGTCTGCTTATCATGAAGCAGCTGCTTCGTTAAAGAATCGTAATAGTCGTAAGCGCACTTTATCAAATCTTTCCTCATCGAGTTCATCAAGCGACAGCGACGACGAGCAGAATAACGGTGATGAAGATCCGGATAACGATGATACAACTTCTTCAGATTCTTGTTCGTCAACAACAAGCAGTGGATCGGATTCTAGTGAAAGCAGTTCGGATAGCTCAGATTGTGATGACAATGACGACGATAATGACGACGATGATTACGATTCTGAGCATAGTGATTCCAAATCTAACATGATGTTAAGTCAAATATTTAAAAAACAAAAATGCGATAGTTTGCTAAGTACTACTTTAAAAAATAAACAACAATCGCAACAAAATGTCGCGCATGGTGGTCTCCAACAACATCATCAACCACAAAAAGAAGAGGAATGGGGCTTTGCGGCTGTTGCCAAAAGTCATGCAGATATTTTCTCTCAAAACAATAACAGTAGCACTGCAAAAGATTCCAACAAGGAAATGAAAGCAGTAAAAAAAAGAATCAGCGAACATTTTGCACCTTCAGCAAAAGATAATAAAAACCACACTTTGATTAGTCATTCGCAGCAACAACAGCTAAAACAACAGCAAAATATTAGCACAACTCCAGCAAAAGCATCGCCCAATAGCACTAAGTCGTCATTGTCGGAACAGAAACCTTCAATGATGATTAAATACAAACCTAAACCACACCAGGTAATCACAGAAGGCTTAAATAAGAAATCCAATCAGCAACCCATTCAGAAGAAAGCAGTTTTATTGAAATCTATGCCGTTGGATAAAAAGGACTTACAAAAACCACCAGAGGAAGAGGATGATGAAGAAATTCCATATCTTTCACAGAAAAATGTTATTAAATATAAACTATTAGAAGATATTACTTTGGCAAAGTGTCAAGAGAAACAGTGTGAGACAGTAACAAATAAAGAACCAGAAGAGCGAAAACCGTGGGAGGTCGATATCGATGAAAATCCATTTGATTCGCAACCACTGCCTAATGGTGTGACTCAAGCTGACGTGGACATTTATAAGAGGATTCGTGAGCGCGCTAAATTAGCCATAACTGGAGCTCTAGAAAGTCCAAGTAAACTTATAGCAAAACCATCTCTCGTTCATTCTCAACCGGATCGCTGTCCAGGATCAATAGAAATCGGCAAATGGCACATAGAAACCTGGTATTCAAGCCCATTTCCACAGGAATATGCCAGGTCTTAATATCGTTTCATAATTTAAGAATTGTTGTTCAACAAGTAAGTGACCGCCATTATTCAATGGAAAAGAATTCAAAACTTGTTAAAATTCAGGGATATGAACCGTAAAATTTGAAAGACGAGAACATTCTTCTCGAATTTGTTAAAATTTACCATAGATCGCTTTCATTTAACGCTTTAAAAATTTCATCTACAATGCAAGTCTGTCGCACAGTCAATCTCCTCTTTATATCCATGTTGCATTCGGTTGTTTTCTTGTTGAACGAACAGAAAAATACTCTAAATTTTGTCTAAATTTCATTTCGTTTAACAAGTTTTCTTTATTGATTTCTCCCCCAATGCAGATTAACTAAATTGTACTTGTGTGAGTTCTGTTTGAAATACACTAAAAGCCGTTCGGTATTGGATCGGCATCAGAATAAATGTACGTGGAAGCAGCCGCCTGGCACTGAAATTTACAGACATCAGGATTTATCAGTATTCGAGGTCGACGGAAACATAAATAAAATTTATTGCCAAAATCTTTGCTTACTGGCCAAATTGTTTTTGGATCATAAAACTTTGTACTACGACGTGGAACCGTTCCTGTTTTATGTACTCACCAAAAATGACAACAAGGGTTGTCATTTGGTAGGCTATTTCTCGAAAGAGAAACATTGCGCTCAAAAATACAATGTTTCCTGCATCCTGACAATGCCACAATTTCAAAGGCAGGGTTTTGGCAGATTTCTTATTGACTTTAGTTACCTATTAAGCCGCGAAGAAGGTCAATTAGGCACACCGGAAAAGCCCCTATCCGATCTCGGACGTTTATCGTATTTCTCGTATTGGAAGTCAATTATATTGGAATACATGTACGATCACCGTAATGATGAGAAAATTACATTTCACGAAATCGCCATGGAAACCGGTCTGACAGTGTCCGATATTGCGTTAGCTTTGGAGTTGCTCAATTTCATCAAGCTGCGTAAAAATGAACACGATATACGTTATCAAATCAATATAAAAGTAGATTGGCAAAATGTCATAGGTCATCAGGAGAGATTGAGAAGGCGTAATAATCGCATCTTAATTGAACCTGAGCGATTGCGTTGGAGTCCTTTGCTTAGTAATCTTAAGAATACTTCTTTAGATCAATCAGGGGGTAGACAAAGTTTATCTCCTCGTAAGAATAATTTACAAAAATTTGACGATAACAAAAGAGAATTAAAAGAGAAAACTTATAAAAAAGAGACGATGGGAAAATGTAAACCAATCGGCAGAGTTGGCAAACATAAAGCAGAAATTAAAGAAAAAGTACCGGAGCCTGCAAAGGAGAGTGCAGCGTATAGCAAAAAAGCAACAGAAGCGAAGAACAGAGCGGGAAACTATAAAAGTGTCAATGGGCAAGAAAAGACGGGAAATTTATTTCCTGAACTGAAAGGAATAAATGATACTAAAAGAATTACAAACGTTACAACGACTCCAACAACGAAACGTAAAAGAGCTTATAGTTCTCCTTCTACTGCCCCAATAGATATGAAGGTACCAGAAGTGAAAAAACAGAAACCCGAAAACCATAATGAGGAAAGCATGGACTTAGAACCACCTTTAGAGGAAAGCAAAGCCACAGAAAATGCAAATAAGCAATCAGAGGAAAATGCAGCCGCTAAAATGGAAGCAACAGAAAATCATAAAGTAGCACCTGCCCCTTCTTCTAGTAGAGCCCAGCGATTGGCAAATCGCAAGCAATCGACACCTCAACCCTTAAAGAGGAAACACGAGGAACCAGCAGAGGTAGCTGCTGAAACATTACAATCAAAACCTAGTGAAGAACCTAAACTGAAGGAAGACACAGTGAAGAAATTTGCTGACTTAAAGGAGGACACAGCAAAGGAATCTTCAAAATCTCTCAAAACAACAAATGAAACGGAAAAGATTAAACAAAATACAACCGAACTTCAGGTGGAGCCTAAACAATACGACAAACGGGTACCGAATTTATTTCCGAAATTACGTGCCAAGAATTCCGGTAAAATAAACGATGAGACTATCAATGACATCGACACTGATGTTAAAGACTCATCAAAAGAGCAGGAGACCCCAATCGAAGTCACTAAAATGGAGGTGCAGCCTCCTGAGGTGGTTACACAAACTGCACCAACAACAGCACCTATCAAAGTGGAGCCAGTACCACAACAATTGACAACCATAGCTAATAGTGTCATTAAGTCTACCGAAGCCGAAGATAAGGTCTTAGAAGCGGTGGCTAAAAAGACCAAAAAGACTTCGTATCAAGACAATGATTTAGAACGTATGAAAACTGAAGTCGTTACAATGCCAACCTTTGTACCCACGCAAGCAACGGCTCCTTCAAATATCGAATCAAACAAAGAAGAGGCTATGCCAGTTGTAATATCACAAAACATTGCTAGTACTGTTGTATCGGAAGAAGAGCAAGTCAAACCACAACAAGTGCAGGAAATTTCTGCGGTAGAAAGTGCTAAAGAAAATGATAAAGCCGTACTAACACCAGCGTCGGTGCTTACGTCATCAGCGCAGACATTATCAACAATAACAACAAGCGAAGCAAGTGAGCTAATTAACGAAACTACTAAAACATCAGCAAATAAAACCCACGACGATGTGAAGGAAAAGTTAGAAAATCCTTTGAAGTTCACTTCCGCAGCATCGCCGCCTGCAGTGCCAATAATGACACTTAACAGTGTCGATATTACACAATCGTTATCTTTACAAAAAGCAGAAAATTGTGAACTAAAGCAGGAATCGGTTAGTCCCGTTAACACCGCGGAATCAACAATGAAACCTTCGTCTCTTAGCGTTGATATTCCAGTACGTCAAGAGCCTGTTATCACACGTAATGAAACCAAGCTAAACGTAAGCCCTAAGTTGCCGGAAAAAATAAGCGAAAGTAAGGCTTCACCGGAAAGTATACCGAAAACTGAAATCAAATTAACAACCCACGCCGCAGGCGTTGTTAGTAATCAAAACAAGGTTGAGCCTCCACAAATCACT
>NW_023998490.1:1772143-1789164 GCF_014805625.2 Glossina fuscipes | reverse complement strand
GCGGAGAGATGGGCATATAAACTTAAAAGGTGGGTCTATTTTAAACCGTCTGGGTCTTACATACGCCCACACAAACTTAATTTACGCTGTACCAAAAGTGGTGCAGAATATAATCTTATCTTAGAAAAGCATGCGTTTGTGTTATTCGGGATTATATTCCAAAAATGATATTTTATCCTAATTTTCCATGTTCATTTATTATGTAAAAATAGAGATTTCATGTTTTTCTTTTTGTTTTGATAAGTTATCGAGTGAGAAGTGGTCGTAAAAGTCGTCCAATTCAAATCATTTTCAATAGGATTTGTCCTTGAACCTAAATACGTCCGTGCATTAAATTTCGTCAACATATTTCAAAAATAGCAACCTGTAAGCTAAACACAAAGATACATATCCGAATATATATCCGAAAAACAGATGATCTTCAATCGGTTCGAAAACTGATTGTGGACCGATCGGTACAATAAAAAGTGGGCCTATTTTAAGTTCTAATGGGTGTTATACAAATCTAATGTATCCTGGACCACAAGTGGCGCAAACACTGGACAGATTGGTCTAATAAATAGTAGGTATGTCGAGATATTACATTCACTCGCACGAATATAATATTAGCTTGGGGAAAAAGAAATCCATTATTTTTTCGGTAGATGGCTGCACTGATAGATTTTTCGTAAAGTATCGGTCAAACAATTCCATATTTATGTTCGTTGGAAAGGTGACATTTCGCAGTAAAAAAATTCTTTGGCTGTTTTTTGTTTGGTGCATTCAGTTGTGAGCTACAGCGTGTTAAAAATGGAACTGAACAAAGAGAAAATTCGGTACATTTTACAGTTTTTCTTTGACAAAGGCGAAAATGCAAGCCAGGCGGATAAAATTGTGAATGGTGTTTATGGTTCCGATACTGTAACAGCCAATTATGTGCAATTTTGGTTTCGTAGATTCCGTTCAGGAATTTTTGATGTTAAAGATGCACCTCGCACAGGTAGGCCGGTCGTCGAAAATGTCGATAAAATCGGAGAAATGATCGAAGTTGCCCGGCATGTTAGCAATCGTAACATCGCCCAGGAGCTAAAAATCGACCATAAAACAGTTTTAAACCATTCACACAAAGCTGGACTCAAAAAGAAGCTCGATGTTTGGGTGCCACACCAATTAACAGAAAAAAACATGATGGATGATCGAATTTCCATCTGCGAAGCCTTGGCCAAACGGAATGAGAAATGGATCACATACGATAACCGTGTGCGAAAACGATCGTGGTCAAAGAGCGGTGAAGCACCTCAAACGGCCAAGAAGGTTTTGCTATGCATTTAGTGGGACTGGAAGGGGATTATTTATTATGAGTGGCTTCCATAAGGCCAAACGCTAAATTCTGATCTCTACTGTCAACAACTGGACCGTTTGAAGATAGCGATTGATCAGAAACGGCCAGAATTGGCCAACAGGAGAGGTGTCGTGTTCCACCAGGACAACGCTAGGCCAAACACATCTACAGTGACTCGCCAGAAACTTCGGGAGCTTGGTTGGGAAGTTTTAATGCATCCGCCATACGGTCCGGACTTGGCACCAAGCGATTATCATCTTTTTCTTGCATTGCAAAATTTCTTTAATGATTAAAAATTGGAATCTAGGGAGGATTGTGAAAATCGACTACTAGAGTTTTTTGCAAACAGAGACCAGGACTTCTATGAGAGAGGCATTTTGAAGTTACCTTTAAAATGGCAGCAAATCATACAACAAAATGGTGCTTATTTGACTCAAATCGGACAATCCGAAGCAAATGGACGAATACTTGAAATTCTTGCTGCTGTAAATTTTTTCGAGGGCACAAACGCATTGGTGAACTTGATAAACTTTAATTCTTTGCTAAAGATATTTGTATGTTTATGTAAGCGAGCGTCGCAAGAAGATCGAATTGTGTTCTTTTCACTTTTTCTCTGTCTATTACTCTTAAAACAGTAGTGAGTGGCTCAGTGACAATGCGAGCTGCAGTACACACACACACTCTCTCTCTCTCTCTCTCTCTCTCTCCACGAGATAAAGTACACAAGGGTACGTTTTATCTCTATGAGAGAAATGTGTTTTCATTTTGAACGTGTGTAAACAAATACTCTCATAGATAATAAACTATATGCATGCGTTTGTCAAAGGAAAAAACAAAAGAACTATTAATTATAAAATACATGCTAAACTCTTCGCCTGCCTTATCATAATTGATTATGAATGTATAGATAGTTATAGACAGTTTACAGCATCTATGCGTATATGGGCTCGCTATAAAATGAATTCTTTAGTTATTCAATCAGTTGAGTTGAAAATATGAAACGTGTGTGTATAGTTGGTGCCGGTACCGCTGGTCTTTGCTCAGCCCGTCGGGTTTTAGAGAATAAAATGTCCGCAACGATTTATGAACAAACTGATAAAATTGGCGGCACTTGGGTTTATACCGATCGAATTGGTACCGACGATTACGGTTTGGATATCCATAGTAGCATGTATCAAGGACTTCGAACGAATTTACCTAAAGAAGTCATGGGCTATCCGGATTATCAAATTCAAGCTTCTGATATTTCTTATGTACCGTCCGAAATTGTCAGAAATTTTTTGGAGCAATTTACGAATAAATATCAATTAAGAGATTGTATAAAATTTCTGCATTACGTCGTCAATATAATCCCGAAAAGAGATAAATGGCAGGTAAGTTAACTAAATATTTAACAAGCTCTTAAATATTGGGAAACTTCAAGGGTATTGAGCAGTTATTATCGTTTAATAATAATAATAATAAATAATGCTTAAGATAAGGGAGAAGTGTGCACTAATCTCTCGTTGGTCTTGCTGTTGCGATTGATACATTAAATCTGGAATTTCGTTTGTGACACGTAAAAGACAAAAAGATGTGAGAAGTGACAAGAGTTGATATTAACGCGACAGAAGTGCTTGAGATAGATCCGTCTGCCATTATGCTAATCAAGATTGAAATAAATTTCTAAATCAATTTAAGAGGAACGCATTTAGAAAAGTTATTTGAACAAAATTTTCTCTGTTTAATATTTCTCGAGAAATATCGATGGGAAATATTATAGTAATTTGGACATATGTCCAAAACGAATGAGAAAAATTTGAATACGACCGTTCCATATTTTAAATTTGCAAATTTGCAGCAACGGAGTGTGATTTTTGATATTCCATGGTGATGATGGATGAAGAATATTACTGGTTGAAGAGTTGTAGACTATTTAGTAGTCGACGTTGCTTTGCTATAAAGTTTTGACTTTGTTTCTCATTACATTGCTTATGCTAGTGATTTGAAAACTTTCGTTCAGAATTATAACCTTGATCTCAAGTTCTTCATTTTTCATTATTGTCACGTAACAGACAACGCGTAAAACAGTTAAATCAATGCGTAAGCTTTCGTTTTGAAAATTTTTGTACAAATCACGAGCCTTTGATTATGTTATCGCTCCTGCCACCCGCATTTAGCTTATTATATAAATATATTTGTTAAATACTATATTCTTTTGAAGACTTATATGAAGCATACTCGTCTTATATATGAAGTGAAGTTAAGTTATAGCGAAAGCTGGTGTGGTGGTATATTTCTCTATACTCGTCTTTGAAGAGCAACCTATTGCCTCCTTTATCGACTTAAGCGGGAGCTAGTCCTTTGTTCACATTTGACTTAGCGGAGGAACACACGACTCTGCGAATTCCTTCTCTACATTCCATTAACGGCCGTTTATGCCGCAATATGCTCAAGTCATGTTATGCTAACATTTAAACTTGCACAGCATTGCTAAGTTTAAGATTAGATTAGATTAAGTAGAAATTTCGTTACACTTTAACCAAGAACGAATGAATCTCAACACAAAGTATACGACACCACGTTTACTTTTTTACGATTGCTTTTCTTCTAAACAATATGGGGCAAATTATAAACACCATCGTAGAACATCTTGAAGTTAGATGGGCAACAATTTGTCTTTCAAGAAAATGGAATGAAAATGCGATCCCTGTGTTATATGAAATGTAATCTAGGAATTTATTCAATCAGAAGGCGGCTCCCGCATAGCTCCAAAATAGCTCCCGCAAGTATACTTTTGAAAATTGCCATCCTTACCAGTAGAAAATATATCCGATCGAAAGCCTGATCGATGTAACAAGACTTAAACCAAAAGAAGTATAGTGCGCGTGAGCAACCTGTGATATTTACATTGTAGTCAGAAACGAAGTTAATCTTAATATTGCTTGGTATTAGCGTAGAGCTAAACATACCGAAGGCGAACACAACTTTCTTTTATAATCGACTGTAAGTAACTATGTTTTTATCACTCAGCAATTTGCCGACATTTCACATTTTACCTATTTTTCGAATTTGTGGCTGGCTCTCCCAAACTTTTACATTCGTTAGTAAAAATGATAATAGAAATTAATCGATTGGAAACTTAACTCCGTGGAATAGGTGTACATTAATTTTTTCAAAAACCTCGTAAACTATTCATGTTTTCATTAGCATGGGATTCTACGTGAATTTGGTCACGTGTTCCTATCCATCTGCTAACATTTCCGTAATCGCCAGAATTGAGACAGAATGAAAAATTTCTTCACCTATTTCTTAATCCTTAAGATATGACCTCTAAGCCATTAAAAGAAGGGGTGTCCAAGCTGAACTGGTGTGTTCGAAATTTAGCAAGTTGAATTTATTAAAGATTTTACTAAACTTCACCAATTTTTGGCATAAAAAATTACAAATTAAATTTTGTCCTGTGTGTTAATTTCCAAATATTTGTTAGTATCCTTGTATGGAATGAACTGCAAAAAATCGACCCAAACGTTCAAATTTGGTACAATTCACTTTGTGTCAAATTATTATCTTGGGTTCAATTTTCACAACAAAATATTGAAAATTAGATCTTTTCGCTACACGAAGGTTTAGTTTTCGAAGCAAAGGTTCAAAATATTGCTCCATATGATCCAAATTTTTACATCAATTGAGTAAGTCGATATTACTCGGAGATTTTTGTCGAGAAATTTGAAAAATTATAATTTTTTCCATTTAACCACGTTTTCAAAATAAGATGTTAAGACCGCAAATGCAGTCCAACACGATCTATTTCCAATTGGGCAAAAGCACGTCAAATTTTATCAACATGTCTCAAAAGTTACGGCCTGTACGTAGATTACAAAAATACATGGACAGACAGCCGGATGGATAGACAACCTTAATTCGATTCAGAGAATTATTCCGAATCGGTCGGTATAATAAGGGCTGAGCCTACGTCAAGTCACCTGCACCAGCTTAATACACCCCGTATCACAACTTGCCACAAGCATATAAATATCAAGATTGCCTAACAAATTGAAAATCGAAAAATTTGAGCTTATGTTTTCATAAAAAATGTACCATAGGTCCATTTTATTGACAAATTATATAACTTTAGTGATTTGTTGCTAGCTAATATATATAAATTTGATATATTCTTATATTACTATCAAGCGTTCACAAATTATAAATTCCTTATACTTATACTAGTATGAAGGGATTACGATGAAGCACCTCCCGACCGAACAAGCGTTGCAAATCAAAACAATATAGCAGCGATTTCAGTTTGTTTGGTTCCATATATATTAGTAATAATTGTTTACATTCCTCTTTCGGTTTCCAGGTGATTGTCAATGACTTGAAAAAGCAGAGTATAAAATTCGAACTGTACGACTATGTAATGGTTTGTAATGGACATTATCACACGCCATTATATCCGTCTATCGAAGGAGCCAACATTTATAAAGGTTATCAACTGCACAGTCATGATTATAAAAATCCGAGTCGCCTTAAAGGTTCGTAAGGCAGGCAGTGTCTTTATTCTATTAAATTATCTAAAAAATTATTGTTTCTTGTAGACGAAACGGTTCTAATCATTGGTGCCGGTCCAAGTGGCATGGATTTATGTCATGAAATTTCCAAAGTAGCTAAGAAAGTTACTCTAAGTCATCATCTGCCAGAATCTTTGAAAACTTCATTTCGTTCCAATGTCGATCAAAAGCCAGACGTGAAATATATGGACGAGCGAAGAGTGCATTTTATCGATGGAACAATGGATGAATATTCGATAATATTCTACTGCACTGGTTACAAATATGCCTTTCCCTTCTTATCAACCGATTGTGGAATTCATGTCGATGATAATTATGTCCAGCCTTTATATAAGCATTGCATCAATATTAATTATCCGTCCATGGCTTTCATCGGTATACCGTATTATGTTTGTGCGGCACAAATGTGCGATTTACAAGCAAGATTTTGTATGAAATTTTGGACCCAACAAAAGACATTGCCGAGCCAATATGAAATGTTAACCGATACAAAGCAACAAATGGATGCACGCTTTGCCAAAGGCTACAAAAAACGTCAAGCTCATATGATGGGCGAAGAACAGGTGGGTAACGAAAGGATGAAAGCAGAAAGAAAATGTATTTTCTATAATTAAATGAATTTCTTTTCGCTGCTATATAAAGGGTTTTTATTATACCGATCTTGCGACAACCGCTGATATTGAAGACATCAAACCAGTTATGACCTTGTTGCATAACGAAAGCAGCCGTCGCTTTATGGACGATTTATTACATTTCCGTGACGACATTTTTCGCATAGTTGATGATAACCATTTCATTAAAATCAATTAGTAATTGATTTAAAGAATCCCACCATACAAACAAGCTTTAAAATATAAGACTCAATATCATCTTCATATTGATTACGAATGTTGTGAATATAGTTTCATTTGCGAAAAAAATAAAGAAAAAGGAACACGAATGACATCATATATATGCTATCGTAGGTATTACAAAAGCCATGAGAAACAATTCAATAATTATTATTAAAAGCCATTTAAATGTTTTATTTTTTAACTCTCACTCAAATGCTTATAACATGGAAAGAAAAAATATGATAATAAAATTAAATAAATTGTTATACATATGCATACAATTTACATCTACAGGTATCGCTGTTTTTATGCGTATTTTTAAAAGGTTTTCTTTTATGACTTCAATTCTTTTCAGCTCCTTAAGGTAGGCTAATTTTTCGAAATGTTACTTTTCAGCGTCTACCGGGAGCGGTTCTTGTGCCCATCCTCGAAGGAGGGGTACAAGCGTTTACAACGCCTAGGAGGACACTTCAAAGCTCCGCAAAGTATATATACATTCTTGATCAACGTCAAATGCTAAAACCACTTAAACATGTCCGTCAATCCGTCTGTGTAGTGTCTGTTGTAATCATTCCCATTCTTATAAAAATCAAGCGATAGGCTTGAAATTTGGCAGAAACATTGAAAGTTCTTGTACGTAGGATGGAATTGAAAATGGGCCAGACTAGTCGAAGGACACGTCACAGCACCGCGCTAACGGAAAACAGCTCTGTTTTATCAATGTACAAAAATTTGAACGCATATTCCATAGAAACGGTTAGGAAAAATGGGATAACGTGACCACGCCTACCCAATATTTTAGTGTGTCAACATTACATTTTTTGTAGACGCAGGCACAAGCTTCAAAAACCGCAAAAAGTATATAAACTCTGGGCCAATATCAGATTTGTAAGCCACCTAAACATGTCCGTCTGTCGTCTTTGGTAAAAATTTCCCCGTTGGCGAAAATGAAGGTATCGCCTACAGATTTGCAAAAAAATGTGGAAGTGACTTAAACTTTTCCAACGGCACGCCTACAGCGCCTACATGCCTGTACGATAAAAAGTTTTATTTTGAAAATAGAAAAAATCAACCGCGACCACTCCATGTTATGCAGGATGAAAATTTAGTTATTTTACTTTTTGTGTGTTTTTTAGGATAACGGTGATGGATGTAAAGAGTTCGGTCTCGTCTGAATATAATTTTCTTACTTGCTTTTTTTTAACATCTTCATAACGCGCAGAAGCAATTTTCAAAAACTCCGTAAGGTATGTAAATACTTGGCCACTTTCAAATTTGGAATGCAAATAAGCATGTCCCTCCGTTATTCCGTCTATATGTCTATGTGACCAAATGCGTGAGAAAGAAGATACCGCCTATAAATTTTCAATAGATTTTGAAAATGACGCAAACATTTAGAAAAACGCCTACACGGTCAACGCGTCTATACAACCAAAGATGAGAACGTCTTTGCTTTCTGTGGCTCTTTCTCGTTGTTCATAAACTATGACAGATGCACGACATAAATTTCCATAAAATTACTGTACAAAAATAGAAAAAATCAGCTAAGTCCACCCAATATTATGAATTAAGCAAATTTATATTTTTTTCTTTCTCTCAATCTCGTTTAGGATAACGGTGACGAATATAATTTTTTCGTATAGATTCTGCTATGGTCAAACAAAAAGAGTGAATTTTTTATAATACGAAAACTTTTTATATATTCTTCCAAATCCCATATAATATTCTCTCTTCCTCTCTCTCTTGACCTATTTAGATTAAACTTTCATAACGCAAAATAATCGATGTCTGGCATCTGTCGACATGATCTTAGTTTTTAAGCGATTTTGCTACGGTTTTCCGCTCTTTGCTCATCTTTTGCGTGAGTTGTTTTCGGGCAGTCGGCACTCCTTGCTTGGCTCTCTCGAACGTGAGATTTGAACATACGATCAATGGGTTGTTGGTCGAGATCCTTTGACGCTCACGGGATCATTATATAATAAGGAACGAAGAAGACCAAATTATATTTGTCAACTCAAGGCATTTAAATAGGCCCTTTGCTCTGTTTAATCGCGTCAATGAGACCTCCCTCCTTGCGTCTTCTTTTAAACATGTTCTTTCTTTTATTCTTCACTTCATTAGTCAATCAAAAATGTAATTTGCATTTAAATTAAGTTTTTTTTATCATTGTGTTTCCTTTTTTTTTTTTTTGTTTTTGTTATAAACTTTTAATCTTGATTTGTCTCTTTTTACTTCTGAAAACGTATGTTTTTGCTTACCTTTATAGGGCTAGAAACGCTTTGGAGACTGATGCTCCAGGGTCTGCAATAACTGAATTTATTCACATGCAACTCTGCATAGATGTAAACGATAGTGTACGATCGTGCTACCAATACGCAAAAAAAAAAGAATAATTATTTTATTTATTAATTAATTATTTATTTATCCGTATGCGAAATGCATGCGAAATTGAAACGAAAAATTTACTTTATTCTTTGTTCACAATACTCATTCGAGGAATTGTAATTGGAAAGGAAATAACAGAACATATTATAGGAGTTGGAGCAGTCAATTTTCAGTGTATACTAAGTTAGCTAACGCACATGCTTTTGTGTAGGTCTTAATAATATATTTAAGAAGAGAAGCGATGTGGAACGACAAACCGCGTAAAATAAGGTACCACTGTATTATTTATTTATGCCTTTTCCTATGCACATAAGTTATGAACGCGAACTGTAATTTAATATTACAAGAAACTGGTCGATTACGTAAAACGGTATGTGAAAGCTGAACCTATCTAAAGAAATAATTGGTTTGTTTTTCTTTAACGGATATTCGCTTAAAGAATTTCTAGCAGTTCTTGGTTTATTTATTAAACTTATCCGTTAATTAGGTATGCAAGTCTCGAAAATTTTTGCACTTGACCAAATCATTAATTTTGAATCAATTGTGATAATGATTTTGATTGTTGTTCACTTCGGGACATTCACTGTTGCTTAAAAGATATTAAAAAACCATTTCACGCTTTGGTGACAATCTTTTACTAAAGACAATATAAAAAAAACAACAAAACTTTACAAGCGCTCACATAGCAAAATAAATACAATCAGGGCTACGGAGTCAATATAGAATCGGCTCATCTTAAAAATTTCAATCAGTTTCAATATATTTGTTGATTTGTAGACTTCTTTGGTCCCAGTGGCAATTAAGAAACACTTTAGACCCTTCTTTTAAAAGTTAAAGATGTTTAGTTACATCCTAAACTACTTTACTTGTTTGCATCATCAAATGCTTATAATTAAATCGTGAGGGAGTGAAATAAAAAATAGATAATTTCTCCCCAAATTTTTGGGCCAGTTGCTTACATCGAACCAATTTTGATCTTGAAATACTAGAACTTAAAACTTGTTGCTAGACAAAAGCTTATGCTTTCCAAGAACGTTTATACGATAGGAAGATTGACAGAAAGAATTCCAATCCGTGTCGTGTTTCCAGTTTCGTTTATAATGATCAATTACTAGTTTTGCTTTATGTAACGATTATTAGTAACGATCTTTATGTCGAGAAGTCGTAAAAAAGATACGCTCCAGCACACTTTCATCAAAGGACACAATATGAACAGTAAAATTTGCCATTTAAATTGACTTGATCGGGCAACTTGTTATTGTTGTTGTTATTGTCGAAAGAAAGGTCACTCTTTTAGGGTGTTTTACGATTTTGCTGAAAAATTTCAATTTTCATTTCAATGCGATTGGGAAGAGTCGCATAAAGTACTTAAGTAAGCAAGTATCAAATATATCTCAGGAGAGCATAAAGGCGTCAAAGAACTTTCTTTACAAAAGTTGAGCTTTATGTTTACACTTACCATCCGAAAGCGGTTTCACCATATGCTTACCTACCAGCGATTATTTTTTATGTTTACATCACGAACGATCGGCACGCTATGTCCATCCATTCTGTCTTTTGTCTGTCCGTCTTATTGTCATCCAGTGCTGGAATATTTTTGACAACCATTTGCTAGATTTTTTTGCTGCTATCTTCTCGTTAGACTTATTTCTAGATGATCCCAAATGATTGCGAACAAATCTATATTTCCTTGAATACATAAACAAGGTTGTTGCAGAGTTGCTAGCAGAAAACAATTTTAAAGTTAATTATGCCAAGTTATTCGAAGTCTGCGGGTTCTGGTTGTGCTTCTCTTTGCTAGAATTTGATTATGGCGACCGTGATATATGTCTTAAGAGAACAATTAAAAAAGTTTTGCACGGCTTAGGAGAATCTTTAATGTCCCGCCTTTGACAAACGCACAAAAATTGCTACCTATTCACCTCATACCTATTCGTGTGAAGTTTTAAATCACTATTTTCTGTTAGTTGTAAATTAAATTTTTTTTTGCAAAATGTATGAATAAAGACCTTTTCCGCTGGGGCATTTAACTCAACATATTCGGGCCGTTTTTCATCTTCACTTCAACGGCTATGAGCGTTGTGTACTTATTAACTTAACTAAGAAGGAAACAAAGCACCAAGGAGAAAGGCAAGACTAACAAAAACGATAGGAGACAAGTGGGCCTTAACCCAAACTCCTAAGGGTGAAGAGCAGGAATTGTTCTTGAACGGAGTCTATTGAATCTACGTGGCACCTACAGGAAGTAGGCCACACATCGGAGACATACATTGATCTGACTAAGATCATGTATAGCCGTTTTGTAATGTAAGGATTGCTAAACTCTTTAGATCACTGTTTTCTTTCTAAGCATTTACCATTCGATCGCCAGTCGAATAAATACTAACATTTACAAATACGTCCAACTGCTACACTTGGGATAAAAAAATCCAGTTTGGAGGTTCACTTGAAACCTTAGACTACAAAGAGTGTCATTCGTCACATATGATAGTATCGCAGTTCGTGCGAGATGATAAAGGAAAAGATATAAAACAAGTTCAGGATTATGAGGAAGTAAAAGGAAAGTGGGTAAAACAAAGAAGGTAATGACGGTGGGAAAACGCGAACAATGCATAAATTAAGTGAAGTGCGGGGAAACAACATTTAAAAAACTTGTTGTTAGCAATAGCAAATTATTGTGCAATATTGAACTGATCAATTCATTTCGAGTCATCTATAGAGTACGCGTTGCTCAGGCATCCATTTCATTACAACCATGCGTGTTTAGCACGTGTAGTGAAAATCAGTTACATTAATACAAGAGCATAAACGATTATATAAGGAAATTGTTAACGAATGATTATCATTTGAATTTCTTTCTCTTTCAATCAAAAAAGACCGCTTGAAAGAGCCTATTTAGCATAACCAGTTTTTTTGTTATGAACTTCATGGATGCCGCGAGTTGCAATCGTAATCGAATTCGGTCGGTATGATGCATGAATGAATGAATGAATGGAGAGTTATGCTGATGGTTGGCTCTCTGAGCGGTTCGATACGAACTCAATGTATAACGGCGACGATATTTGAATTTTGTATCTTATGGATAGATTTAGACTTATGGTGTATAGATAGGTATTCGTGTGTCTTTTTTTTGACACTCGTTGCTTGTGCAAGTTTACAACAACTTTACAGTTCACAAATTGTGTACAATCGAGCGGATCTTAAGAATAATTCAGTAGTGTTTTATATAATAAGAAAAAAAAAAAAGTAAAGAAAATCTACGTACATATATATATATATATATAAATAACTTTTGTGAATTTTAAAGAAAGTTATAAAAGTTCAAAAATTTGAAAGAAAAATTCTATAAAATTATTATATAAAGGAAATCTACTCATTTACTGTTAAGATATTTGAAAGTCTGTCCTAAGAATTGAATAAAACAAAAAAAAAAAAAAAATTATTAAAAGAAAAAAGTGAGTGGGCGTTTGTTTCTACCTATAAAAGATGTTTTAATATAAGATGAAAACGAATTAATAATAACCTTAAGTGTATGATTTTTTTTTTTTTTTTTGTTTTAATTACTTTATATAATCACAAAAAAGCTGTTTCATTAAAAACTTATAAAACATAACTTACTTAGTTTAGAAAATCTAAATAAGCACATACTCTACAGAGAGTATGTGCATTACGCGTTTGTATTGTATGTGTACATGTGTGGTTTAACTAGTTTTTCTTACAACCATAGAAACAAAAAAAAAAAAAAAACAAGCAAAAACCAAGAAAACTATATTCGCCTTGGAGGCGAATTTCGGATACCCATCATCTTAAGAGAAATGTAAATAATTTTTTAATTTTTTTTTTTTTTTTTTTTTTTTATTTATTAACTGTGAATGTCTCGCTAAGCTGATTTGTGCTTGGAATGGAATGGAATGATATCGGCTTTGGATTATTGCAAAAATTTGTTTAAACACAATATTAACTCATTCTATATATATATTTATATATATATATATATAAGTTTATTTCAAGCAAACGAAGCCCCTTTTTTAAACTTAAACTAAGTCATTGATTCGTGGAGAGGTCATTAATTCAAGTATTCATTTTTTAACTTAATTTTTACGATTTACGAAACTAAAGACAACCCGGTAGACGCATGGACCGACATATGTAAATCTATTTACGGTTTTACTCAACTCAGGCGGATATGTGTAAACAGTAGAAGAAAAAAAACCAATATTAAAAAAAAATCAAATTTGAGTCTCAGTGCGGCGAAGAACAGGTCTCTGTTAAATAACTGTTTTTACACTTGTACAGTAATCTTAGAACGATGTCTAGTTGAATTATTGCGAAAAATCTCCAGAAGCTTGCGGGGTCTTAAAGGCAATTTCAATTGTGTTTACAATAAACATTGAAAGGAGTGTCACGCCTTCTTTTTAAGCTTAAACTGTGTGATTGACGAATGAAGATGTATGCTTCAAGTATCAGTTTTCTAACTTAAGTTTTACAATTGTGAAATTGAGAACAATCGAAAGGACGCATGGACGGCCGCATGTAAATCTATTTACAGCTTTTGCAAATTGAAGCAATAAATCGCAAAGATTAAAAGCAGAAGTTAGTTAAATTTAAATGTCAATCTTTTAAATTATTATTGGATGTAAAAACGCCTTCTCTGTCGATTATCACATAATAAAACAAGAATGAAAAAATTGACACAATCAACTCATTGTGGAGTATTGCATATGCGATAATCAGATTAATATACCTTAAGTCGGCGATTATGTGTTATGGTTATAAAAAGCGTTATCTAAAATTGATTTGCGTTTGCGTGTACGTGTGCATGTGTGTGCATGTGTTTGGAATTTGAAATGAAAAGTTTGTAATGGACCACTTACCTATGTTTGTATGATGCATATATAGATATAAGCGTATATGTATGTCGTTTTTCTAAACTAAGTTCACACACAAAAAACCAGCAGCAGCAACAAGCTGAGGTTTTTTTGCTTAATTTTTTTGCTGTACCTGCAAGTACATGATGGACTGCAAACATTACTAAGCGCAAAACCACTCTCTCACAAACAAAAAATTATTTACATTTACACATGCACACACACACACACACACACACATACATACATACACATACATACACATAACAACAATGTACAATTTATGCGATTTGTTATAAACAATATTTACCAACACATTCAAGCGTTCCGCAATAAACTGTGCTGTGTATTGTGATTTTGTTTTCTTGTTTTTTGTTTTTTGTTTTTTGTTTTCTGTTTTTTTTTTTTTTTTCTATATTTTACTTTTCATTGTGCTAACTTTAACTTATTTATACAATCCTGCAATTGTTATTATTGTTTTGTTCGTTTTATGTTGTAACTCGTTCAGTTAATGTTTTGTTGTTGTTTTCATTTTTATGTACTGAAGTTTCGCTACCTTTGCGGAGGTTTCGTTTTTGAGTTACTGTTATTAACATAAACTAATGAAAAACATGGTTGACGGTGTTGTTGTTGTTATTATTGCTATTGCCAATGCTTACCTATGAGAGAGCATATTAAGTCATTTACCCAATTAGTAACTGTTATGTGGAGTTGTCTAATATTAAGACATCTACTTTAAGTTGCTTATCTTGTAACGTGAGCCGTGATATGTACAACACGTAGATAAATTGATCGACAGTAAAAATTCGATATAAAAATCGTTGGTGCAACTTTATTTCATACGTTTTTTTTTTGTATCAATCCACAATATTGACCTCACTTAAGAGTGTATTTTTGTTTCCATTAACTAACATGTGACAAGATTTGGTGAAAATCATCCTTCCTTCTTGCCACACTGCCTTATTCAACAATATGTTTTATATCTAAAAAGAATTATCGAGAACGTGTGCAACCGGTCGCAAGCAGTAAAAAAATGCGGATTACAGAGTAGCAGGCGAATCTTTTGACACTTAAAGGCGAATTAACTTTGCCCGGGAACTCGTGATCATAAAATTCTTATTATGAATGCCTCGTAACAGTCGTTCTTTCATTCTTATCTCCTATCCCGGAAACCAAACACGAACCTAACTTCCGTTACGAATAGATTTTTGTTACCGAAAAAATAGACAAAATCCCTAATTTTACTCAAATCTTAATCTAATTTTATTCAAAAGTTCAGACGAGTCTTGCGAGAAATATGAAGCCCGCACTCATTTCACCTAGTTTGCCCAGAGCCAGGAATACGAATTTAGATGAATTGCAAAAAATTTTATTCGAAAATTCGTGACTAGAATGACAACAACGTGGCTTAAAAGAAACATGGTTGTGATATGTTCCCTCACTAGACCGATCATATTGAAATCGGTTATTATTCCCTCTCTCATCGCATCTTATTGATACGAAGCCGCTATTAATCCTTTTTTTTATTAATTTTTTTTTTTTCTTATTTAACGCAATCACTCGGGGTATATCACGCATTTGTGTAACACGATGCCGGTCAGAAAAAAGTGAGGCCGCAATTTGGTGAGTGCCCCTGGCCATTCGATAAGTGTTAAGCCTTGACCGACTGAGCACTCACTATAGTTACGACCAATGTGAACTCTACCGCAATTGAGATATTAGGGCCGTGATAGTCACGACCCTAACCTACTAGGCTACGCCTACATGGTAATAAGAACCAATTATATACATAGCTAGGGGGCGGCGGAGTAACACTTTTTCTAAGGTTCTTCTGCAATTAAGCTTAACCTTTCATTTTGTTAAACTTGACCTATTCATAATGTTTCCGTTGTAAAAACTTTTCCCTTCGATTTTGTTAAGCATTGTTGTAGGATGAAACAATAAATAAATTCGCTTACATATCACGCTACGCTCTTAGTACTATCCTTTACTCCATTGAAATATATATTCACGCGCTTCTAAGTAAATTTTTTTAAAAATTAATGACGAGTCGCAACTAACAGCACCTGCTTCACATTTTTCTTACGCTGCGTCTATAAAGGCGTGACACTTACAGCTGCAACTACTTCCACGTCTTTAGGTTGCTCTTTTGCCTGTCCATCACGTGGTACGCCTGCAAAAGACAAGCGCTCGCTGATTGCTCATACAAAAAAAAAAGAAAAGATAAATATATTCAATCGGAAGACAAAATTTCTCCAATCGCACCAAATATATTAGGTTTGAGAAATGTTTATAAAGCGTAAAAAAGGCGATCAATTATTTACTTAAATCTTTTTTTTTTTTTTTGAGATGTTGAATTTCAATCAATAAATTGATATTTGTGTACTTTTCTTTCGTTGAAATAAAAAAAAAAAAAAAATGCATTGTCTAGAGCAAGCTTGTCAAACTGAAAGTCTAACATGGACCAGAAGAAAAGTTTCGGTAGCATGCAAAAAAAACTTCCACAATTCATAGAAACATAGATTTATTTCGAAAGGAGAAGGAGGGAAAGAGGAGAAGAACTCTTTAATGTCTTCTTGGCGGGGCTTGGCATCTTTTTCTTGTTGCTATCCTTTCTATTTCGAGCGATATATTGTACGAAATTACATTATTTCCTCTCGTAAGTATAAATAATTGCTCGAAACTACTCCTTCACACATTCCTTGCACTCATCCAACATTGTCGCGCTTTCATAAGACACTCATATATGGTGACGTGTATGCGATCACACATCACACAACGAGGTTCTTACACTTACACTATATTATGTCAAAATCAGTTGAATTAAAAGGAAGTAAGAAAATCATTGAGTAAATTGAGAAGGATCCGTTCTCGCAAAATGATCGCAGTTAAGTGGCGGACATACAAAACATATGCAGATCAAGTCCTCTTTATTATTTTTAAGTGTCTCTTGAGGGTTGAACTGCAAATACATTCATGGTAGACTTCAAGCTTGGCAATCTTGGGCTAGAGGAATAAATGAGGTCTCGGATTTCTCTTTTTATTACTTATCTCAAACTCAACG
>NW_023998490.1:1676347-1771743 GCF_014805625.2 Glossina fuscipes | reverse complement strand
TCTTGACTACTAATTAAAAGGACCTCTCTTTCCAAAAATAGAAAAAAAAAGTTTTTTGCTTATTATTTAGTATTGTGGAGAAAATCCGTATTGCGAACTGCAAAATCTATTGTATTCATTCATAGCCCTAGCCTTCCAGTTTTGAAGTTCTTATGAATCCCGCCACCTGCTTTGTTTCGGAGAACGATACATTGCATGGGACAGTAAGATGTTCGTCAAACACCTGATTTCTGATTCTGCACATCCCGCATATCTGCATTCACATAGGAAATTGAGCGGGTTCTTCGCAGAACCCCCGTGAATCAATATCAGATGTACCTATGTTTTTTGGTGATCAAACGTGGATCGCTTAGTCTCAACTTCAGCAGCTTATGCACTGCGTCGGGAGATTTGATAAATCTTCCTGCATGGCGTTGTCTTGCGCCTTTTTTCCTATAGCTATCCGATGTTCATTACTTATAAGTTGTAGCAGACACAACGATTAAAGTCAGCGCGAATATTCAATGGTGATCCCGCAATATTTGTACAAATGTTGGCGCAAATTTATCTCTATGCGATACATCATACGTAATTTAATTTATTTAGTTACTGATGAGTATTAAAAAATTCGAAGCAAACCGAACGTAACATCTTTGTTTATTTTTTTTTTTTGTTTTTTCATTCATTTTCGCAGTATTGTCTTCATTTATTCAACACATTGTGGGTAACGTTAAAAGTCACTTATCTTATTACAGCAGTGTAACGCAATTTGTGGGTTAACAGATTTTTGCGGTTACATTTTTTCTTTTCATATTTTTGCAAGACATCAGTTATTATTTATGCTTTCTAAAATAATATTTTTATTAGAATTTCCAAAAATTATGAAAAAAAAAAGAACACAAATTTTTTTTCTTTACTTGTCCTCAAAACGCACATTTTGCGGCCTTAGCAGTGAGTTCTCTGACGAGTTCACATATAATTTGTTGTATATATGTGCGTGTGTAAACATTTATAAACATTCAAAAAAGCGAGAAAAAGGTGCCGTTGTAACTAACGTTTAAGCTAACAGTTGAATTTGTTAAATGAGAATTCTTAGCCATTGCTTGATAACGGCTTCTCTGCAATCACGTAAACACTTACTAACGAACTTCAATTAAAGAGGTCGAGGTTTATTTACAGCATATCTTTATCCCGAACACCGAAGGATGGGAATGAGCTAATATTGTTGACACGTTTGCGAAGCGAAGAAATGCAATCCGAAAGATTTCCCAAAAATAAATATGTCTATGATATTCGACTTATGCAGCTACTTCCGCACGTCCGCAAGTTTCTCTCACTGTCGCGGTCTGAGAAACAAAAGCGCAAAACTATAACCTGATATCTCAGGTTCGCAACTTGTTCTCACTTACAAGAAAAGGTATGGAAACAGATGTGAATAAGCGTTGAGAAAGTCCCAATCGTGTGTTGTTGTCAACAACTGACAAGCACTAATAGATATCAAGTTGAAATTGAACGTGAATATCTAATAATCCCCGATTCCACGATCAATCAGTTATCGTAATATCGCCAAGAAGTAAATGAGCATTTTGTCTGTGGCTATCACAATCTCAAAAATTAAGTCAGAAAAATTAAACCTTGACTTTATAAGTTTCACTTACCGCAAAAGGCATAGAAATAAGTGCGAATAAGCTTTGGGAAAAGCCGAGTATCGTGGCTAACAATCGTGGTTACAAGCGATAAAAGATATCAATATGAAATTTGACGCAAATATCGAACAAGTTCGGTAGCCCCAATCAATCAGTTAAGCTATCTACTATTAGTAAAAAAAATTTGCGATTACGAAAAAAATTTAAGACTCGCCTCTAGGGCTCATGTAATTTTATTAATGATTTTTTTTCAGTTCAATTGGATTTTCAAAAAAAAAAAACAAATAACAAAAAAACAAGAAACAAAAAAAAATTGAAAAATCTAATTGAAAGTACATAACCTTGAGTATATAACTTATAGTTAGGCTATGTATTCCACGTTAATTGTTTGGAATTTGTTAGAACAACACCGCTGCCAGCACCTCCTCCGCAATGCACACTTAGAAGACAGATTTTTAATAAAAAAAAAGGAAAATAAATAAAAAAAACATAAATTATATAAAACCTTCGAACGAACTTTACAAAATTACTAATTGAAGGCATACTCACGTTTTATATTCAACAATGAAGGTGAGAAGACCTCTCTACATATACTAATGTACATGAATACATTAGTTGTGTTAATGAATTCTGTCCCCTGAAATTGGCTGCGTCATGACGTTTTCAATTTTTCTAAAGTTCGGGATATACGTAATTTGAAGATTGGTGTTTGTGCGACAACTGAGTAGGAATATCCGGGTTTCCAACTGATATACAGAATGGTTGATCTGAGCCAATTCACGCCTAGGACTATCACTCAGGGTCCACTTTATGTCGCCTTGTAAGCAGGCCCCAAACGTTTTCATTTTTCTTGTTTTCGTTTAGTGCTCATGAGGTACACATTCCCTTCCTCCTGTATCTTTCCCATTACATACAATCGAATTGAAATTTTTGATTGACTGATTCTTAACTGTATAGCAAGCTCTTTCTGACTTTATGCTGGACTTTTGCTCAGTGAACTTTGAATTTCTTTATCCAAGACCTCTCGCAAAGTTGCAAAGCGTGCATCGTCCTCAAGAGTACAATTTTTGGAATGGAATTTCGCAAACCAACTGGCCTCAAATGAAGTTTATTCCAGTTAAGAAAAAAAAAACAACGTGCAATGCTTTAAGTGCTGCTAGTTGAGATCCATCTCTTCACGCTTTGAGATGCAGTGAACGAGAGCTTGTAAACAACTGAAGCCTACACCGTACAAACGCCAATGTCCATATTATTTATTCTCCAAATTTCAGAGCAATGTCATAAACATTTCACGAGCAACCAAATCCAAGGGACGAAATTAATAAACATACCTAATATATGTATGTATATATAGGAATATATGCATATGTAGGCATACAATCGATCATTGTGAAATACTCAAGCTATTTATTTGATCTAGTTGCTAGTTATTTGAACAAGGGGACCTCACGCCAAATATGCATATATATGTAATCAGTGTAAGCTATTTGACTAGACGGCATGGAACTTTCACTATCGGCATAATTTGTCATTGCGTGTCTATTTTCAGTTTTCAGAACAATTCTGTCTTAACTCTGTCATCCGCATGAGTGGCCGACAAGGCAAAGGAGCGTGACTAACAAGTTATTGATCGCGGATTCAAACATCAAGTGCGACGGAATTTTCAATCTTAGCTATCCGGCAGCTTCTAATGCCATGCTTTGTACGTTTATTTACAAAATGCACAGACAATAAGTAAATAAATAAAATATCTTACCGCGTTGCATTCCCGCGTCGGCACTGTATTCCTTGCACCAACTTTAAGGTTGATCTAAAGTCGGCATTATATTATATGAAATTATTAATCAAGGATTTAATAATAGGTACAACAAAAAAAAAAAATAAATAAAAATAAGGAAGGCAAACATTAAGCTCTAAACAATGATTTTTAACAAAGTTCCCTGTGGGGATCATTTAATAAGATGCAGATAATTTCCGAAATCCACCTGTTAAGGGGAAGAGGGAGAGAGTAAATGAAATTTTCTGACTCGTCAATGCACACATATCCTCTGATGCGTATTCTTGGTAGCAAAAATTAGCACCCCTTTGCAAGAGTGGCGGGGGCAGGGAGAACAATTGATCATTGAGGCCGGCTACCGTAATTAAATCGTCTCAATAACCTCAATGGATGGGTGGGTTTTGCAAATGAAATCACAAGATTACTATGTCACACAATACTTTGCAATACTTATGGTCAAAAATAATGATTTTATTAAAAGTTGGTGTTTTATTAGAGTTCGATCAGCCTTTAATAAAAGTTTCCCCAAGTTTTCGGAAAACTCGAATCTAATTTATAGATATTACCCTAATAAAACAAGATGGCATCCCATAAAACTAAAGCTCAACAGAAAGAGATCCATGTAGCTTTAGGTTCTCAAGTGCGTGATGGTGAATGCGTCTTCGGTGTTGCATGTTTTAATGATACGTTCGTGCATGTGACCGATTTGTCGGGCCCTGAAACCACAGATCGGTCCTGGAGCGCAGTCGTCGCTAAGAGTTTTAGCTCGTTCATCCATGAAAAAAGGCCGCATTAAAGACCTTATCCGACCATTCCGTCGGATTCAATTCGCAGAGAGGGGGGTCGTCGTCGTGGTGGCCGTTTGTAAGCAATGGCCTCTTGTAATGCAGGATTACCGGAATATGTACCATTGGTTTTGTCTTTTCACATAAGCGAAAAGCCAGTTTTTTTTAATAAGTGAACATGAGAATAAAAAAAAAATAAATAAATTGAAATGTTTGCTTTTAATTAATATTTGTTTCTTATTTACTTTTTAGTTATTTTAATATTCTTTTCTTTTTTTTTTTTATTTTGTTTTGTTTTTTTTTGCAGTTAATAACCGATTCTTATTGATCTTGCTGTTCTTGTTATCGTTGTTGTCATTATTGCTGTTGTTGTTGTTGTTGTTGTTATTGGTAGTGCCTTTGTATGTTATTATCAATGTATTAACAGAAAAGAAATATTCAAAAATTGTTAAAAATGGATATTTGGCGTATCTTTTTAATTCTATTAATCAAAGGTAAGCGTATAAATATACTTTTCGTTTTCCTTTTATTTATTATTAATTATTAATCATAATCATCATCATCATCATCATTGTTATTGTTGTATAATTAATTTTGCAGCCCATCTAAGTTTAACGAGTAATGATGAGGCTCCTTTGTTAACACAAACAATCTACGGATTTTTGGATTTTACTACTACAATCGGCAATACCGTTATGGTATTCTCTCCACAAAGTGCGCCACCGTTAGGTTAATATTGTGAAAAGAAAAAAGTTTTTTTTTTTTTTGTTTAAATAAAAAACTTTAATTTTTCAGTTTTAACGCCCGAGATTTTTACACCGAAACCTATTATAAAAACCAAACCTACGGATCCAAATCCTCCAGCTCCTGAATCGGACATTAATCCCACTAAGCTGAAAACAGAAAAGCCTAGCTTACCAGATAAAGAGAAACCCTCCTCGACAATTATAGATGTAAAAAGCAGTGTCACTGTTTTGGAGTTTTCGAAGCCCCTTGAACAATCGTCGTCGTCATCGCCACCATCATCATTACCACAATCATCATCACCACCGTCATCATCATCATCGTCGCCACCACCGTCATTGCCAACGTTATCATCATCATCGCCATCACCGCCACCATCGCCATCACCGCCATCGCCATCATCGTTGTCATCATCGTTATCATTGCCGTTATCATCATCGCTATCATCATTATCATTTTCTTCATCGTCAACATCAACATCATCATTGTCAGCATCATCTCCCATTGTAAGCGAAACGAAAAATTCTATTGTCACTGCCCAAGTAGTTGATACTTCACCCATACCGATAGAAAATGATTTATATGATCCTGAATACGATTTGCTTTCACGTCAGCCGCCACAATTTGTTGAAGAATCTTTCCGCGTTGTTAACCTACGGTCACCCAACAGTAAGAATACCAAATCAGCTGTTGTTGTTACGCCCGAGAAAAATACCGCTTCGAGCCTTGTCATTGCAAAAAGCTCTTCTACACGTTCACATCATAAGAATAAAAAGCATAAAGTAAGAGCTTCGAGCACCTTACAAGTTTTAAAGACTGCTGCACCGGCAATACATCATCCCAAATCCAGCGGCACGCTTAGTAACAAAATCAATCATCGTACATCCTCTAGTTCTATTAGTTCGAGCTCAAGAAAAAGCAATAAAAAAAATTCGCATAGAACAGCCAGTACTCCTGCGACTGCACCAGAAGAAGTAGTAACAGTACGTTCAACATCGAGTGTTAGGAGCAAACCGAAAAGGTAAAAAAAGAGGAAATTACTCATATGCTCTCATAATTATTTATACCTAAGTAAAACGCATTTCTGAGGACTACAATGCTCTCCATTTTTGGCAGATTCTTGTAATCGAGCTTCTCTCCACACTCTCCGCTTTTTTATTGTGGAATAAGAGCTTGTTCCGTTTACTTCTTTTGAGGTTATGTTGCGTCATTCTTTAAAATTTCTACAATACCTTTGATTTGTCTACTTGCCAATCGTGGCATACCATTCAGAATTCCCTTTGCATTATAGCAATCAAATGTCCCACACGCCAAAACACGCCGATCATATAAAAAGATTGAAGTCGAAGTATATGTTCTGTAATTTTCCAGGGAACCAACGCACTGCAAGAAATGTAAAGAACATTGTTTCTCAATGGATCAATTTTTACAAAAACTTGAGAAAATCATAGGTTTTGCATGTTAATCCAAAGTCATCTCGCTGTCAAACAAGATAATCGTAAGTTTCATTGTAAAATGCAGGTTTGACTCAGAGGTTCACCACAAAGGCAATTCGCCCTTCCTCCTTCGTCCCATTTAGTTAAGCTAGACTGAAACTAGTCAAATCAAATTTTATTATGCTCATAAAAGCATATGTAAATCTCTTGTCGACCACGACATTTAAGCGGGCCTTTTCCAGCGACCGTAGCTATGCACCCTTTCCACAGATAGTGCAGCGTTTATACGAAATAAAGTTCCTTGAGCAGTCCTGACGAAGAACCTTACATTAAATAACTCTAGCTAAGTATAGTTACACCACACTTCTGTGTTTTATTGCAGAAAAAATAAAAACAAAAGTAGTTCAAGCACATCCAAGCCAAAATATAGCATTTCTACAGTATCAGCTACTACAGCAGAACCTGCAGCACGACGTGCATTTAGGCCAAAAGTGCAAGCTCAAAATCCGGAGCTGGAGAGCAGTAACAATTTACATATTACAAAATTAAATCGTGCTCCGGGCAGGTGGCAATATAAGACGAGCCCGAAGCCGCGTGTTACTATACGTAAACCATCAATTGACATAAACGGTCCATTGGGTTTGGCCAACGTAACATCTTCGTCATTTACAACGGACGCCACAATAAACGATAATATCAATAATAATTTCATCATTAGCAATCAAACTGATTTGGAATCATCGGGCTCTCAGAATGGTGCCGTTGTCAACAATATCGACCAAGAGGTCGGTAATGGAGGAAAGCAGAAATTTTTTACAGAAACCATTAATGTCGAGATTTCAACTCCGGCTGATTTTAAAGATACCTACTATGAAATAGCGACCATTAAGAAGCCATTCATCTTCCAGGTAAGGCCATCTCTTAGTAATGACCACATAACGCTATCATAGTATTTTTTTAAATTTCACATTCTATAGGCCGGAATTTTGAAAAAAACGCGTTACATAACCGTTACATCGACTATAGAGAAATATTTAACTCCTGAGCCAACAATGGAACCACGCAATGACGATGAACCTTTAACGGAAAATATATTAATACTATCAACAAAACCCGATAGTTTGTTAAGTGGCAGCATCACCACTTTGCCCCCACTATTAATTGAAAGCGATTCCGATACTCCCGCTTTGGAGACGATCACGGAATCGTTTAGTATTGTTAATAAAAAATTAAGAACTCAAATATTACCTATTGTTAAGGCGATCGACAACGAAACTATTTATCACACTCTGATACAAACCATCGATATGACAAGTTTAATTACCGTGACTAAGACTCTCTCTCCGCAAATGGAGAGTAAGGCATTCAATGGCTTTAAGGACTTTGTCGATAACTTAGACGAAGCCGGATCCGAATTGAACTTAGATCTGGAATTTGGGGATGAGAGTAATCATGAAAACTCTAGCGGTGAATCGAATCCTAAAGATTTAGATCAACTCATGATCGTAAAACCTAATAAAACCAATGTTGTAATTACTACAACATCAATAGAAAAATTTCCAAGTATTTTAAATCCTACTTTACCCTTACCTACGGTTATTACTAATTCCAGGCCGGTAGTAAAATTAGAGACGTTATGGGAATCTTACGTAATACCAGTGACGAATGGACAGACAACTTCGTTTAGAACTCTTTCGAAAGCAAAAGGCGTGGTAGAAAAAACCGACTTTATATTGGATACTACAACCCTGTCAGCGCCGGCTATTTTGCCTCCTAGCACGATAAATCCATTCTTATTGCCTCTGCAACAACAACAATTTCAGACAATAACTTCACCAATAGTACAACAGACGATTGTGACACAAACGGAAAGTAAAATATTGAAATTGACTTTCGGTGCGAAAACTGCTTACACAACCTTATATTCGACACAAGTGGTGCCCACTTTGCAAACTATGTATGTAACTACATCAATACCAGTACAAGCATCGGCCAATCCATTCCCGGGCTTTTTTCCCCAACCCTACAATCCATTCGCCTATTTGGGTTAATCTACTAACATTTCTGTCATTGCCTACACTTTCATTTCCATCCTCGTTTAAGGTTCTTGCACTTTACAATTCTTCCGTCCGACAACTCTATTACGGTTGTAAAAACCCTTGTAAATTATATTGTACATTAAAACTATTGTTTTCTATGGTAAACTGTGCTAAGAACATTCATGTAAAATACTCAATATTCACAAACACATTTATTAAATTAATTATTAATAAATATTTAAGACAATTGGCTAAATTAGTTAACAACAAACAAAAAAAAAAAGAAAATACCTTTGTTTTCCATTTATTTTGGTATGTATTTCGAGAATTTCAACTCATGCCTGTTAACCAAACGACAAGCGTAAGTAAAAGTAATGAGTCTGGTTGCAATTGCTGAAGACAGGTCCATAATGAATTAAAGTGGTTATGCTGTAGCTAAGCGGCTAAGCGCTCTGCCTTTATAGCCCAATAGGATCGTGGTGGCAGCTTAGAGAGCAACGTTAAAACGATGACTAAAGTCACTACCGAAAGCCCCATCATTAAACTGCCAAAACCTCGTCATGTACCCGATTATCGCCCATTTTAGGAAGTGATTTATATGTGTATCCATTCAGCTACAAAAAAATTTCTCGTCTTGCACTTAAATACACTTAAGAAGATCAAATCTGTAGTCGCATAAGCCAATAGTTTGGAACGCGCATCTGCCATACAATTAGCTTCAAATTCGTGAGCTGGTATTAGTTTTTCCAATCCCTTTAAAAAAAAAAAAAAGGGTACATAGAACTCAGACGAAACTCGGACGTCCAGCTAAACGGTATTGAAATATAAATAGTTTACTTATTTATCGTCATCAAAACGATTTTCCACAGCAGAGCTCGTCAAGTACTTCATCCCATTAAACCGTGACAAACTGTCAAATAGTCCGCTACCAAGACTACGCTTGTTCTTCATAGTTTTGTTAAAGTATTCTTTTCGCCAAAACTGAAAATTGCCGAAAATAGGAAAAATTCTAGTTGGCAACATTGCCTCAAATCTGTTTTTGTGCGGTGGATAAGGACCGCGTATAAGACGCGCATAAAAAAATTGCACAAAATTTCACTAGTATAAGAAATAGTTTCCGCAACACCATTAAAAAGCATTATTTTATGCAGTGAATAGGGACCGCATAAAAAAAGTTTCACGTAGAAAATAACTCAAAACCTTGCGAAATAACTAGAAATTGAAATTTTCATTGAAAGTATTAAACCCGTCACGGCCGATGCCCCGTCAGTCCATAAAAAAAATTTCTTTTATAAAAACATTTATTCGCCTGTTCAAGCTCTCCAATGCTATAAGCGATACTTTTGATTAAAAGAATTTTTGTGCCATGCAATGAACTCACCCCAAGTAACCTACTTTTTCATTCTAAACGAATCGATTTTGCGGAGCGGACGAAATCATATATATTCCGGATATCACGTACACATAAAGTAACACATATGCCAAATTACACTTCTTTCTCTCTCTGTTCTCTTTAGTATGGCAATACTGTGACTAAAGACTTTTTCAAAAAGATTATTCGCCCTTCTCCTGTTTTTACTGCTAGTACTAGACCTGCCTGGAGAGTCTAACGTATTGGATGTATTATCGGTTTAGCGGCTGCTAGGCAATTCCGCAATGCCATCATCGTTCCCGCTTGCATTATCGATAAGTGTATTGCTATTCATATTTTTAGTTTGCCTATGTGTCTCAACAGCAGCAATTTTAGGCAAGGAATGAGTTTCTGTGATTTCAGATTGTCTTTTAGGAAGGTATCTTGTAATAGAGGAAATTCCACGTCCAAAGACACGTCAACATTGCGAATGGTGGCTGCCAACGAAGACCAGAAGTCGCACAAAGTCACAGTGCATGGGGGTGTGAACGTTCAAAAGTGGTGTAGCGACACCGTCTTCATATATTATGGTATTATTTTCCTGCTTTTATTTTGTATCCGGAGTACTTGCGTATAATTAACTAAGAAGGTATTTTCTGGACTCTTGAGAAATTCTCTTGTCAAAAGCACAACGAAATGTTTGCATCGATCTTCCAACGGAAGCCTCGTCCACAAATCGCGATGTTTGGTACAAAACTTGTATTGTTGATTGCAATCAGAATTATTTTATTTCAATTTTATTATTTATATCTTTTTCAGCAAACAAAACGAAAGCGGTGGCAAATTGTTTTGTGCCCGCACCACGTCATCCTTACTTAATATTTTTGAACTTGAAACAAAAGATCTACTGATTTTTTTTTTTTTTTGGGTGTAACCGAGTGATTCTCACTTAGAATTTCAGATCCTTGTTGTTGATAGGTCTGGCTACCCTCAACTAAATTTTCATATATGTCATAGTAAATATCCTAGTGATCAATCTTCTCAAGATAGATTCCTAAATGTAGCGAATGTAGCTGTGTTCGGATTATTACTGCACCACGATTGCAGCACGCCTTTTAGGGGGTCTTTTGAGCTTAAAATATTTTCTTCAAATTAATTTTTTTGCACGGCTAACACAGCCAACCGCCTCCAATCGCGCTTTTATCGTCCTTAAGAGCGAATTATTTTTTTAGTACTTAATGAATTTGAAATTCCTTGCTCTGTATTCTTGCTGAGAGCAGTAAGTGACATATCTTGAACAGCTCCCATTCCGCCTTCTATCAGCGATTTTAAAGAGCTAACGTTCATGGTATCGCGATGGCCTCCTACCATTTCATTAGTGACGATTGCTTTAGCCAAATTTATTTAGTTGAAAAGAAATGAAATGAAATTATTAGATAACCGTTATATTCACTAAATCTTCTGCCATTGATGGGGTGTATTCGTACATATATAAAATCTTATCATTTCGATGAACAAAAGGTAGTGAAACCTCTTTTTAAACAATATTAGTAAAAGTCGCCTTTAAACTGTCCACTTGAAATTATCCTTAACAACAAAGTAATAAAAGATTAAAAGTTCGAGCCTTGCTTAAATATTCAAAAGATTCGGGGGATTCAATCCTTATTTTACCAAGTGAAACTGTTACACAAAGGAAATAAAGTTTCGAGAAAAAAAAGTTATTTCGAAGTAAATGTAGGACATGTAGGAATATTTTTTTCCTATTTTTGAATTTTTCCCTTTGCTGGAAATAGTTGGAGCCAGGCACAAATTCTTAAGTTCGACGGTAGATATATTTTATGCCACATATTTCTCTGATTTAATGTACTGTCAATGCTTAACAAAATTTAAGTGATTATTGTTATTCTGTATTGTATTGTTAAGTGAATAACTAACTTTTTTTCGATATTATGTTCCTCTCCTGACCCCTGTTGATTTTGCACATGTGGGCATTAGGTGAAAACCTTCCTGGCAATATAAAGTGGCTTGATTAAATTTTAAAAAATGCGTTGTTCCCAATATATGTCATTTTTGCCATGAGGTAAGTTTTATGCCTTTGTCGACTAAACACCCACTATAGCTACAACCAAACTAAATTCGACCGCATTACCAGTTGAAACCGCGAACAGTGATTTGTTGGTCGTGGTTCTTACCTAATTGGCGGCTATTGCGGAAATTACACGGAAGAGGCAAATTGCCCTCCCAAGGGTGGAAGGGGGGAAAGTTGGATCGTAATCGCGTGCAATGTGGATTGTTGTTATATCAAAGATATTACGAGAGCTTATGAGAGCTTAAATTAGATCAAAATTAGATATCAAAAGTGAATGATTAGTTGAAAGCAAATTCAAATGGTTCAATAGAATCTAATGAAAATTTAAACTGGAGCTAATTACGTCAACAACTGTCAATGGTTGAATATCTAATTGCATATGATTTTTCTGTGTTTGGCAATAAACAAACACTAATATATATAAAAATAATTGATTGGGTAAAAATGAAAATCTGCTTCAGTCTTTCGCATAAGTGAGTGCGAAATTCCTACGTAAATTAAAGTGTAACAACAACAATTAATTATTGGAAGAAAGGCGTTTAAAACATCGTAAATTTACGCAATATATTTCTTTACCAGTTCAATGCACACAACATTGATGAGAAAACATTTTTATAGAGAGTATAGCAGAACTATATGAAAATCAATACCATAAACTAACCTAAATGCATAAGTTGCTCATTAAAACTTAAATGTACATTTCGTGAGAAGTTTATAATACGGATGTGACAAAAATTTGCGGCACTTTCGTTTGAATATCAAAAGAAAAAAGAATATATGTAGTTTTGTGTTAAAGCAAATTTTAGGATAGACGAGAATTTAATTCTTACATTCAATGTCTTCTTCTTCTTCTTCTTCTTAGACGATAGGCATTTAAAAACAATCGAGCCTGGTGGCTTTGCGAATATTTACTAAGCGAACTTGAGCAATGGAAACTATTTAATTTATTTGTTATAAATAAAAAAAATATAATGGTTTTAATTTCTTTAATACATTGCATAGTCGATAATGAAATTTTTGTTTTTCTAAGAATTTAATGGCGTTTAATTTCAATATGTTTGCGTGAAAATATACTAAAATTGCTGCCTTATAGTGATTTATGGATTCACGTTTTCCTTTTCAAAACTAACAATTTACATTTACAAAATTCTTCTTCTTTTTTTTGCCATTTTTAAAATTTAATTATATACTTACCCTAATTAACCGTCTTAATCCACTTCACCGATGTACATGTTGCGCGGTGTCGGTATATAACCTCGCGTAGGTAAAGGTAAACGATCATAAATGTGGTTATAAGGTGATTCCATAATATCGGCATCTGTATATAGTAAAAAATGTAAAATTAATAAAATATATGTCTACGTAAAAGTTATAATCGAGTCAGAATGATGTTTGTTAACTTTTTAAAGAATTTTTTTATGATGTCTTTTATTAAAGACTTGAGGAATTTCTATGCAATGATCTGCACCCTTCGGACTCGGTCGTCTAAAGTCCACAAAAAATGCGGAATGTGATAAATTTGTTAAGAGATTTTTTAATCTGTTAAGAGATTAGTTTAATCTGTAACTTATTTCGTTTAAAGGGCCAAGGAAGGGGGCTATAAAAAATAACGACATTAACCACACAATACATTTACTACATTATATATATATATATATATATGTATATACACGTATGTACGTGTGTATATGAAAAGGGATTAGATTAATTATAATTAAGTAAAATGAATGCCTTCTTGCAAGAGAAACAAACGTATATACAGTTTAGTATTGATGTTATATGTTTTTGTGTGTGTATGTGCTGCAAGTTTTGTAAAATTCATTGACATCAACAATTAAGCATAACCTCAGCAGAATCAAACATAGAAGCCGAAGAATGCGTTTATTTCATCGACCAGATCTTTGTGCTGGTTGTTGTTGTTGTTGTTGTTGTTGTTGTTGTTGTTGTTGGTGATAACGATGCCAACTTTCCATTTAATTGTGAATCTTTTTTTAGTATTATTGCTGATGGCGGCGATCCTGGTGGTGGAAACCTTGATGCCATGACATTTGACACTTTATCACTTTTACGTATTAACGTCTGTTTATTGGTAAGTAAATTGCAGTAATTAGGCATAGAAGTTAATCACACCAAGTTAGGATCATGTAACTCCCACGCGATATAATTAAAGTAAACCTTTATACAACAATTGTTGTTGAAAATAATTCCACAACAGTAAACTGGACTGGAAAAGCATACTTTTTGGATCTCAAGCCATATACGCATACTAATGGAACGTAAGCCGTTGTAATGCAACAAAGTATAATTGCATATAGATGAATAATAAAGAGCTCTTTGGCAGAAAAATTAACATTACTTAATTTAGACGGGCTCACTCTATGTTCTAGTCCTTCTCCCACACAAAGGTTTCCACATAAAGTACGCCGCCAAATCAAAATGATTCCAAGTATTTTATCGTTACATAAGATTCTGCTTATTATTATTATAATTTATTTATTCCAAAGACACGAACGCTTCAATATGAACGCTAAAAAAATTAAATTTCTTAATATCTTGGCATTTACGTAAAACTGAAATAAGAAAAAAACCAAAAAATTGTAAAATTATAAATTGATTTTATTTGAAAATAAAAATAATAAGTTGGTAAGTGAATTTATTTCGTTTATTGGTTAGCAACATCTTAGGGCATTTTATGGCCTTAGGATGTTTTGTGATTGGTCTTAGGATATTTTATGGTTTTAGGATATTTATGGCCTTAAGATTTCTGTTTTATATAAAAATTTCACAAATTTCGTCTTTTAATTTTTACGTTTTTTTAATATTCTTTCGTAATTATTCACTTCGTACAACTTGTTCGTGTACTTTTGAAATGGCTTTGTTGAAACTAATTGAATTGCATTGAGTTCAATTTTCGCTAAAACGGCTAAAAGCCGTTACACACAGCGCACAGAGTTGCTTTCAATAAATGCAAACCTCCCCGGCAATGATAAAATTCCTTCCAACCGTGATGAAAATCTCCCCGACCATAATAAAAATCTCCGCGACTATGATAAAACTCCTTTCGACCCTGATAAAAATGTCCCCGACCCACAAAGACCGCGATGGAAATGATAAATGGCTATCTCAATTTATTTCACTTGCATATTTATTTTTACCTTTTTTAAATTCTTCCATTTTTGATAATTACTCATAGCGTAAAAAAAGAGAATTTCATCGTTTACTCGCATCTCTCATTTTTATTTATTTTATAACTGTCCTCACGCCGTCCCCTAAAGACCGTGCAAAGAATTCCGCGAGGGGTTTGTAATGTTTTAAATCTGGATATCAAGCCTCTTCCTGGTTGACCTTAAAAGTGTTGATGCCACCGTAATGTCTTCATAAAGTTCGGGGGTTTCACTTGTTATGCATTTTTGGCAAACGGTATATTTTTCGATGGGCTTTTATGCGATAATATGTATTGCCTAAATTTCATCTTCATGTGATGTTAGCTAACTCGTTTCTAACTGAGGTAGAGGAAAAGTTATAGCCAAAACCAGACGATCTGGAGAAAATCAAAGATTTGACGGAGATTTTAAATGAAGAAGCTCTAAGTAAATTAGAGGCAGAGTGTGAGGTAGACGTTAGTACGCCTAGTACAACTGGAAGTCATAAGATGCTATTTGACCGATGTTGATATAAGAGCCAACAACAAGAAAAAAAGAAATGCCGCCGCATTTCGCCTCATCGTAAGGAATGAAGGTTCGCCACTTAATTAAAGCTCGCAACAGAGTAAAAGTAATTATAATATTGCACAGGTATATTTATATATTACTTATTTGTGTCTTCTATTTTAGATAAGGAAAAATGAGGTCCAACACTCCGCTCATCGCCTCATATAGATAAAGATTCGCTGTATGGCAAAGGTAAGTTTGCATATATCATTAGTTAATATTATGTACAATTTATTCACTTCTTTTTATTTCATTTTAGACTAAAAAACAAGCATACAACTCCACGCCTCCGCTCCAGCAGAATGGTGCTTCCATAGACTAATGGTAAGTTTGTAGTCATATTTATTTATAAAATTTAATATAACGCAGCCATGAACAATTGCAGGTTCAATGTCTAAAACATTATCAAACTACTACTACTTCTCAGGAAATCAAGGTATTCAAGATATATTTTCCAGTCCTCACCCGTGCTGGGAGGTTTGCCAATTCTTTACGCGGTTCTTCTTCAATGCAAATAGTTACACTCTGGAAAGAGGAAAACCTAGCTTTAAGACATTTTCTGGAATTTCCTAATTTGACCGGCTTATGGGATAGAGCAAGTTGAAGAATTCAAATTCAATTAAAGAATTTCAAATTTATTGGTTTCATATCGTTATATACCTACCGCCCGGGGTTTTATCATAGATTTCATTCACCAACTAAATGGGATTCGTTCTTTACAAAATATTTTACGTGTGAATTATTCTTCGTAAGTCGCAAAATTGCTACTTGGCTGTATAATGTCCTATTAGTTTCTTGTTTCAATATGTGTGAACAAAAATGTGAGTTAAGCGACATTCCGATATCACCAGATCAAATAAATTCTTTGTTTTCTTTATATAGCGTTCCTGTTGATTGTGCATGTCAATGCCAAGCCAAACGAAGTCAAGTACGAAAACATTAACAAATCAATTGAAAATTATTTCTTTTGGTTCTGTAGCCACTAACTTGGCACTCAGAGATAAGTACTCATGGTTAACTTTAATACATCTCTAGATAAAGAATAACTAAAATTCAAATGCACATTATAACCTTGATATCTGTATAGATGTATAGATGTTTCACCTACGCAGTTGCAAAGTACTGAGAGCCGACGCAGCCAGCAAAAGTGGCATCCTCTTAATCGCAAAATCTTCTATCGTGTATATGGAGCTTTAATTCAGAACAAACATTTCTTGAATGTTCTCGCAATCCGTACAAACGACAAATTTTTGCTGCAGATGTTGTGAGCTTTAGTACTAAATTAACCTAGTCTACTCGGCCTATGTGGCCAAGTAAGGTAAGCGTCTCGGCCGGCAACTCATTGGCCGTGGGTTCAAATCTCGAGTGCGGTCGTTTTTAAATTAACGCAATAGCCTCAGCTGCTAGTATTTTAACACTTTAGTCACTTTAGAAGTCATTCTTGGGTTAAGTTAATAATAAGAATAATAATAAATTGATTTTTATAATTCAGTTGGTTACATGCAAGCACCTATTATGTATAAAAATAAGAGTTATATATATGCACAGGTACTTCAAAACTTGCTAACTAATATACTAAATGGTTAGGCGTACTTGATGATTATCGAGAGTTGACCGTTATGATGACATTGGATCACGCAGAGTGTAGTAATGTTATTTTGTGGGTATTGATCCTGTTCTTCTACCAGCGGCAATTGCGCATTTTGAAAAAGTTCACTGCAATCATTTATTCATTAAAACGTTTAAATTTTTGAATAAAATTTAACTGAAAATCCGTATTTTTCTCATGTTTGAATTCCGTACACACGTTGGTTGCATTTTAGCGATTTCTACCAAAGCGAAACATTTTAATCGGTTTCTTTTACAAATTTTGTTTCAAATGCTTTTAAACCGAAAATTTCTTGAAGATGAAGTGGAAGCAAACACCGTAATGTTATAGTTTTGTTCAGCAATTTTTTATTTTTATATTTTATACAAATTATTGAGCACATATACGCTTCTTCTTTAAAACGCCTATAGACTATACAAACACATGTTCAATTATTGGGAAGTGTAAACAACCTATACGCTTACTCTCACACGTTTGGAGTGCCCGCTTGCCTTCTGCCAAATGCAAACATAAAGACGCGGAGTTCAGCGTTCATATTAACTTGCAAAAATATATTTGTATACCTGTAGCCGTATACTGTAGCTGCAATACCTTGATATGTTTTAATTTTTTTTATAATTTTTTTTTTAAATTTCATTAATAAAATAAACAAAAAGATATGCATCCATTCTCCATATCTGAGTTTTTAATAAAAAATTCCACACAGCAGGGCGAAACACGTGCCGTAGAAACATAAACAAAAACAGAAAAAGAAACGTAAACAAAATAAAAATGTTGCGGGGGGAATCTTTCCGAGCTTTCGTTTATTTCCATCGAAATACCACCAGCTTTTCTTTAGATTCATCGAAATCCCACCAGTTTTTGATTACATTCATAGAACAAGTTGCAGTTTTTGTTTAAATACGCATCGTTTCTTGCACATGCAAATGGTTGGAAGGAATCTAAATGATTTTATTGAAGCTTTTTTTTTAAAAGTAACTTTCTGTCTAATAGATCGGGAAGCCGGAACGCATAACTCATAGTACTGAGCGTTTTTTAACAAACAAACCTTTTCCTTGCGTTTCAATCGATTTTCGAAAAATATTTCAATTTATTTTCATATATATATATAAACTTGGGCACAGATCGGGCATTCGCTATTTAATAAGTTGTGTCAGTAGCGTAGACAGTACTGCCTTTCTGCAGGCTTTAGTGGAAGCTGATACATTCCGATATATTCCATGCAGTTATTTTTGAAAATATGGGCTAAACATACGCAAATCGTCAAATACGGTAATAAGAGTTCAGTTAGCGTAGACGCTCGATATGTGCACTAATGCTTGTACTTGTTTAGCTGCTTACACAGTTCCAGCAGATTAATGTTTGTTGTTTCTTTTACGCTTTGCATAAAATCAAGAGTGGCAGCCGAACGAAACGCCACATTATCAGTCAAAAGTTGACGATCCTTCTCACCTACACCCAAATTTTCAAGACAGACACCTCCCCCGATTGGAACAATTTTCTCGAAGCGTTGTCGAATCCTCGTTCCTCTTTGAGATGCCCAAAGGCGGAATTCTGCTTTAATTTTTCTAAACGTTCCTGCACCAATTTGCCCTTTTTCGAGCGTACTAATATGTAAACAGTGGCAATCTGCGGTAATCGCATAGCCATTTTTCTATTAGAAAAGACAAATTTTTTTTCCCTTGAACTCCTTCACCGGCGATATGCAACTGACAAAAACTGAAATGAGTGAGACGCAGATATTGGTAACGACACCGGAGAAATGGGATGTGGTAACAAGGAAATGTCAGTTTACAATTTTTATAAAGGATATAAATAATAATATCAAGTAGTCTTTTAGGAGCTGGCGAGGTGTCGCTTATTAGCTTAGTAAAATTGTTAATTATAGATGAAGTGCATCTGTAGCATGGCGAACGCGGACCCGTAGCGGAGGCGTTAGTGACAAATACTATACGTTTTGTAGAATCTTCTCAAAGTATGATATGTATAATGGGTCTCTCGTCCACTTTGCCGAACTACATCGATGTGGCTAATTTCCTCCAAGTGAATCCCATGAAGGGTTTTTTCTATTTTGATAGACGTTTTCGCCCTGTACCCTTAGATACCAGTTTTATTGGTATCAAAGCCATTAAGCCTTTACAACGGCTAAGCGATAGGGATCAATTTTGCTATCAGAAATGTATTGAACAACTGCAAGACGGTCATCAGGTAATGGTGTTTGTCCATGCCCGTAATGCTACAGTACGCACAGCTAGTACACTAAGTGAATTGGCGCAGCAGAATAACACGTGTGCCCTCTTTTATCTTTCCGGGTATCGATATCTACGATTCCAAACATGGCACATTTGTGGATCTTGGTATTCTGGACGCACGATAAACTTAACCATTACTTATCTTTGCTCACGAATCAATTTCCCATTGAATCAAAGTTCATTCAATGCTTGGCCAATAATCTTAATGCCGAGATAGTTTTGGGGACCATTACAAATGTTGAAGAAGCCATAGTGTGGTTGAGTTATACCTATCTGTTTGTGCGCATGCGTATCAATCCTCACGTTTACGGAATCGATAATATGCTGAGATTATGCAAGATCCCTCTTTAGAACGTAAGCGAAGAGCCTTAATTGTAGGTGCTGCCATGAGTTTGGATAAAGCGTGTATGATACGTTTCAATCAGCGAACTCTCGATTTTAATGTCACAGATTTGGGTCGCACTGCTTCGCATTATTATATAAAGTACGATACGGTCGAAATATTTAATGAACTTATAAAACCGTTTATGAACGAAGGTGATATATTTGTAATGATGTCGCAAGCCCAAGAGTTCCAGGAGCTCAAAGTACGCGATGATGAACTGGAAGAATTGGACGAATTAAAGCGCAATTATTGAAAAGTGAAAGTATTTGGCGGTAAAGATTTTACCAAGTAAAAATTCAGTTTTCATAGGCACCATTACAAGAGAGGGGGTTCAATTCAAATTGTTCCAGCCGAACCATACTTTTTCGTACCAGTACCACCAACGTCGAACTATTCTTCAAGTTTTATCGACACCTTGAAATTCCAAATTTTAATTTTTTTCCATATAACAAATTTTTAAAATAAGGCTGTGCGTGCCCACTTTTCAAAAAAGGTTTCGCATGGCAAGTGATCAAAAGATCACCGACCCGAGGAATTTTCAATAGCATTCGTCCTTGAATCAAAACACATCAGTGTACCAAATTCCTTCAAAATACTTTAAAAATTGCGACTTGAAGTTTGAGTACAAGAAAACAAGGCGGACGGACTCGAAAAGCGATTACGAAACGAGCGCTATGATAAAAAGTGAGCCTATCTCGGGGTCTTTCTTGAACTCACACTGCACCAGATACAATTTTTTTTTATCTGGAAAAATATTCCATTTACTCGCCCTCTCATTCCTAGCTTTACGAAGATTCTAAAACTTTAGAGGATTTCCCGAAACGCTGCAAACAATGACGATTTTGAACTTTCGGTTGTTATGGGGTTTCGAATTATGACAATCAAAGTTTTTTGTACCCATCTCCGAAGGCTGGAGGATGTATTCATTTTGCAAAAACAAATTTATTGTTACGTAATTCCCTTTTCTCGGATACAGTTCGTATCACTAGAT
The DNA here is from genome assembly GCF_014805625.2 of Glossina fuscipes. Classification (NCBI taxonomy): domain Eukaryota; kingdom Metazoa; phylum Arthropoda; class Insecta; order Diptera; family Glossinidae; genus Glossina; species Glossina fuscipes. Next base: position 1,750,950 of record NW_023998490.1, on the reverse strand, counting down.
CGTGGATATTCTTTTTAAGAGAAACACTCTAGCACAAGACCCTTTTATTTGCAATCTTGACAGCTATAATATCCTTTTTCGACTCAAACGTTCTTGTCCGACTCACTCTGCCTTCCACAAATTGTCTATTTATATACACTTTTACAAACATATTATTATTACCTAAGTTCATGGCTTCAATTTTAATTCGTTAACCTAGATTTCCAATCTAATCGTTTTCCTCGGCCGGCAGGTGCATGACGCGCCGCGAATGTGTAGTTAAGTTTTCCCTTTCTAGAGAATTTATTATTTGGGAAAATCAATTAGTTGGCATGAACTGGATTTGCGATCTCCGTACCAATATGTTTGTTCTACGGCCTAGTATCTGCCCGCTACCTACTACCGTAGTGTATAAAAATTTATTCGATACTCGCTAACGCGCAGAAGCAAATTTCAAAAGCTCCATTAAGTATTTAAATCCTTGGCCAGTTTCAAATTCGGAATGGACTTAAGTATGTTCATCTATCTATTTATCTGCCTAACTGTACCGTGTCTGCGGTAAACATTCTCCGGTTAGCGAAACTGAATATATCGGCTGGGAATTTGTGGAAGAAGTAGAAATGATCCAAATTAGTTGAAAGGCACAACTATAACACACGTCTACGCAATAAAAAACTGATAACATCTTTGCTTTCCATGTTTTTTGCTTATTGCTCATATGCAACAAAAGATCCACGATATAAATTTCAACTTGTATTTTAAAAAATGGAAAAGTCACCCACGCCCATCCAGTATTAACGAGAATGAAAATCTGATTTTTCTGCTTTCTTTGCAGTCCTTTTTTATGATAACGATGATGGATATAAAATATTCAATCATGACCGCACATAAGTTTCTTGCTTATTAACTTTTATCGCATTCTTTATCATTTTAGTTCACTAGCTTTGCTACCAAAAATAAGCTCGATATTTGCTTATCGCATGAACAAAAGTGCAAAAATTTCGAATGCGTTTAAGGGAAAATAAATGCTGAACGAATATGTGTAAAAATTAATACCAAATATTCAAAAATATGCGAAAATCGAACGGCAGGTCTCTAAAAATTTACAAAAACTAGTCAGAATGTGTTTAAGGTAAAATAAATGTTGTTTTTTCATACAATTAAATAAAAGATTTCAAATTTATTCAAATCACAGGTATGAGTTGTCTGTTTTTTGTTTTTTGTTTTCTTTCTTTTTTTTGCTTTCTTTGTTCTGTACTCATTTACATTACATTCAAAGCATGTAATGATGAAGAAGAACAACAAAATTAATAACGGATTTATAGTTTTCTGCTACAAGTTTCATACAGTGTCAGCAATGGGTGATAATAATAAATAGGTGTATAATAAATCGATTTAACTTACTATCGAGTTTGTGCTCAACAATCCCTAAAGCCCTAAAAACCACTTTCAACACCTTCTACAGCCTGAAAGAAGACACCAACGGAATCTCAAAGAAACTTATATAAATCTCACATGGGTCTCCTTCCAAAAATATTACCAAAAAATTTCTATAAATCTACTTACACGTAATTTCTTCAATTTATGATTTTTTCAACTGGGTAAAACTTCTTAATCTTTTTATACCTTCTCTCTGCTTTTCTACGTATTTTATTTAATTTATTTAATTTAGTTATTTACTCTTATGGTGTTTAACATTTGGATGTATAGTATGTCCCACTAAAGTACGAGCGTCATATTCAGGTTAGATCACTTGTTCAACTACTTCTCATATATACACTCATATGCACTTCTCTATAAGACTGTATTAAGTTTATTTATTTATTTATTGTATTTTCAATTAGATTTATAATTTTTAACATAATAAATCACTATACCTTTAACCCAACTACACCTAAATCCAGGAAAAAAAATCGGTGTACTCGTATGGCAGTCTCACATTTAACAATTCAGCAATGCATCAAAATAAATTGAAAAACTACTATGGACGAAATGGAGAAAATGGAAAAAATAAAGGTCTCCTAAACAAAAACTTTTACATTAAATATATATATATTTAATTACAAAATTCATTTGCAAGTCAATTATGAATTTGAAGCTGAAAATGAAAATGAAAGTGTGATAAAAATTGTACTTTATTTAGCAAAGCACACAATAAACTAACACAACACAGAAATAATAGTTTTTAATATTAATTTTAATTTTTTTGTATTTTTTGTTTAATATTTTTGTTTAATTGATGTTCTTTTCTATAATATTTTGGTAGAATCACTCCTCTTATTAAAAAATTTTTCTCTGCCTGTTTCTTTTACACCAAAATAAAGCAATAAGAGAAACAAAGTCATACGATTCTACGCCAGAAACAGAAAGTAAGTGGCTCGGTATAGGCTTTTCTTAACAAGTCTAACTTTGTACGATATCGAGGAAGACGACACGTACAACGTAAATCAAAAAAAGTTGTTTTTAAAATTTGTGAAAAGACAATATTTAAGTTAATCCAAAATTTTTTAGCTCTAGTACCATCTAATCAGTGTAAATAAGTGGGATGAGTGAAAATCGGGATGAAGATGACGATGACTTATTTGCCTCCATAAGCAAGGAAGAAATCTTAGATCAAAACGAGTAGATAATTAATTCTCCCAATATATCTAAGTTCCAAGAAAATAAGCAGGTAATCCAAGTTATGGCATTGATATTCCTCACACTTTTTTGATGCTAATTTTTATAATTTTTTTTTATTTCTGCAGGTTTTCAAACAGCGAATGGTAAAAAAATTTCCATATCGGAAGAGAGCAAAACATCCATATAAAATATTCTAAGAGAATTTCAAGATGATTTTGCAGGAAACGGATTATGAAACTGAATTAAAAGATATAAAGGCTCGGATATCGAATAAAAGTATGGAATCCAAGTTTAGAACAACCGCAACCAGAAAAAGACTAATGGATCTTAATGATGAATCCAACCAAACTGGGCATTCGACTTTAAATGTCCCAAAATTTCGTAAAAAGCACTTGTTGTCAATAAATCCAAAATTTAATTTTAAATAACCCATCGTCTAATTGGAGCTTATAGCAACAAACAGTTTTTCAACCGATTTTTCATTGGGAAAATCAAACTTCTTTCTGTTGTTGTATATTAATTTATATAATTTATATTTAAATATAAATAGCTTTATTTACTTAATAGCTTCATTATACATTTAAAATACTTTATTAATATATATAAAAATATATATAAAAGAAATTGTTATTCCTTTTAATGGTGGCGAAGGAAACAAAGATGGCAGATTTTCGCCTGGACGTATATTATTGCTGAAAATGAAAAACTTTCTTTAGTGCTTTATAAATTATATAAATTAATATACAACAACAGGAAAGAGTTCGATTTTCCCAATTCATCTCGACTCACTTTACTTTTCACTTCTTCCCATTCGTTTTCAATAAAAATTTCACTCAGGCCAAATGCGTTTTTACCTACTCCCAACTCCGTTCTCCGCTAGCTTTTTGAAGTCCTAATGCAACATTAGTTTCTCTCAGCACCAAGCTGTTGGAGTACCCACTAATATTGTCTCTTTGGTTACCTTTAAAGCCAATCAAAATAATAATAAAATAATAAACATAATAAAATGTGAGGAATATCAATGCCATACCCTGTGTTATCTGCTTATATACTGGGAACTTAGACGTGTGGGGAAAATTATTATTGATCTTCACGTCTTGATGTAGGATTTCTTGAGTGCTTATGGAAGCAATAATGTCATCACCATCGTCATCCCAATCATAATTGTTATTTAAAGCTGAAAAATTTTGGATTAACTTAAATATTGTCTTTTCACAAATTTTAAAAACAACTTACTTTCATTCTGCTTCTTTATGAAATGCCAATCGAGATCGGCGTGAAGCAGTCCCTATCTATGATATTAGGCGGATGGAGCGCCTTTGAGCTTTTAGCGGATTAATACGCTTGTTGAATTGCTTTTAGACAATTGACTTTATTCAATTCTTACCGGGCTATATTTATGCACAATTTACTACACTAAATTATGCTAACATCATCAAAATGATAAATGCTTTAAATGGAGCGCCTGGCATCGTATTGCATTACGAAATGCAATACTCGGTGAAGTTGTAAGGAAGCGTTTTGCTTCCGTCCAAATACTGGCCAAAAACAGTCGGTCTGGGTTGTCCATCCGCACTAGAGAGGGAATATCCCTTAAAGATCTCCTCTCTACGGCAGCACAGATCAGCCGTCTCCCGCCCGCATCGTGCAAGCCAATGTTTATAAGACCACGTAAGAAGAGAAATTATATATGGCACTTACTAAATAATATAGCTTCAGAGAATGTACCTAGCTAGGAAATGTATACAAATGTGTGAACCGCACAAAAATGTACAAAACTTCGTAGTATATAGGAATCAAATGCATGAACTCTCTAAAATGTACACAAATGTACAAACTCTGTAGAATATATGAATCCAATGTAAAAACTCCCTAAAAGGAACACAAATGTACAAACGTTGTAAAATAGAAGGTTATGACTTCCATAGGGTATGACTTCCCATTGGATGTTCTCGCACGCAGTTTGATATTGAAAATTACCCAGTCAAAGGTCAGGCCTGCAACACTCGCACGCTTATACAACAAAAACTCTGAGCAACTTTATTTTGCGTATCCATTGCTTGTTATTCATAAAGAACCGCACCTTCACCATTTAAATTTCCACTTTTATTCTGAAAATAAAAAGACCCAACCGCCTATCCCCACCAACCATATATACATACATATATATATATACATATATAGCAACATAGGGCCTCGAGCGTCTTTTAAATTGTATTGGACATTAAAATTATGGTTTTTTATAGTAAACTATGTTCAGAAAGCTCGGCAATATCCGCATATTAAATTAATTATGAATAAATATTTGAGTCAATTGACTAAATTAATTACAACCATACGACAGAAACATAAGATAACTTTCATTTATTTCGGTATGTATTTCAAGAATTTCAATTCGTGACTTAGCCAAACGGCAAACGTTAATAAAAGCAGTGAACCTGATTGATGAGCAGCAGCTAAAGACACAGGTACGTGATGAATTAACGTGCTTATGCCCAAAGTCACCTGAAGCCAAGCAACTAAAGCCGCTGCATTTATGGCCCAATACGATCGTGGTGGCAGCATGGTTCGTTTGGAAAACATCCAAACAACAGTGATCAAAGTCACTGTAGAAATACCTAAAATCCGATGATTAAATTGAACTGTGGTAGGATTTTCGGTAAAATTCTTAATAATTGGCTTAAATGCTAAGATATCGTTAGGTATCCAGTTATCTCCCATTTTAGGAAATGAGTTGTGTACCAAGCCAGCATCTAAACCAGCCACAAAAGCTCCAGAAAATGCAGTTAGAAATATTAAACCTTTAGCCGCAAAAGCCAATCGTTTAAAACGCAAAGCTTTCATACAATTAGCTTGAAATTCTTGAGCTGGCACTAGTTTTTTCAATCCCTGCGATAGAAAGAGTGTATATAGAGCGAAGGCGAGACCCAAATGCGCAGCCAAGCGGTGTTGAGATACACGCGGTACATCGTTTACATTTTCGAAACGATTTTCCAAACCAGATTTCACCATATACCAGCCCATTAAGCCTTGGCAGCCTATCAAGCAACCCATTAACAATACAATGTTCTTTGTAGTTTTGTTAAAATAGCCCTTCCTCCAAAAATAGGTTGCCGGTATTAGGAAAAATGCACCAATAGCTCTACCCCACATTCGATGTATATATTCCATCCAAAAAATCATTTTAAATTCTTCCAAAGTCATATTTTGGTTCTTCCTAAAAAATAAAATAATTCCTCCAAGCAATATTTACATTTTGAATTGAAAAAAATAATTTACAAACATTTTAAATTCCGGATATTGTTGATAAAGACGAAATTCTTTCTCCCATTCTTCGGCGGTGCGCGGCATTTTTTCTCCGGTTAATTTCCAAGTAACCATCGAAAGACCGGATTCTGTTAAGCGTGTCACTCCTCCCAAAACAACGGCTAAATAAACCATGCCCCCGCATCCCAAAAACCATTTACCGACATTTCGTTGACTTTTCAAATTCTCCTGTGGAAAACGCGTGCAGAAGCGTGAAGGTCTAATTGGCCAATGGTTTGGTTTCAGTAGTGGCTATAACAAAAGTGAACTTCGCTCAATCTCTACTCCTCCCTAAACAATATTACCTTATAGATCGATTGATTTATTAAACTTCTCCGAAGTAATGTAGGAACAAATGGAACAATTCTTACAAACCGATTCATTTTGTTTACTTTTTGTTAACTTTTTTCAGCGCTTTATAACATAAAGCGCTATAAATTATAATAAAAGTGATATCTTCTCGATAGTTTCGTAGTTTTTAAGCGCTTTAAACGTTAATTTTTTTTAAATCGCAATCCATATCTTCGAAGTTTCTACAAAATTTTGTTGAAAATAAAACTCGTCTCTTTTTATATTATGTCATAAGACACTCACGGCTTTAGTAATATACTTTTTCTTGCCTCTTTTTTGTCAATTTCGTCTACAATTTCGTAATAGATAGAAGCGGTTGTTTAAAACAGGCCGCACTTAGGTGGATTTCTGAAATAAGAGAAAAAGGAAAATATCTTAAGACATTAACAGTGATTGGCAGCAGTAAGTGGCAGCTAATATGCCGAATAACAAGAAAATATCTGGAAAAATAAGTAAAGTGCATAGCTGCAGAGATGAAGAGAGCACTTTTTTTGGTTAATTGAAAGATGTGATTGCAGATACTCAGGCAGTTACAATTGTTTTTAGAATAAGTCTATGTGATGGTGGACTTGAAATATATATACTTTGGTAAATCTTTTATTTAGCTTAACTTTCATGTAACCATTTCTTTATCCGGTTAAGTTACGTCTCATTTTATTTTTATGCGGTTTTTTTTATCCTATTTTACTTTTTCTCTCTTTATTTAAAAAATTCTTCCCTTATTCAATTTTTTCCGCCTTACAAAATATATGTATAAAATATATGCATATAAGACAAGCTGCTTTTTCCTGTTTCAAGCGTTTTATTCGATTCATCTCTTATCGTATAATATAAATAAACACAAGTAAAAAAATCACTGACAGTAAATATATATATATATATTAGGTAATATATATAGTATTCAGAATTTGGGGTAAATCAAACCTCAAATCTTCATTAGCGAATACAAAAAATATATTGAAAACGAGTACAAAAACTGTCTTAAAAACGAACACAAAAATCATGTTAATAACGAATACAAAAGATGTGTTACAAAGGCATGCAGATATATAAAAGTACAATTTAATATCGGAAAATTGCACAATTAATCGCAAGTATCTTTAAATGATATTTTCGTGAGGCATTCATGAACAAAACAATGATTTTTATGCAGATGGAACGAAATCATATTGTTAATATTTGAAGTAGCGTATGATTTTAAAAGACTACGGAGATATCCAGTATTATTAATTGCTGCTGCAATTAATTATAAGTATTATAAAATTGATAACTGTTAACTCAGCAAAAGCTATTAAAACTGTCTTCTGCTTTTTTAGTTGAAGATTTTCTTTATAGAAAATCTAGTCATATGGTTAGTTTTTCAAACCATATGAATAAGCAGATGTTCCTTGCTTACTTCAAATACTACTTTTTCGTTAAGTACTTATTACGGATTTGAAACCCTATTTGCAAGGATAATTTTTTTTCCTTGCTTTGCAGCATTTCTTTTGGTGGACATATAAGCCATTCTTATTGGCTTAGTCAAAAAACAACTTTCGCTCTAAAAAAAAAGAAAAACGCAACATTCAGCATTTCAATTAATTTGCTTCTAATTGTGAATAAACAATTAATTGAGTTACATGCAAAGTCTAAAAATTACTGAAGAACACATTGGCGCCTTTTTGCGAAATAACATATATCGACGGCTGGATTTGAAAGGGTTAGCTGGTATTAATGGTTGCTCCAAACAAATGAAGCCATTCTTAAGGAATACTAGAAAGAATATTAGATTTATATGCAAACATAATTAAGACGTGGATTTTTTATTCATCGTATAACAATCAATACACCAAAGGCCAACATATCTATAAATTAATACATAATAATGTAGTCTAGTAATAAACCATCCATACCATCCATCCATAGTTTGCAATAAGTTTTTGTTTTGGCTTGTTGAGTGGAGATGGACTAAGCCAATAGATTTGTGGCTTATATGTCCAGATAATAAACTGTCGTAATTTTAGGTCAGAAGTATATATAGAACGCGACAAACAAATTTTAACCAATAAATTCGCTTTCCTATTAAACCAAGTTAATTTCACGAGATGACGTACATTTTTTCCTGCAAAGAGATCGAGAAGACCATTACATAACTTGAAGAAGCTAAAAGAAGTCAAGCCTGTGACATCTGAAGAATAGATGATCAGCAGACTCGGCCACATTGCAAACTTCACAAACATCGAATGGTATAGCCGGAATAATTTTTAAATAAATTATGAGTCTATAAAGAATTTTGATTTCGCCAGAATTAAAAAAGCCACAGAAAAGGATTTGAATTGAAATGTTGGATTTATTTTATAGAAAAGGCGATTGGATTTAAAACGCGCAATCTTATTAAATTCGTCATTTAGCTGTTGGAGGATGTGGTTGCGAATTACCCGAATTGCTTCATTGGGAGTGTATTTGATGGACAAAATTGTCCCATCAATACTTTGATTCGACGTACTATTTTAGATAGATGTTTCACAACTGAGAAGCCAGACACATTATGTCCGACGGAACCGTCGGTGGCATATGCATCATACTTTTTCCTTTTTTTATCATAGCCGTTGTTGTAATAAAGAAGGAGCTTTTCTTGGCATAACGTCGTCGTACAAGAGAAACTGACATTTTGGTTTGAAGTAGAAATCGATTGGAGAATGTTCATGAAGAGTTTACATATGTTGGTAATAAAATTCCTGAGAGGAATTGAATCTATCTTATCAAAAATATGACGAAGTTTTTGATAGCGAAAAGTGTAGCTCCGAGGGACAGCATCACTGAGAGATATAATTTCCTGAAAAAGGGAAGGATTCATCATCTTGATCTTAATCAACTCCTTGAGAATGCAAAAAAGAGCTCTTTCGGAAACGGCTAGAATCACATTTTATTCCCCATCAAGAAAGTCACGTAATCTCTGAATCGCATCGCGAAAACTTTGTACATCGAAACTGCGTGGAAACTAGCATGATGCTATAAAAAGATTCGGTTCAAGATTCATGGTTTTGATGATGATAATGTCAACAGCAGGGTTGTAGAAAATACGTATGAAATTGACGTATTAATATACTGACGCCATCGTAGCCGTCATATCGGGATTTGGTGGCTGAAGCATAATTCGAAACTTTAACTTCTAACTTTTCATCCTTCAGAAAAACTTCCCTTAAGATGCAGAAATCAACTTTATTTGAGTTCAAGTAAAAATCCCAAAAAGGACAGGTGCCGTCGAACACTTTGGATATTGTAGTGTAAAAAGATCATATTTAAATTTCAGAAGGAACCCCGGCGGATCTACTCGTAATGCTGGGTGCTTGATCGAGACAGACATTTGCTCTTCAAATTCTTCAAATAAGATTATGAGGCATCATCAGACGGATACTTTCTTCAATCGCAGAGTTCAAGTTCTGAGGAACCCAAATAGTTGTTTGAAATTACTTAGCGCCGAAGTCTTGTGACAGACAGCTTGTGGGGTGAATTGAGACAAGGTTTGGTGGATGAACTGAGAGGAAATTTGGAAAAACCCGATTTGCTTTTGACGACGTCATTAAATTTATTCTTAGTAAATCTTTATTGGCATTTCCATTGTCGTCCTTACTTCAGCGAACTTGATCGGAATATCGGACACGGCGTTTTTAATTATCTCTTCTCTCCGAATCCCTCAGTGAACGACCTCGACATGTATGCCTTTAAATACTACAAAGTTCTTGGCATTGGCAGCAGAGCTGAAAACCAATTTGGCTCTGCCCCTGCTAACCATTTTTAGTTCTTTTAAGCCCTACATGGTGAAGTCCTTCAGGCAATCGTAAAAAAAGAGATCAGAGTTGATATGCACGCGATTCCCTTCAGCGTTTGCGTACGTTGTGACAAAAATTATGAAGTTGCCCTTCGACAAGCAGTACAAATTGATCTCGTGATTTGGAGTGGTTTTGGCACCCACATCAGAGCCCTTGTCGACCGCGTGTTGACTAGGCACAATTGAAACATTTGCGTTAGCTTCTCCATTGGGACATAAAACAATTTTATTCTTGCCCATCCGTGATCTCTTCGAAACCGTCTCTATTAGTAGTTATCAGGTCAGTCCCAATCTCCATAGGAAGACGGACTGATGTTGTTTTGGCTGTTGTCACGGGGAACACCAACCAAAAATCCAAACGAATAAAAATTTAATATATGAACACAAAAATTGTCCAGCTGCCGTTTGCCGAGATGACGTCTTGTATCAAGTGTGAATGAAATGTGAACGTTTTCAATAAGTAAGTTAACTATAAGTGCTTTGCAGTATTTTAATTGATGAGCAACAGCTGTTTGACATTTGGTATATATTTTTTTGGTGTTGCCATACTAATTTGGTTTTAGTTTTAACAGAAAGCCAGCAATTTTTTACGGAAAACCAATCGTCCTTAACAGAAGTGTACTTATCAACGTTGTGCTTTATCAAAACACAAGAAATCTGTTTTTTACATGGACATAAGTAAGAAAAAGGTTGTAATTTCTTTTTATATTAGGTAAATATTGACACAACTTATGTAGGTACTAACTTACCAAGGTTCCTGAATTTCCATGCCTACAGCATGCAGCCTCCAAGCTGGTTTCTTATTTAAAATTCATAATTTATTCTCGTTTTTTTTTTTCTTTTCCTGCATTATTTACATTTTACATTTATTTCATAATTTAATGAATTGAACAATAAATCTGAATAAAAAATGTGTTATTGTCAAAATACATATTTTTTGTAATCGTAACTTTTTCCTAAACAAGTGCATCTTCGTAATTAATTTTTCAGTATATTTAGGCTTTTCAAATATTTTTGTGTCCCACCATTGAAAAATACGTATGCATGTATGGTATATACGGCGTTACAATCCACAAATATATGCCAGATGTAGAAACAAATTCAATAGAGATCGTCTGTCTATCCGGCCTACCACTGCTTACCAATGTTACAAAAATTAAGACAATAAGTCGAACTTACGTCCACATATTTTTAGTAGAGGGCTGCAGCCTCGAATGTGCGATTCAACCATAAATGGATGCACTATGAGGATGGAGCTGAAATTTACGATATTAGGTTTGACGCTAATATTTACCAGTATGCCGAAAATGTCCAAAAAGAATATTAATTACAGTTGCAGGTTTTAAAATTCGAGAAGATATATCGTCTTGTATTTTCATTCCTCTGGTCTTTAATATAGATGTTTATTCACTACGTTTATTTACCCCGCGTTCCACTATAGTGAGTTTCACTTTTTTTAGAAGATAATTTTTAAAAATATTTGAACGAAGTTTGGCTTCAAAAAAATGTTTTTAATTCTTGGCTTATGGTATAAAATAATTGCAAAAATAACTGTTATATTAATTCAATAGAATTGCCAACAAATGTAGGATCGCTCTTTCAATTCAATAGAATTCCGGGCAGTATTGGTCAAGGATTAGTCAGTATATGCCGTCAAGATGTACATGTATCGATTATGTACGAGAAAATTGCACCGTAACACGGTATATACTCTCGGAAGATTGTAATCGCCTTCTATCATTTGTGCGTGACTATTTAGCACATCAGGCTCGCATCGTAAATGTAGTCTTCTCTCAGGCACAGTATACGGTATCACATCATATTCATTCCCATATTCATAAGCGAATATTTCGGATTAGCTTTAATTGGCGCTAATATCTCACAATGTATTTATGTATTCATTTATTCGAATGAGATAATGACTGAGAGGACATGAAATGCTTCGATGAGAGCGAATTGTTCAACTGAATGGTTAACATGTTCAAATGTCAAAAGAAACTGAGGAATGAATGAATTTATAGCCGCAAATAGTGAAACCGCGAACAAAGGAAGCACGAATAAGGACTTTTACTGTATATCTGTATATTTGAGATTAAACATTATAAACGAAAAAGTTAAACCCCACATCAACCATCAAGTAATCGCATCGTTGATTGGAAAGGCTTTCCCAACCAAAGCGTCTGCACCGGGCCAGCTGCCACCAGGGTGTATGTGGAAACTCCAGATTGCACCGAGAAAATAGTACCGTGGCAGAGCAGGAGTTTTAGTTCGATAGGGTAGGGTAGCTTTCGTCAATATGCCGATAATCTATCTCTCACAGGGACAGGAGAGCTACATCATGCTTCCGCGGCCTAACCAAGCATGACGACGAAATCTTCAAAGAGACGGTTTGAAGGAAAATGGCAGCGCAGCGAAAAGGTAGTCAGATTCTGACAAGTCGACAAGTAACGGGAGATTTTCCCATAGAAGAGCTCTGCGCAAAGTTGTTGCTCGATGCATGCGGGATATACTACATCAGTATGAAGACACGTATGCCTGAGAAGGAGATTGGAAAAAGGATCCAGGCCACAATCGTGCCAAAATGGCAATTCTTCAAGGAATCTGGATCCTGCGACGACGGAAGTCAACACTGTATTAGTTTATAAGGGTATAAGGGTATTTATTACACATACTTTTAAACAATATCAAGATAGAGGATAAAACTGAAAAGAGTATTACTCGCAGGTAAATAATTTTGTAAATGTAATGCACAAACATGTCTTGAATTCAATGTTGTCATTTTAATATCCCAATTATTGTGTTGTTATTAACGACTTTTGCAAATGTAATGCATGAAAATGTTATTTTTACTATACTACATGAACTTATTTAGTTATATTATTGTATTACTATTAACAAGTTCTGTCGATGTAATGCGTGAGGACTTTTAATTATTATTGTTGTTATATTATTATATTAAACTTAAACTATGCTTTTATATAAATATATTATATATTACATACGCACGATTTAATGCGTTCTTTAGATAATGGTAATAAAGTAACCATTAGAAATGAAGAAGCTGCCGTCCATCATCAAGAAGTGTTCGGCTATGAGTTTGCCTGTTGCCGGAACTATTTACAGTAGTTTATTAAGGTTTAAAGTTTAGCATGTAAATATGTTATGAAGTTATTGCAAATAATTACTTGTGCGGGGTTTTAATTATTATTACATACATTTATTATTATAGATATTATTACAATTTTAAAGTCGGTTTACCAATAGCGAAGGTCTACATGTGATGCTAGGCATTGAACGTGCCTGTCACGGTACCTCAAGGCTGTGCGGAAAACCGTGAATGCAAGTGCTGTCTTCGCTGACCACCACATTGTCTGTTTCCCATGTATCATTCTGGACAAAAACTGTCGTCGTTGCTTTCTCATCATCACTAAGATGTTAGAGCTTTAGCCGCTCACTGCTTCTTAAGTTTAAGCGGAAATAAAGACAAAACGAAACACTCTATAAAGCTTTTTGCATAGAATCTAATATGCAAAATTACCGAGAACAGCTCCTTCTTATCCAGGAACTGGAAATTGGAGGAGAATTATTTAAATTCTTGGATAATGATGAGCACAAAAAAGAGATTGCACGCTTAATGTATTATATCTTTAAATTCCTCTACGAGCCGGTATACAAATCATTGAAAAGTTGTGCTAAAGTAACGGAGCCTAACAGATTTTGGTTGATTGGCCCTCGTAATGTGTAAGAAACTTTTAACATTTTTGCAATTCTTATCTCTGAGAAGAAAACCATTTAATCATTTACTTCTCATTTTTTTATGTATTTCATTAAACATAAGATTGTTCTTTTACTAAGCAATAAAGAAAATATTTTAAAAAACGTTTTCATAACATGTAGCGATAATTTATTACAAATTTAAGCTTAAAATTGTTGACATTACAATGCATCGTTAATGACAGAGGTTGCTTTTATGTGTTGCCTTAAAATTTGCATAAGTTTTCCCCTTTAGGATTCCCAATCTCACTCGTAATCTTTCTTTCATAAAAGTTGGTTCAATGTACTAAAGCTGGCCGAAGTCTTATCAATTTCGTCAAAATTCTTTTTAATTTTTGCCGATGTATCCTCAACGCCTTGATTCTGCACAGATGCTACTAAAATTTCCAAATTATTATTATAACAAAATAGTTATTAATTAAGAAGTATTACATTGATTTAAAAGTTTGCCGACCATGAGTTTTCTATGAAAATAAAAATAAAAGTAAGAAATTCTCAATTTTCAATCTGACGTCACGTAATTCATTTTTTTTTTTTCTTGTGATTACAGTTAATATTTTATTTTGACTTCATTACCTCAATGTATAAGGATCCAAATTTAATAGATTCAAGTAAGCTAAGGTGGATAGATGTAGAGAAGTAGTATAAAAATGGAATGTTTATATAAATAGTAGCGTACACAGAAACGCTCCTTTACTTATAAATTATTGTCGTTTTAAGCATACATTAAGTTACAAACACACATGCTCCACTTAACATGCTTGATATTTACATAGTTTACATGCCTTAATTAAGTGGGAGAATTTGAAAAAAAAATTTATTTTATATTAAATAACCACCACCGATGCTATCTAAAGTTTTTTTATAAATTGCATTTTTTAAGCATTTCACAGGTTGCTTAGCACATTCACTCAAACCTCTTAAATCATCCACATTATGACGATCCGACGGAAGCACATAAATTGGGTAATGTCCATGAAGAGAACCCACCCCATTAGATCTTAGGGAAGTATAGTCATCATCAGAAGCTTTTATATATGAAATGAAACAATTTTTATAATTTTCTATCATTTATATATTCATATGTTTAGTTAAAGTGTAAATATTGTGATAAAGTATATCATATAAATAATGATAGCTTTTGCTGCAAGGAAACACATTGAATGATCTAAACCAACTAGATAGCCTTTTACTTGTCCAGCTATAAAAATACCTCGAAATCTGTTATTTTTCTTAATAATTTCCTAGAAATGAATTATATAACGCATCGTCTACGTCAGAGTTGGGCAAGTTTTTTCACAAACCGGTCAAAACTTCAATTTTCATAACAGGGCGGGGGCTAAAACAAGGCCCAATTATTATTTGAAACGCGGCGTTCGTCACCAGTTATCCTTCTCTGTAAATCGCTCGTTTCGTGGCCTAATGAACAAAAACAAACACTTGAACAAATTTTACATTTAATAGTTGCACAGCTGAGCCGATATTGAAAGCAAATGCAATCCACTTGCAGCGTTGCTGTTTGCGAGTATACTGAATTATTTGAATTAGCGGGTCAGACTCGACGAGAAGACGGGCCGGCGGTTGCCTGTGTCTGGTTTACCTGATCTGTTATAGAGTATGGTCAAATCTAAAGTAAATATATCGACTTTAGAGTCGAACTTCTATTGCGCTATGCGTTAAATTAAGTTCCGTCCTTAACGAATAGTTTTAGAGTAAATTTTGGAGGCCTAATAAAGTAAAGTTTTTGTAAGTAGTGAACCTGATCATGCTTAATAGTTTCGCTAATTAAATTCTAAACCGAACTGGCTGAGCTTTTGAAAATTTTTCGAAGCGAACTGTATACGTCCAAAGCCTTGAGCCCAGTTAGATATATAAAAAGGCACGGGTAAGGGGGCATAGCACCAAATGTAAAATAAAAATCGAATCCCGGTCAAAATATTAACTAAAAGGAGCCCTAATGGTAACGACTACATTCTCATTTGTGAAATTTTGGACGGGTCCGTAACTGCCATCTTGCATGGCAAGAAATCTTCGTCATAGCTTACACGAAATCTGAAATTAAAGTTAAAAACAAAGAAAATATTTAAATATTGAAAGAAATTTAATTTCTGATTTACATACGCACCTTCTGTGGCATGGCTACAATATATGTGAGACACATTAAGGTTGCAAGAATGAATAGAAATTTCATTTTGTTACATATATTTTTTTCAGATTTTAATATAACACAATTATACTGATGTCGTTGCAAAATTCAAACTTGAACTGTGTGCTGAACGTTCAAAAAGCATCGTTTTTATATTAGTTTGCCGTCTAACTATTTTCAACTTCTTATGTTCCTCTATAGGCGAGCAGCATTAGGAAGCATAGAGTGTTTACTAACGTATTAAGCTTTAATAAAGTTATCGCAGTTATAGTTATACACATAGAAGCACTTATATACGCATTATTTACTTTATTTAATAAAAATCTGTTAAATTATTATTATTATTAATGTAAAGAGAGAACGAATACTACATTCTACAAAGGATTTACTTAACATGAGAGAAGCTTAACAATAACAACATTTTTAGCGTATGTGTGAACGTCTACTGATTTATAAACTCACTACCACAGGTTGAAGCATACTACGTATCTTCTCATATCTGTGTAACATTTAGATGTAGACGATGATTAGTGCGCATATAAACAGATATGCAAGCCTATTGTTTTTTGGTTTTGGGTGGAAACGAGTAGCACCAAAAACCCAGCTCTCAATTCAACATTCAATCCAAGAATTCAGCATAATTTTAAATTTGAATGCTCCCAATCATTTCCACACCAAGTTTTCCTCCTTCCTTGCGGATTCTGCACCTCGTCTGCTCGTTGCTACTCCACTATTCATCATCAACATTCCATCTCAAAAGAAGAAAATCAAAGAGATAATGCTGATGCAATTCCCTCAAGTGAGTCAACGGAAGGCTTATCAATTTTTTAAAGCATTTAAGAGCAGTCCTATCTCCCAAGTTGAACAAGTTGAAGAAGATGAACTCTATATACTTTTCTTACTCTTAATGTCCACTAATACGTATCGAACCTTTCCTCTTGCATGTTTAAAGTTTGGACTCGCCCTATTTCCCTGTTTTTACTATTACTCAGAAGAGTTCAGCACAAGAAAAGTAAACAAAAAATTTCCAGAAAAGCGAACTGGTTTACAAAAGTTATAACTGCTTCAATGCCTCTACGAGATATTTAACGCTTTGACACGCCATTAGAATCAGCGTTAGATTCGCTTTTCAACCTATTTTCTCTTATTTGTCCTATCAGTTAGAAGCTAACTATAAGAAATCTTTTAGTTCAATTTAACTGTCGGTTAAAGTATACCGTTTAATTCAATTTAAATATCGGTTAGAGTATAACTTTTAGATAAATTTAAGTAAAGCTCAGAGTAAGTACAGATTAGAGTTTAGCTGAAAGTTATGAATTTGCTGTTAACTGAAAAGTAAATTTATCTAAATTTTAATTCAGATTTTATCGGTAACAGCCCTAAGACGACTTAAATATTTTTGCGTGTTTACGCAGTGGCCCCAAGACTGCTTTTCATCGATATGTCATTACAAGTGACTAATAATAACGTACTATAAAATCAAATATCGACGACGCAGGACTAAACTTTAATAGCACAACAAGTTAAAAATAGGCCAAAATCGCTTTTAAGAAGAGTCATAGTTGCTTGTAGTTCGATACTTAAGGTGAATTCAATAGAAATAGAACTTTACGACAAATAGAATACAATTGTAGACGAGTATAGTGGCGAGCTTTGAAGATGAGTCATAGTAGCTGATACTGAATCTGAATTCAATAGGAATAGAACAAACCGGGAAATAAAATATAACTGCGTGGGAGTGTCGCGACTAAAAAAGACTTTTTCTTGCTTACAGCGCTTTGCCGTGCAAGTCGAACACGTCTGTCTTAATATCTCTCTCATATTACCCTATTGAAGGCGTGCGACTAAATGGCGGGCTAAATAGGGCCAAAAAATACCCAAAAAATGGTTGAATAATTTTTTTTGTGTATTTAATGAAAGCTATTCACACACACACACACACACACACACACACACACACTTTCAAATTGAATTTTGTGTTTTTTTACTATAAATGAATTCTTATTTACAGGAAATGCAATTTTCAATAAGTTTTTTAATCTTTACAAAGGTGACTTCACCTCATAGAAATAAATTGATCGATGAACATTTTGGAAAAACTTTGAGATGAAATTAATTAACGGATACGATTATAAGGTATCAAAAATCCTACTTAAACTATATATTTTCGCTCTCCATTCCTATTATTGACATTAAATAATGTGTAAACATTTTGTAGCTATAAGCAGCTAGAAAGGCATTACATTTAACCACTTTTACCGCAAATTTAACAGATGTTAAATCTTTTTGCTAAATCTATCGTTCAACGAAGCTACGGCCATTTTCATAATGTATATATCAACCTCAGGATTTTATGAAGCGGAAATGTAAATTGTTTTCATCAAAAAGCAAGAAGTCTTTCTTATATGCTAAGTTGAAATATTTTTTTATGTGCTTTAAACAACGTCAGAACTGCGCGAAGCGTGTTTGAAGATTCTTTTGGATTTAGAATTTAGAATCAAAGTTTAAACTTACCATGAAAGCTTCTGCTGATGAAACACTTAATGAAATACTAAAAAGCATTGAACGTCCTTCCCCAAAAAATTGGTTTTAGGGGTTTTGTTGCGAAATTTTCACAATAGTTTCAAGGTTTGTTCATAAACTCTGTCCGTGGATATTAATATCAAGGAAGGTAGTTTAAAACGATATGGAACGTAATGCGTGCGCCTTGAACTATTGAAGAAGACCATGCGTTCGGCATAAGACGCTTTCTTTATCTATTGTATTATTTTACGAATACATTTCGCCTTGGTATACATTGGTATTCTGGGGTTGTCCTGGTCATGGCACAACCAGTGGTGCATTTTTCAATGTTTGAAGCGATTCTGGCAATATTGTGCCAGCCGCTGATATGCAAGGTGGTTGCGACAAGTCCTGTCGCTTAGCATTTGACAACTGACCGTTTAAATCTTTTTACGTTCCCGTCATATAAGTAAGTGAACTTTCCAAAAATCCTAACTAGTTGCGTAAAGATTTACTGTAGGCTTTGTCGTTCTTTAAGGACCACTGTGCGATTAGTGAGGCAGCCCAGCAACCTCGTGTCTGTGTGAAAATCGCTTGTTTTTTTTTTATAAAAATCTTCTTAATAATAATTAAGATGTGAAAAGAATTTTATTTTTCATTAAAGTATCGTTCAGCAACCAAAGTAAATCCTTTACTTGCTGGAAGATCACAATACTTTGCACACTTGTGAGTGGGCAAACTTATCATAGAGCACGTTTAAATAAGATTCGTCCCATACCAAATGATCTTTACGAAGTTTGTGATAGTAGCGAATCTGCTCATCTTCATATCATCTTCAGATGCCACAAGTGTGATAGTAGTAGAAGATCTTTCAGTCTTTAGGTCTGATTCGTGCCGCACCAGATGATATGTGCTTGACGCTTCTAGTGCTTGCGACTCAGCTGAACATCTACAGAAGTCACAGGCCTAATAGTGTTAGAATTGCTTTCAGCCTTTTCAATTTATATGATGGTCTCTTCGATCCCTTTGCAGCAAACAATGATGTTCGTCTAGGACAACTTGGGCTTTATTAGAAAAGCGAATTTATCTTTTGAATATATTGTAACTTTTTACTATTCCTTATCTCTATGTTTTATCGAAATTATCCCCAAAATAATCTTGTGTCAGCCAAGGTTTACAACATTATTCTTACGTCATGATATGCAGGTCCACTATCTACTAATATAGCGCATACATTAGCCCCAACATATAATGCGCTCGGTTTTGTCTTAATCTTACATGGGACATGTCAGGCACACTTCCCATTGGCTTAATGCAATTAATCTCAATACTTCTACACAAAGTATTGTTAATATAATGAATCATAAAGCATACTATATATAAATATTCGCAAACAAAAAGCGAACAGTAGGGATAAGTTTATCCTAAATTGCTTTCATTTTTTTGCAATTTCAAGGCTGCTTTTGGCCTGCAGGTCTCTCAATGTCGATGACCTATTTGCATAGACCAACAATTTCGCGTAAGTTCGGAAAATAAAGTGTACTTCGTTGGAATTAAACAAAAGCTGCACTCAATTGTTTAAGTCATTCCATGGAACTACGTACTCATCCAAATTGCTTTTCAAGCCATCGGAGGCTTTTTTTGAGCCCACCAACGAAGCGATGTAATTCTTCTACAAAAGAAAAAAAAACCAACGACCTCCCTTGAAGGCTTCGATCCTATCCCTTCTTTTGGAAAGCTGCGATAGTTTTGCTAACAATGAAATCATTGAAACGAATGAGAAGACGATCAATGGATTGCTTCGAAGCTCTTATATGGATAATCGCCTTAGAGCAACGGTAATACCTACGCTTTAGAAAACTACGAAAATAGTAATCATTGCGAATGTCATATCAATCCATAAATATAAAGAATAGTTCATCTCCTAAAAGCTGGCATTTTTTGTAATTAGAAAATATCTAATGTCGATGGTTGTCTATCGACCATCGCCGTTTTTGTTGAATATTTGTGTAAGAAGTGCGGATTTTTAGGTTGAAAGCGCTTCTCGCACACATTCTCATTAACTTGCCCACAAAGTGATTGTTTCAACGATATGATATTTCTCCTCAAATATAAATGAAAACATGCTTGATAAAATATCAGTACTAATGTACTTCCCTTCTCCCTTCCCTTTAAATGTCGCATATCTATTCGAGTTTTACGAAAAGCTTTTAATTCGTTCGTTCGGTATCGCTCTTCTTTCAACTTCTTTTTACTGAACTTGACCGATACGCAAGGGATTTGGAAGCGACGCTCACGGATGTTTGCCAGTCCACAAGCAGATACCAGGGTTATCAAATGAAAGCCTAAAAGCTTCAGGGACCACACGAAGTATACATATTCTTGATCAGCATCAAATTCTGAATCGATTTAAACATGTCCGTTTGTCCGCCTGTGCAACGTCTCCTATAAAGATTCTTTTCGCTGCAAAAATAAAGGTATCGGTCGGTATTGAAAATGGGCCAAATCGATCGAAGCATACGCCCACAACATCACGTAAACTGAGAACAGGTCTGTTTTTCAAAGGGTATGAAAAATTGGTTTCTTCTCCATTACTCATAAACGATAGCAAATAAGTATACAACAATTTGATCGCATATTCTATGGACGTTGATGTAGCATTTATGCACAAGTATGGAGGAAATCGGCCACGCCTACTCAATATTATAGTGTACCAAAATTAAATTTTCTTCAATACCTTTATAACGCGCAGAAACGAGCTTCAAAAATGCTTGAATGCACCCAAACATGTTCATCTTTCCGTCCGTTAACCTGTGAACGATCTTTCAAGTTACTATTTGCCGGCTTGTTAGCCAGAACGTGGTGCGATAATATTTTTCTTGCTTAAACAACATTTTTGCCATTTCGATAGAAAAAATTTAAAATATGTTGAAAATGAGTCTTTTCACCATTCACTGTATAGAACGAATCACAAGCAAACCTCATCTCAGCTGTCAAAATGTGCAATGAGTACACGGTTTCAGTGCCACTTGGCTGCGAAAAAATACAATTAAGTCCATCGTAGAAAAAAAACGAAATAGCTTTGTGAATGACCTAATATTTATAAAAAAAAATTTTATTAATCTTTAATTTTGGGATAAATTTTTCGAGAAGATTTGCAAATCAGAAAACGTGGAATCAGTTTTTGCTTGTGTTAAAAGCAATTTTGCGAAACGCACTAAAGTGCTTTATATCGTATTTAAAAAATTATTAGAAAAGTTTGATATCGTGATATGTTTTTAAAGTGTTCACATAGTGCATCGCTGTTTCGGAAGCGACGGGCCAGGGTTCAGAAGCGCAGCGTTCTATTAACAAATCCGTAAGACGGAAAGCAAACGGTAAACAATACGTCCTAGGCTTTGTGCCAATTATCCAAACAGATTTCCCATCACATTCAAATACTTCGTCATCTTTTACGATAAGTGTACGGCAGGCGCTAATAGAACTCTTCCCATGAGTTATAAAATAGGCATTATGTCTTCCATTAATTTTGTAGACACTATATGAGAGATTGACGTAAACCAAGCCATCAGAGTATGATTTTTTTGCCTCTTCCGGATACGTATTGTTGCATATAAAGGTTAAGCTTCCTTTTAAAAGATGTTGACAACGATTATTTAGCGTTACGGTCACTTTGGTCCATAAACATAAAGCAAACAAAACGGCTAGTGTCTTCCAATAATATGAACACATTACAAATTAAAATCAAAAATCACAAAAAGCGACAATTTTTTCTCCCTTTTTATTTTAATGACTCAAAGTATGAAATAAAACTTAAACACTATTATGAAAGTTTCTCTGACGTCAGAAAAACATTTTCAATTTTCACACCGGTAAGAAAGTTATATTCGGCCATAATCGAATCTCTTATACCCATCACCGTTACTCTACAAGCATACAAGAGAAGTAAAAGAACTACATTTTCATGCTCCTTAATGTGTGGGGGGACTGGGCGAGAAGTTTGGCTCACTTCCAAATTCTTTTATAAATTTGTAGGCAAAGTTGGTCAGACGAATAGACGGACGGACTAACAGTCGGATATGGGCACAGATGGACTTGCTGACGTGCATTCTGAATTTGAAACTGGTCTAGCATTCTTATCCTTGACGCTTGCTTGTCCGTTCCGATATAAGGCATTAAAAAAAATAAATAAATAAAGACAGGCTATAAAATTAAGCAGGCTTGGAAAATTTTTTGTAGAGGTACTGTAGCATCATCCATGGCATTTGTAGCTTTATCTGCTATAGTTTGTGAGTACCGGACGACAAAGCCAAATTTGTATTCCGTTTGAGAAACAGAGGTGTTCTCAATTTACGTGGTGCTCTGGGCGCGTCCTTCGATCGATTTGGCGCATTTTCAATATCCACCTGCATGCAAGAATTTCTAAAGAGTCTGTTGAATTTGAATTCGATAACTTCATTTTTGCGTCCAGGAACATGTCTACAACAGACATTACATAGACGGAGGGAGCGACGTACTTAAATCGATTTACAATTCTCGAATTCTATAATCAAGGTACCTCTTTTGGTAATGAATAGTTCCCCAAATAATTATCGGAGACTTGTACAAGTTTCTGGTATTCGTTTTGAAACGAATCTTAATTGCTGGAATCTCAATTATCGGAGAGTCATCTATATCAGGCTACAAGTTATTGAAAACGAACATTTTTTAACTTTTTTTCCTAGTGGTCAACTAATAGGTTGATACTCCCAACTGGATCTGGATCTGCTGATTATACTCTGCACCATTTATAAGTGCTAGGTCCACTAAGTTAGTGCGGACGTGTGTGACACACAGAAGGGCTAAAATGGAGCCACCTTTTACTTTACTTTACTTTACTCTACCGATAAAAATGTTTCCGAATCGATCTAAGACTGCCGGTCCATCTGATATCTGTTTATGCAAATTGGTGTTCAAGAGAGGTGTTCAATGTCGCAGTTCTTGGGATGTTTTAATGAAATTTAGTACAATAACGTGCTTTGGCCAAAGGACGAATGTTGCTGAAAATGCTTTGGATCGGTCCACTTTTGCGAATGCTCCACATATAACCCCATTCTGAAAAGTCTTTATATAATGAAAAAGATTGCAAATTTTCAAAGTTTCTTGACAAAATTGGCTATGCTTTGTAATAGTATGTCGGCGTTCTAAATTGATGTGAAAACTTTGGCCGGACTGTGGCAATTTTTCGAACTTCCTCTCATATAACTGTTCCTACGTAAACTGGATCTTTATATGGTAAAAACGGTTCGCTCACGATAATAAATTGACAAAGAAATACCGAATTTGGACTACGTAGGACTAATTTGTCAAAAAGGGCTAATTGTTAATTTTTTTTGTGATGCAAATTGGTTCATGATAGTACTTTAATATAAAAAATTAAGGAGACCTAATTCAAACCACATGGGTCTGTTTCGTGGCCCCACTCCATAGAAGATATCACATGAGTGCTAAGCCCTTCGGAAAAATGTTTAGTTTTTAATATTTTATGATAAAAATTATCATATGTGATTCACATAGGTCAATTATTTAGGAATCTAACAATTATAGGCGCTATTATGAAAACCAAGCTCTTGTAAGCGGAGAAATTCTAATCTGTGAATATGGACGCTTTCATGGAAATTATGGCTTGCATGAAAATAATGTGTAATTTTTGGTGTGTTGTTATCAAAACGAGTGAATAATTGTGCTATGTGAAATGGTGCAGGGTGTGCAATGACCGGCGTTGCCCAACTATAGCGTTCTTGCTTGTTTTTGAATTTTTATAATAATTTTTCTCGACATTTCTTTTTGACAATTGTCCGAGTTCCGAGAATGGGCAGAAGCTAGACGGAACTATGTAGGCCATTTACGGAACGATGTGGATTGAATTCGTGATCAAAAAATCCTAAAGAGCCAATGCAATATGAAAGGGCGCATTGTTATATTGCAATAAATTAACTATTATTTGCTCATAATTCTGGCGGATACTGCAAACTATCTATAATATTCCATATTATAGATAATTGAAGAAAACCTAGTTCTACCGGATTTTGATCACAGTGTATGTGCGAGTTTCACTCATTCTTTGAGTCGCTTAAAGAAGGCTATGACAAATATTTGAGAAAAGAAAGCATTCAAGTCATGTAAATCTTGATGTTTTAATAATATATCGGATTCTCTTCTTTTTTTTTTGGCTTTTAAATAAATTATCTAACGAGCTTTCAATCTTTTCTTATATATTCTCTCCTCTATATGCGTATGCATGTCAAATATTTTCAGTAAGTAAAGTTCTTATTCCTCCTCCACATTTCTGGGGTGTGCTCTCTCATCGTCAACAACTACCTATGAAATGGCAAAGAGACGGAGAAGGAAGATAATAAGCAACGAACTAATGCAAGATTATCTCGATCAAAATGCCTTAATATGTGAAGAAATAAGAAACCGGTTTTCTGATAACTATAACAAAATTCAATTTTCAAATAATCAATTTTCATGCATATTAAGATCTCTGGATTTTTTGTTCGGATGTTTTGCTTTAAACGGCTATGTTTGCAAAACAACGCAAACTTCTAAGAAAAACTCCTCACCGAACAAAAAATTGTTAATTAATTCAATTTACTAAAAGTTAAAAAGAAAAGAAAAAAAAACACTGATGTTAATACTTAAAAAACGCTGCGGACAGGATTCGAACCTGTGCGGGTAAAACCCAATGGATTTCAAGTCCATCTCCTTAACCACTCGGACACCGCAGCCCTTCGCATACTCTCGAATAATACTGCACTTATATGTAGCATCGAATATAATATTCGTTATGAGAAATTTTTTTCGCATGAGAGAACTGTATCTACTCTTTTATTTTGCAATGTACCTATTTTATATTATAATAAATATATACACTATCTGTAATGTATATTTAACATAATTATGTATATATATATATATATATGTATATGTGCGTGTGTTTATCCATATGCGTATGTGTACATCCAACTCTTGTTTTACACGAATTTTTTGTTCTCGCAGGATTTCTTTTTTAATTCTAATTTTAATAGCATCTCACGGAGACTTGTGTATATAGCAACAAAATGCAACCAAAGGAATACTGCGATCAAAATTCAATCGGCTTATGAACACACATATATTAGTGATTTACTTAACTGCTACCTGGCCCTTAATAACGTTCATTTTAAGCAAACCCGGCAGTTGTGCTAGACATATCCGATACCTACTTCTGATAGCGTTTTTGACCCAGTTTGTAACAAACGTGCACGCTTGTTATCAAACAGTAAAGAATACTTGGTAAATTGATTTTTATTCTAAATTTCAATTTCAATTTTTATATTTTGTATGTACTTCGCCCACTCTTGTGCGGGCTATACATACAACTGTTTTTAATCTACTTTTGGCCGATGTATTGAACCATAACCAAACACGTAAAAGATAAGAAAAATAATGAATAACTTCTACAGTCGTTCATGCTTGTGTAATGTTATTTATCTCATTAGACTAATAAATGTTAACAAGCTTTTAAAGAGATCATAGAAACGATTATTTAGATTAGATGACATTAGAGTAAGGTACTGCTACCATCTATATAATGTTTGCATCATGATAGAGACATGAGCTTCTTGCGACTTTTAATGTCTCATCTCATTACTAAGTGTGTGAGTGTGTTCTAGAAACACTTGAAAATCACATTATCTTCTTGACGAAGTCTTTTTAAAACTTTGCTGAGGTATTATATATTTGGATAGCAAAGCAAATGTACGGGAAGAAGGTATGTGTGTGCTAGGAGAAGGTATTGTCGCTTCCATTTCAAAGCTTGTTTGCCTTAACTGAAGTGTAAAACGGCGATGGTTAGAAAGAAGCGGGCAAAGAGTGGACGTGTGGCCAATCGGTAAGCATGGTCAAACCATACATGTCTATATATATTTATATATTTTATGTATATATATTATACATGCAGATATGGGCAGAAAAATAGGCGCGAGGTGTACTTTTCAGTTCATAGAAATTGTAAAAGGCAGCTCCCATACAGCTCGTACAACGTTTTTACACGTTGCTAAACTGTCAAATCAATTCCCGGAACTCCACGCGAGCTAGTTCTTGCAGATTTTTATGTTATATACGTTTTTTTTATATGGCCAATCACTCAGTAGATGTCTCTCGTATTTCGCGTAACACGAGGACGTTCAGAAAGATTTGAAGAATGAGATAAGCAGGTGTCCTCAATCCAGTGTTCCGAAAAAGTGGAGTTACTTAGCCCACTCTTAGTATAGTACCCCTAGTATAGCAAGTCAAATCACACTGGCGACGGCCAGAAAGAAGTTAGCAAAGAGAAAGAAAGGAAGAAATAGGAAGATGGTGGCCGCAGCCTAATGGATGTGAGCCCAGTCGGTATGTGTTATGTCGTTACCGAATGAGTACTCACTATAGCTATGGCAAAAGTAAACTAAAACCGTATGGAGGTTTGAACCCGCGAACACTGACTTGGCAGTCGCTGTGCTTGTCTACCAGATTACTCGGACACTGATCGCAACAATGCAGCCATCGGTTTCAAACCCGTCAGAAAAGCTAGAAGATATTGCACCCATGTCAGCATTGAAAGTGAGGCAAATCGGTCAAAGGACACGGCCACAGTAAAATATAATCTGAAATCAACGCCATTTCTGCTTTTTGTTCCTTACATATAAACCAAAACAGGCACAACGATAAAAACTTGCATTTATATTCTATTGATAGCCCTACACCGCCTGGACAAAGAAAGAAAAAATTGGCCACGCCTATACAAACTTATAAGCTATCAAATTTTAATTTTTTCCCTTTTTTGATCTTTTCTGCTTCTTACTCATAAGACAAAAATATTGAACATTATTTGTGTTGATTCTAAAGTATACATGGATGAACCCCACAGCGTTGGTGGATTCGTTTTTTGTTGGCAGTATAACGTATTAAATATTAAATAGAAGGGCTTGGAGACTGAAATGCTACAAGCTAAGTGTGTTAATGCCAAATTAAACGTCGCGAACATCACTGCGGTTTACGACGAATAACGCTAGTGGGTACAAAAAATTCGTTTGCGACCGAGTACAATTTTTTTCCTGTTTTTAATATGCTCGTAAGTTCCGGTTGGCAATTTGAGAATACTTACGTTAAGGCCTCGGATTCTTTTCTTTTCGTACTTTTTTTTTTCTGTTTGCATGCAATGAGAGACAGATATTTATTATCTATTATAATTGTGTTAATTAATAATAATGTGCATTAATTTTAATGATAACTATAACTAAAATATCATTTTTCAATTAAATGTTATTAAAATTTTAAGAATTTATTGCCGTTATTCTATAAAAATTTAAATTAAAATCATTAATAACACAAGTACATAATTAAAAGAAAAAATCTTAATTAAAAATTTAAAATGATTTATCTAAATCGTTTAAATGGATTTTATTATAGGGAGGATCAAGCTTTAAGTCACTTGACTTGTTTTATATTTTATTTATTTCACTGGGGAATAAGGTCTTTGTGTCCTAAATAAGAGTATGAGTATTACTTTTTGAGGTAAAACTTACGGTTAAATGGTGTCTACGGTTTACATGTACTCGTAAACACGTGCAATTATAGATAACGGGATGGCACAGATATCAGTGTAGATGTCGAAAAAGACCGCAATTTAAGAATTTTGCTTAACGAGGGCAATTAAACTCAATTTGCATGCAAATATTTAACAAAGCATTAGGTTTTCATATATATAATAAGAATAATCCAAAATGTATTATTATTATTATTATTATAATTTTAGACTAATGAAATAAATTCTTAAACTAAAAAAAAAAGACATTGAGCACTAACAGCACAGGCTATCGGCTCGAATCCAAAATGTAATTTTTAATTATTATTCGTTCACTTATTTCAATCGGAAATCATTTTAAATTCATGCAGCGACATGAATACAGTGCAGCACAGAAACAGATTGTGTGTCATTGGTCATGACAAAGTTCACAATCCTCTTTATTCGCTATATATTTTCGTGTATCGCAAAATTGAAAGAGAAAGCAGGACTGTACTACTCGCCACTCCCCTACTTATGCACCAGACATTCATGTCGTTTGTCAACTCAGTCGAAAGTAATTTCGTTTTTAAGATAAGTCAGACGTCCAAATAATTAAGCAAATTATATTCGGCCGCGGCCA
This sequence comes from Glossina fuscipes, assembly GCF_014805625.2. NCBI lineage: Eukaryota > Metazoa > Arthropoda > Insecta > Diptera > Glossinidae > Glossina > Glossina fuscipes. The sequence continues at coordinate 1,722,248 of NW_023998490.1, read as the reverse complement.
AATCTATTTTATACCCATCATCGTTATCCTGTCTAACGTATGTCTTTTTTAAACTTCCTTTTATTCGACATCCATATCAACGGGATTGTCGAGAATATCTCAATCCACGACGTCGTGATGCTCGCGATATTGAAATGATTAATTGTTATGGCAACGCAATTAAATGGATTGTAACGCAGCATAATGTTTCTCTATGCAGCAAACAAAACATTCCCTGTGCAACTTATAGAACATTTCGATTTCATATTTTTATACCCACCACTGTAAGATGGTCGTAGACTCATTTTGTTTTTTCACATAACGTATGTCACATCCAAGAGGACATTTCAGAGATGTCTGCCCGTCTGTGTGTCGGTATGGTGTTTGTTGTTGGCCCTCCTTTTATCGCAAAAATGAAGATATCCTAACGCAATCAAGGCGCAATGTTTAAAACTATTTTGTACATCCCTCAAGTGAAGATATATCATCTGCCTAAAAATGAGTTAAATCTAAAAAGGGTTTTGTAGAGACCGCAATACTTTTTTTTTTTTTTTAATAATACCATGGATATGGGTATCAAAGAAAAGAACCTGGGGAGTAGAAAGCGGTGGGTTGTGCGAGACTCGGCCCCCGCTGAATATAACTTTCTTACTTGTTATACGTATTAAAGTTAAAAGTTATTCTTAATCCCTTGTTCATCATAACCAAAGTTGAACGGGAGGATCAATCCCAGGTAGATATAAAAAGTTGCAATTTAGTTTGGATTTTCCCACCGTTATGCTATTTTAGGCAAAAAAAAGAAAGAAAAACATTCAATTAAACAATCGACAGATATGCATACATAAAATACATAAAATTCGTGCGATAATTTCATTTCTGGCATTTTCTATAATTTATAAATTTTAATTGTCCGGTGGTCGATTATTACGAGACTTCTACATTTGAAATATTTCGCTGTATTTACGGAAAGCACATAGCGTGAAAGACTGCCGTACAAAACCTTCTGCGTTTTGTTCTTAGCGTCAAGAGCGTTTGATGAACGCAATAAAACATTTATCATGGATGTAAAGTTATTTTTCAAAATTAATGAACGCGAATCTATGTGTATTACATAACCTTATGTCAGATGAAAGAGACTGGTGAACAGGTAAACGAAACCCTTCCCCATAATAAAAAAACTCGGACTAGCGGAAAGTTAGGCGTTAACATGAAAACTTGCAGGCAAACTTAAATTCTTCTCCCTCAACGACTTCGCTTGTCTACCTATGAGGGTTACGATGAAAATGACGAAAATAATTGGGCTTATAAAAGAGTTTTCTAAAATTTATTGGAAAATTGAAGGACTGTTTTTATTGTCTCCCTAGTGGTTTCTTGCAATGATTCCCCTGATCATAATAACTGCTCATTATAGTCACGCCCACGATTTGTTTGACTAAATTTCCCAGCTCCTCTTTTTCGAAAACATGGTAGTAACGCAAGAAAGAGTCTGTATTCTTTTGAGTCTCTTTGGATTTCAGCTTCCAGGGCACTAGGATGTCTTGTTTCAAGAATTCAGTGCGATTTTATGTATCGGCAAAACAATACACAATACTCCAGAAGGCGGAAGAGAAAATATTAAAAAACAATGTGCGAGTAAGAACCGGAAATTGTATGTGTTTTTTTTAGTTATGGTGCAAAATACAAAATGGAAAATATTCAAAAAATATAACTACTTTACACACACCCCAAAACCCCCCAAGACCAAACCAGAAAATTCGAAGGATGTGAAAAAATCGATTTATAATCTCTGACGACAGAGGTTATTTGACCTCAGGAAATCTATCCTGGATTTTCATACATAGATTTCAATGCGTATAATTTATAATTTAAACAAAGTCGAGCAGCAATTATCTAAAAAAATTGTCCTTTATTTCTAGAATAATCAATAATATCTAAGTAAGGGGCCTTTGCTGCGTGCATCAAAAAGAAATCGAATAATTTCGAATGTTTAAGATTGCATTGACTGTATTTGTTTAATAACAAGTTACATTTATTATAAAAAGCAAATAATCTCAAAATATAAAAAACAATGTATTACAATTCCTTTTTTTTTAATAGAGGGATATTGCGGCGGTGAGAAGCACCGTACATGCTCCACATTGGATCCTTCAAAGTCAGTGCAGTAAAAATCTGCGAGTTCAATACTTGAAAGCGTCTCATATGGTCTACCGTACGTTTAAGTTTCTGCATAAATTTAATAAAAATTAGGTATAAATAATTCAGTAGGTATGGAAAATTAAGCAACTGTTAAAAGACTAAGATTAAGACTTACAATCCCTTTGACATCTTCTTCTCTGCCATCAGCACGCTGCACTGTTAGGATGTGGTACCAAAAATCCAAAACTTCAAAATGCCTTTGTTGACCCAACAGAACAATCATTGCACAACCAGCCCAATTGAGGTGTGGGTACCATTCGTCATTGTAGATGGTGGATCGGTTGGTGAAATCTTCGAAATCCGAACCACAAGAGCGCTTTTACTATTTCGCACACAAAATCTTAACTCTAACCAATTACCGTAATTGGCAAGCTCTATTATTTTTGTCGCAAGCTCTATTATTTTCTATTTATTTATGTAAACAATTCATAATAGTAATCAGCTGTAATTACGTTAATCTTAGTTTAGAATTTCACAATATTTCCCTTTATTCCTGTCGTCATAACGATGCCGTTATGAAATGTCAGTCGAATGTCTAGAGATGCGTCCCATTCAGAACACAGTTAAATCATATTTATCTATCTCTTTCCCACAATTACAGTTTTGAGATGTCAGCTGTTATGTGCCCAGCAATTAAAAAATACTACAATACGTTGATCGAAATTATTCCCGCTCACGGCAAGAAGAACATGTACCACAGCTCAAAGCAGCTGCACAAATCTTTTGCAAATTTTTGCCTTGAATATAATGGAGAGCATATTCGCCATGAGAATAATTAATACAAGATTATTTCCAACAATCAGATACAATTTTCGACTATTTTTAAAAAAAAACTTATGAATAAAGTTGGAAAAAGGTAAAGGTAGTAAACGAAATAAAGTGTAAACACATATATGATATCGCTCTTGATAAGAAAGGTGTTCAATGTTTTTGTTCTACAGCCCATTCCAGCTGTAGCGATTACGCCTTTAGGTACTGGTAACGATTTATCGCGTATCTTGGGCTGGGATTTAGAACCACCTTCCATTTTAAATCCAATTGAAATCTTGAATAACGTACGTGAAGGACACCAGAAACTTTTTCAGACGTACTATAGCATTCAGATCTCCTGTAGCATTATCGACTCATCGCATTCTACCCATTTATTAATATTATGCTAAGTATACACTTTTATATATTCTCACATATCGATTATGTTAAGTATACATTTTCAAATATTTTCACACAAAATAATATTAACTTGGTTTGCTTAAGCCACCATATTCCCTTACTATATAAGACCCTTTGCAAATGCAAACAAATTCAGACGCTTATTCTCACATTTTTCGCTTACTCTCGTACTTTACCATTTTTTATGCGCTTACTCTCGCACTGACCACTGTAGAGTTAAGTCAAAGTGAAGCCAAAGTTATGTCAGAGAACCATACCAATGAGTAAACGTGAAATTGTTTTTAATGAAATATGTTTCACTACACTCCACTGCGAAAAGCGTTTAGCTTATGGTCATTTCAGGAGCCTTCATTTTTTTCTCTTAATTCTTCAATTACTATTTCGTGGATTATTACGAAAGCTACTCAGAGCTTTTAACATTAATCCGCGGCCAGAACGAGCAGTCAATCTAAACAATGATTTTCATTGTAACTATACCAAAATGATGCTTCCATTGAGTGAAGAAGAGAAGCGAAGAAAAAGTTGCCCGAGAAATGCTTGAGAATAAGTTAAAAGCCCTTGTACAGCTTTTCTCTCCACTTATGCTCTATTTACATTACGAAAGTTTACAGACTTTCTGATTAGAGGATGTGAATGTAATTGAACAAATTCAAGTTGTGCGGAGTTCTCAAGAGGTCTGTTCAAAAAAAAACACTTTTTATTTTTTCGTAAAATATTTATTTACTCATCAATATCTGTTTTGTCCCTTCCAAAATAATCCCCCTTATATGTAAAATACTTGTGCCAGAGCTTTTTCCAATCTTCGAAGCATTTCTGATATGCGCCTCTTCGGTATGTGCAATTTCGTATGTGAAATATGCAAGAAATGCGTAAGGTGTGCTAGAAACGATTTCGAGTAAAATGTTTTCATGATTTCTACGTTTTTATGGGGAAGATTTAAAAAGCTCCGGTTTCTTGGATGCATCGTTGAGAAAATTGACAAAAACTGCAATGTAGGCAATCCTGATATCCAAAGAGAAGCGAGAAGTAATTTGGAGAAAACTAATTGCAAGCTGCCGGTGTCGTTCCAAGAAGGGACCATTCTTAGAACAAGCGGGTTTTCCTAAGAACGCCGAGCAAGATTATCATGTACGCAATCTTTAGGTCAGCAAGTACCCAAACATGCCTAAACCAAATGGGTTTATGAAATCTGAAAACAACTCACTGTATAAACAAATAAGAAAATTATATTCGGTTGAGACCGAATCTTCATCACCGCTATGCTATATAAAAGATTGAAAAAAAGGAAAATATAAATTTGCATACCCCATATTATTAAGTGGACGTGGTTGATTTTTTCTATTTTTGTAGAATAATTTCGTGGTAATGTATATTGTGTATCTATTGTAGTTCACGAGCAGCGAGCAAAAGACACGGAAAGCAAGGATGTTCACAGTTTTTTTTTTTTGCGTAGACGTATGGGCTTATGGGCGTTGTAAGCGTTTTCATAGTTAGGCAGGCGGACAGATGGACAGACAAACACACGAACATGTTTAGGTGTACTCTGAATCTGTTACTGGGCAAATGTTTAGACCTTTTTTACACGATTTTTAAATAACCCACTTCACCATTGGAACAAATACAATTTGTTACATTGATTTTTATTCGTAATTTTAATGGACTTATGGGCTGAATTTTCACTATACACTAATTTTAATTCTTGTTTTTCATATCCTTCACCGCTTGTGAAGATTAGGCGGCATTTTATTATACCGATCGATTCAGAATGATAATCTGAAATCTGATCTAAACCTGTCTGTCCGTCTGTAGTATATCCATGTAAATTTGTATTCAAGCTGTAGGTCGCAATTCCTGAGATATTTTGATGAAATTTGATGCAGTGACGTGTTTTGACGCAATGGCGAACGCTGTTGAAAATGGTTCGAATCGGTTCACTTTTTCGACCATTCCCCATGTAATGCTAAAAAGTCGTTCTATGGAAAAAAATTGTATTTTCAAAATTTCTCGGCAAGAGACACTAAGTAATAGTATTTCGGTATTCTAAATTGGCATGAAAACTTTGGGCCGGATGACGCAATTTTTGAACCACTTCTCTTATAACGAAAAGTGAAGTTCATACGATAAAAAGGTATAATTTTCAATGCTTCACGATAAAAATTATACCATATAAATTTAAAGTCCATAGCTTCATTTGTGCGGTCTGGAGAATGTTTACAACCAACGGACAGACGGATATGCTTAAATCGATGGACAATTTGACGCTGATCAATTATATATATACTTTGTGTGGTCTCTGAAGTTTTCTGCTATGTCTCTGAAGTTTCCTTCTCGTCCTTCGGGGGTGGTTATAAAAAGATGACAATATTCAGTTGCCGCACATCTTTGAATTTAGTTTTTCGATTTCAATTTTTCGATGATAGTTCTGCCAATAAGAGGTTTCAGACAGACAAATGAATGAATGGATGAAGATAAGACTATGGTTGCACTGAATCTAAAACCACTTACTTACTTAGTTTAGCAAATTAGCACATTGCCCACAGTCGATCGAACTCTAAGACAGATCTAGGGACGGAAGCATTTCAAATGTACGCGTAGCACTTCCAGCAATCCTACTAATTAGTTCTTTCAATTCCTGATGCAGTTGAACTCATGGGTGTTATGTTGCTGAAAGCCTCGAGAGATAGGGTGCATCCTCACTACGTATGCCGTGTAATATTCCATCCCATCCATTGGTGGTAGCTATAAAAACATGTTGCTTGCAATGTGTTCAAGCGAAATTCGACCTAAGCCGAACTTGATCACTTAATTTTATATTATATATTGTCTGGCAAAAAAGAAATTTCGGTAACGTTCGAGATGGGTAAGTCAAAGTGAATTGAAACTGATGAAATTTCCTGAAATTTCTTTCTCGCCAACTCAATATTTGTTTGGTTTTAAAATCTGAGAATGAATGTATATATATTTGAATTGATTCATATAGATACGATATCTTACTATTCGTTCGCATTCTCCGTGAAGTATCCTTAAGCAAGAGCTGGCAAATGTTATTTCTGTTCGTTTCAGTACAAAGCAAATTGCATATGCATATATATGTATATGTAGATTTATATACTTACACATGTTTTTATGTATGCAAGTATGTATGTAAGTAATTGTGTTTTGTATTATTAAAATTTTCCCCTCTTTAAAAAATGAGAGCAAAAATAAATAAATGAATAAATAAAAAAATAAAATAAAAATTAAAAAAAAAAAAAAATAAGAAAAAATTTATAAATCAAGGTCAACTTGTTATTATTTATTTTGAAAAAATTTGAACTAAACAAGCTCACAAATTTATATTTCAGTCCTCATCATTCCATGTCAATCATTCAGCGATTTCAACGACCTTGACTTATATATTGTTGTTTAGATGTAGGCATAGAGGTGTGTAACACATCTATGCTGCGTACTTATGTTGTTTTTTTTTTGCCAATCAATTTTTCGAACATATCGACTGATAGTGTGTGTCGGTAAACATTGGAAGCCAATGACTGAGAAAAAAGAAAAACAAATTTCTTCACATCTAGATGTTTTAATGATTTTCTCTCTAATTCTAAGACAGTTGTTTTTTTTTCAAATTTTATTATTTTTTCAAACGAATTTTTTCAAATTTCTGTTATATTTTCTTCTTTTTTTTTTTGTACATTTTTAACTGTTTTTTTTTTTTTTGTTTTTTCTTTTTCAATTAAAATAACAATTTAAGTTGAGGGCCACATTAATTTTTCATCTTCATCTCGAATTTTAACTGCTTTTTTCTTCTTTCTGTTAATTTGAATCTAGAAGAGAGAGAGAAAGAGAGAGAGACTGTTGTTGTTGTTTGTTGTTGTTGTTGTTATTGTTGTTGTTTTTTAGTTTAATTTAATTTCTTTTGTTTTCTTTTTCTTAGTGAAGTTTAATGTTTTTTGTTTGTTTGTTGGTTTTGCTGTTGTTGTTGTTGGTTTTGCTGTTTTTTGGGTTTATTCTTATTTTCTTACTTAAAAGCTAATCGCTTGTCATTTTTGACCGCCCTGGGCACTAGTTTTAATGACTCGATGCCCGGGGGCTGTAGGTGATAAACTTAACGGAGACGGCATATCCTGGCGTTTATCCTGTATAGACAATGGCAGAAATTGTTGTTGACGTTTCTTACTCAGTTTATTGTTATCATAACCGTTGTCACTTTTGCCGAACAAAATAGTTAAGTGGACTGCACAAAATAGACCCAAACTCTGCAAACGCATTACATAAAAAATACAGAATGTCATTAAATTTGCAGTCTTGTGTGTGTGTTTGCTTGTGTGCATATATTTATAAGCATTTATATCTCTATACCCATAAACATACATACATACACACATATGTTCTTATACGTGTCCATATATATATACATTTATATATATATATATATATATATGTGTATGTGTGTGTGTGTTTGTGTGAAATATACATCAATCTGTACCTGGAAAATGGCTATAATAGCAGCACTAAATGCAGTAATAAGCAAGCGATGCTTGATTTGTTCGGAGACAACAGCCAGGCAGCCACGTTTGTAATGAGTGTCGCAAGCCGATTCATAGGCATGTTCAGGCCGAGAACAACAAGACCAGGGCAGTGACAAACGGCGATAATCCAATGGTCCATCTACACCACAACATTGCAACTATAATGAGATTTTTAATTAAAATCGAAACCAAGCTTTGAAACGTTCAAATGTCACTCAAGAATTTATCCTTCGATTACTTCCGTTTTTTTTTTGCTACAAAGTCTTTCTTTCAGATTTTAAAAGTTCAAGGGGCAACTAAAGCAATAAAATTACCCCTTATAATCGATATCAGTTGTCGGCTTCTACTAAAAGCATTTATGCGGTTAGTTCTAATATACGGTAATTGGTTTGTAATTGATCGAATTGTATTTCGCAGTCAAAGCAAGTTTGTCTGTCAATATTTATCATTATAACCGCTATAAACAATATTTTCATAATATTTCGCATTTCTATTCTAAAATTCTCTTTTAATCAATCAATCAAGATTAATTTGCTTAACAGCAAATAATTCACACTGGCTTTTACGTACCCAAACAGATATTGTCTTTATACACTTCACTTTTTTTGACTAAATTTCAAATGCAAAAAATCTCAAAGCAATTGATTGATGGACATTGAGGTTATATTGTATCCCTAAGGATGGTCTTGACTAGTACGACGAACGAAGAGTGATGAAATTCACACTATTTGTCTGCATATAGTACTTATGCTCTACTTCTATTCATGTAGATGAAGAGAATTTTTCGCTAAAAAGCATCTAAGGAGAGCTTAATGCAATTACACACTTCACTTCTTTCCTAAGATGTAAGAAAAAGAATACGAACGTGGCTAAGCGAGTACGGAACAAAAGAGAAGAAAAGTTGTCTTTTAAAAAACATTGTCGAGACCCATAACGGTATCCTTCGGTCAGTTCACGATTACGCCTTTTCAGAACTATGCAAAATGGAACCCTCTTGTCTCCATTATCAAAAGAAATTAAGTCAAGGATTCTAAATATTTCTTTTTAACTGATGGTGGTCTTATTATATCTCACTTGTTCAGAAATATATTTAACAGAGCCATCGATATATCTTAACGGCATAACTAAGCTGGAAAAGGGCTAGTGACACATAAATCTTAGCAAGAAACGGGCATGGTGTATCAAAAATCACGCTCTACGCAAAATAACAAATTTAACCGCAATTTAATCGCAGCCAGTAGCAAAAAGAAATCCACTCACTCAATATACGCTTTACAACTTATCACATATATCATATATCGTACAGTACATCGTTATTATGCAAACTAAAAGCTACGTTTAGATAGTCTTAGGTATTGATTGATGTGTGACTTCCTTGTAGTGAGTGACGAACACTCTGCCGGAAGTCACCGTGACAAGACAGACCACGTGGAAGATGAACAAAATTTTTCTTTCAGACAAACAGACAAACATGGCTAGGTCGAATCTATCCTTCTTTTCACTCTCCCGCTCTAATCTAAAATGTCTATGCATACGTCCACACGTAAAAACAAATAAGGTAGTCGACCGATGTCAACAATTGGATACCCTACACCACTTCGCCTAACACAATTATTTACTGGTCAAGAATGACCATTTCGTGCTACCGCACCCTTTTCATGAATGCCCGCATACTGGAGGGTGCCCAAAACGTCACATAATGAGATCCAAATTTTGCAAAGTTAATTTACTTCCTAAAATTTTAAAATTTTTCAGATTCCCTTATAAAAAATTACAAATAAGACTGTCTCTCTATGTAAGGAGTTGCTGTAATGACAATCTCTACCTTCTAAAATATAGATCTATATGATCCAAATTCCCTACTATTAATTTTTTTCATAAATTGCTAACATGGACCAACTTTTGTCATAAAGTATTAAGAATTAAACCTTTTTCTGAAGGGCTTGCTATTCATGAGAAATCGTATATGGGATGGGATTCAAAAAAGAGACCCACGTGATTCAAATTTGGTTCACTTAACTTGTATGCCAAATTACTACGATGAACAAATTTTATATAAGGGCGCACGTTTCTTCAGCATCCTTATATGCGAAGGTATACAAAACCTATATGGTACAAATTCGCTACGATTGATTTCTTTGTCAATTTACTACTATCAATCAATTTTCGACATAAATTATTGAAATTTAGACCTCTTTATTATATAAAAATTTAGTTTTCGTAGAAAAGGATATGTGAAAAAATTGCCGCAGTCAAACCAAATTTCTCATACCAATTTAAAATGTTGAAATAGTATTACTCAGCGACTTTTGTCGAATAATTTTGGAAATTACAATTTTTTTTTTTTGGGTGGGCAGACATGGGGAGACGGACAGACAAGTTTACAGTCATTTTCTGCTTCCATCGATATAAAAGAGATGGGTCTATTCTAAGCCTGTCTGGGCGTTACATACATTCCCACAAACTAAATTTACCTGTACGATAAGTGATGTAGAATAGAAACGTTGGGATAAACTGTTATAAACCCGTTGATGAGTAAGGAATGCCAAACCTTCATTGACGCTAACCTTCATTGCGTCTAACTGATCGCTATGAAGCTCGACACTTTTTAGACTATCTTTAATAATATTTTCTTATATAAATGTATAAGGATACCATCAATCATATACTAGTATATGATCCCTTAAAAAAAATTTGGTCAAGGTTATTAGCATATATGTATAGGTACATACTAATGAACATCACATACCCATATGTATGTTTAATTGAATATACCTGGGATTGCATGCGATTCCATAAATGTAGGTTATCAACCTTGGTCCTTGAAAATTTATCCAAAAATTCCACAAAGGAATCATCTATGAATATCTCAACAGATGAGGGCAAATTTTCACGCATGGCCAGCGACCAACCACACAACATAAATTGTACACATATGCAGGTCACCAAGAGAGTTGTAAACTGTTTTCAAAAAAAAAAAACAAGAAAATAAAAAAACAATAATAAAAAACCCAGAGAAGAAAATGCCATAGGGAGTAATTATAAGAGAATTTAGATTAAATAAACGTAGATCTATAGATTACCATGCCTAGGAGACAGCGTTTACGCTGATTAGTAGCCTGACAGCCCATCCAACATAATATGAATGTAATGGGTCCCAAGCATAATAATATGGCGGCGGGTGCCCATAATTTATTCTGGACAATGCCATAATAACCTGAATGCCCCCATAGCAATGAGGTGCCAATAAAAATTTGAGCACATCCTGTCACCTAAAACAAAAACGATACAAAAGAAATAAAAAAGAAAATGCCAGCGTAAATAAACCTAAGTTCAAAAGTTAATTTTTACGATTTCTACCTTTGTATGCATAAACGTAGATATTTATAAACATTTATATCTCTATACGCATATACATATGTACATGCATGCATGCATGTGTGTGTCTATATGTATGTATGTATGTTTGTATGTGTGTGTGTGTGTGTGTGTGTGTGTGCATGCATAAAGGCATGCATGCATCTTTCGTAAAATTTTTGTAAAAGTTTTTAACACATTTTGTATGTATTACGGTTTCCATAGTATTTTTGGATGTTTTGCAGAAAGCTAAAGTTGTTTAAGGTCATTTGCCTTGACTGCTTTCTAGTGCTTAAAATACTCTATTACACATAAACACACACATACATACGCACACACATACACACACACACACACACACATACATACACACACACAAAATCATATAAAGCCTGCATAGTAAGCAAGTGTCCTGCTTATACTACAATAGTTGCGCAATCATGTTTTTTCTTTCGTTTTCTTTTTTCTTTTGTATAAATGTTTATCTTACGCGAAATTCAAAAAAAAACCTTGAAATGTTTTCTTAAAAACATCTCTTCAAACTTCTATTTTATAATAAACACTTGATATATGCTATTACTTTGAATTAATTCGTATTTTCGCTGCCTTTATGTTAATACATACCGTTAGCAGGACCACATAACAATAAACTAAATATTTGAAACATTTTATACGTTTTGTCAATGCCATCTCATTTACTGTTTATATGAAATCATGAAATCTTGATTTATTTTTAATTCGTTTTTTTCTTTGTTTAATAATTTTTCTAATTAATTTTATTTATTTAAAAGGAGTACACTTTTTCATTCAACTATTTTGTATTATTAATTTTTTATTTAGCGTTTTTTAGCTTTTAATTTTGTGCCACATTTTGTGTGAGTTGTTATTTGTAGTCGCTGGGTATTTTGTGCGATGTCCACTTTTCAATAGATTTGTTTGTCTTGTTCTTCTTCTCTTTTTTCAATATATTTCCATTTGCAAGTTTTTTTAAATTCTCATGCAGTTAGCGAAAGCCTTCGTTTTAAGAAATTTTAAATTATAAAAAAGTAGTATTTGATGTTCGAACTAAGTAATAAAAATTATAAGAAAATCCGTTTATGATAAATAGTAACCAGACTTTTTCTAACATATTATTGTTATACACTATCTTTAATTTGAACAGTGGATTCATTATCTATAACCTATGTTTACGCAAATCAAATAATAAGTCCGTATATCGTACACAACACACAGAGCACAAACACAATAATAACAAAACTCTGGCTAGCTTTTGTTTGTGTTATGCATTGCATGCTTTTGGGGGCAAAAAGAAGCAACAACAAAATAAAAAGTGTGCCCATAAAGTATGTCAAACTTCACAGGGTTGCTACTCATTGGTGTATATTTTTCAAAAAAAAATAAATTTAAAATAAAATTAAAAAAAAAAAAGTATTTATTTATTGTCTGCATATTTTGTAAATAAAATTACAAAGTATGGATTTAGAGGTTGCCACATAAAAACGATCACATATTCGCCTGTATTGAAAACTTTACAGCACATGAGATTTGAACCCGCGATCCTTGAACTCTTAGCTATGTGGAAAAAGAATATTACAGTTAAAAAAGAGAGATAAGAAAATATGGCATCGTAATGACAAACGGCAACAAGATAAGTGGACTAAAGCGGGCGCGCATACAAAAACATAAATAACTGTTTACGCTGATCGAAGGAAAACACTTGTATTACAAAAGTAATGAGAATTTTCACTATACATCCGTTTAAGCTGTCAGTAATGCACTACAAAACTTTAATGTTGCGGTGCATTCAGCAAATTTGGTTAACAATTGCTAGACGATTTATGGGAAATTTTGGGAAATTAAAAATGGAATTACGCTAATCACTGATAAAAATATTGAGAAAATATGAGGCAATTCCGTCTACCAGAGGGGTAGCTGAACTGTATGCTATGTGAATTAAAGTTTCATCATGTTTTTAATATGAAAAAAGTAGTGACAGAAGCTAGGAATTTTTTGAAAAATTCTTAGAGAAATACAATACCACTGCGATGCGATATCGATATCGAATTAAACACAATGCACAAACAAATCTTTCGTCGGTGTTTCTTAATCCGAAAACTGAAAACGTTCCTACCTTCTTGTTAAAATCACATATATTTTATAGATTGTTACAGTTTTATGTTTTTACTCTTTGTTTTTTATTTCAATTTAATTATTGTCCGCAGTATTCGAGCATACTGTAAGCAAACTTTTATAGAAGTAGATGGCTAACTAACAGAAAAGTAATTCATAATTAAATGAAAGTTTACATAGTTTACATATTATAATAAGATAAAAAGTTTTATATAAAGCGCAGTAAACATCTATTTAAAATAAAGAGTTTAATTTCTGCATTGCGCGCTAGACATGTTTGTTGACTAAGGCTCATCCTTACCACAGAAGATATTAAACCAATTGTCGAATAACCATTAATGAATTATTTAATAAAAAATTTAAACCCCGCTATATAATTTTTATTTGCTTAAATGCTGGCAATAAAAAATAGAACAAGCGCCGCTCTCCACTAATATGAACACTGCATTCACCCTATTTCCGTGGTAAAATTATTATTATAACGAAAAAAGAACAAAAATTAAAAAGCTAAGTTGTAAAGAGAGTAAATAAATCATTATTTCTCTCATTATGTTTGGCTTATTCCTATTATTCCTGTCGTTGCATATGCAACAATTTCGTATGTTTTCTCCATACCTCCTCCTGATTTTGTATGAAATATTTTCCCTGGCACAGAGAAATATTTGATTTTGGGTTAAGAGCTATCTAAATGGTACTTAAAAAATATCAAACTTTACAACTCACAGAAGGAATTTAGTAATAAAATGGAGCAATTGTCGGGTGTTATGACCATCATCATCATCGTTGGGGGGTGGATTTTTGACTTTCGTATTGTTGTTTACATTTGCCAAAATGCAAATAGTGCGATTTACATTGACAAGTCGAAGAGGACCTCACATGCCCATAGGCAATAATTGTTCTTCGATTTGTTTTTCACAAATACTCCCGACCATAAATATCGCAGATTAAATATATTTCTATTAAATATATATAGAAAAAAGTATCTGAAATATCTCCTTAAAAGTGGAGTTTCACTTAAAGACGTCGTCTTAAATCGTTTCAGAAAATCATTATAAATCGATTGGTATACTGAAAGTGAATCATGTTAGTCCTTATAAAGGAGCCTACAGTACAATTGGTTTTAATGGATTTAAGGAAAATTTTTCATTTAAGGAGGGATTCACTTGCAACCTGGATCTATTCTTGTTCCGGGTGTGCTTCTGTGCTAGCTGTGTATATGCTGTTTTTATTTTTTTTTTATTTATTTCTTTTTCTCTCTCTTTTTATTTATTTACAAATGAATTGTTATTTTTAACTTTTTAATTTATTTTTAACTTACTGTGCTATTATTATTCTTCTTTTTATCTTCCTTTTTATTGTATACTAGTTTTTAAAACAATTCGTATAAGATTTTCTCTTAAGATGCTCTGAATTCGACTGTAAATTTCTTTAGTTGAATATATGACCAGTAAGAGGAAGACTTGCAAAATATATGACCAGCTGTAAAAGGAAAAGCAGACATATTGCAATTTACTTATTTTCATTTATTTATGGCGTTCATCACTTCGCTTCTACAACAATCAATAAATGTTAAATTAATAGTTTTCAGCATCATTCGTCATTTGTTTGGATCTACTGTAGAACGCTCGCTAGCAAAACAAATTTTCGCAGAGCACTAAGAAGAAGACCTGCACATGTAAACTTAATCGTTGTTCGTTTGAATCCATATTCAAAAAATACATTAACCTTTATGAGAAAATGAAAAAATAGTCTTATTTTTATTTACTAATTAATGTTAAGGTTTGGATATTGAGGCCAAAAGTAATTTAACTATCTTGACTATTAACTCTCCCCTCGGCTAGCAATGTTGCCGGCAAATCACAACCGAAGCAGGCATCACTATCGACGCAGTGGTTTATGGTCGTGCGCCAATGGGAATCCAAAAGGAGTATGTAGGGGTTGCCGTATATAATGAGAAGGTAACGTTAATCCGTTTCTCGTTTTGAATGAAACCTAATGCGTGGCGCACCCTTGACGAACCCCTCTACTTATAAGAATATTATTTGTTGACATCATTAGCACGGTCTTCTTCCAATACAAATTTTTGATGTAGCGACTATCTTTTTCGCCAATAGCAATTTTTAATTTGCCATGCTCTACTTGGCCAAAGAATTTTTCATAAACTACGAAAGAAACAAAAACATCTTCGTGCACGTCCCTACAGTTCCGGATTAGAACCTGAATGCAGGTGCCCATGCCTTTCCCTAAACCAAACTGATTACTGCCAAGTGATGAATCGCATTTACTACAGAGCTTCAGCTCAATTGCCCTTAGGAATATTTTCAGAACAGGATTCATTGAAAACATAAGGACTATTTAATCCTTAATCCGTGCGTACTCCTTCGGTAGACAGAGTGCCGCGCTGCTCACTCCTTTTATGATACTTTGTCGATGTTCACATATAAAATAAATGGAGAACTGGCTGGCTTCATCAATTAGCACATGGGCAAAATGATTGGGTCGAAAACCCATTTGCAAAAAATTTCCTAGGGTAGCGCAAGTACCAATCGTTAGTCGATGGCGCCCTAAAAACTTCTTTTCACATTCGCATCACAGTCCGGACTTACTCACAATCATATCATCTTTACAGGTGTCATCTATGCCAGTATCCCAATATCTATCCCCTGTTGCGCAATACGGCATCAAATGCTTTGGTGTAAGTTCTTCTTTGAATTCATTATGAGACGCTACACCTTTAAGATCACCCATTTTCAATACAGCGGATTCGATCAAACGCGTCATTATTAGATCAGCAGAACTATTGGAAGATGTGCCTACAAGCAGATGTGCACTGGGTGTCAATTTAAAAATTTGCAAAATGCTCTCCACTAGCTTTGCATTTTTTCCTGGGGATCCGAAAATCACGTATGGCATGTTGTAAACTTCTCCTCGCAGTATATTTGCTACGGCTTTTTTCTGCATAGAGTTCAGTGTGCAATTGTGCCATTTACACTGGCAACTGTCTAACAAGAGGTTTTCCTCATCATTTAGTTGTATATCTAATTGTGGGCATTCACGCATCTGTACTCGGGAGGGAAACAAAAACTTTTCGCCTATATTTTTAACCGCTCATAGTACTGTTTACGGTAGCCATAACGGGAGAAATAAAATTCTAGACGATAATCTTCGCCGTTATATTTTCGCTGAAAGTTGGGATCGAACTTAAGCAGAATGCGAATGAGAAGCACTTTGAGTATCACTCCTTTATACATCCGTTGGGCATTTTCGCCGTCGGCCCAGGTGTTTTCGGCTTTAACCATATCTCTATGGTCAGAGCTAAATACTTTCCCTCACGTGTGAAATGCGCTCGTTCACGGTTATACGGAACTTGACAAAACACTCAATCACTTCTAAATATACGAGTGTTTGGAACCGACTCTCGTTGTGACATATGTGTAATTCTCCTTTGAGACTCGGGAACATATATTAAATGTTTTCGAATATGCCATTTGTGCAACGCGACCTAAGACACGCCCATTTTAGTCGTTCGGGCACATCAAAGCTTCCGATACGAGTGGTATGCTGTACGGTGGAGGAACACATGTGTGATGAGTAGTTATATACATAGGAGAGATTATGTCGTAATAATTTATAGAAAACAATGAGCCACAGCCGTTGGATAGTTCATACAATGCCTTTTCGAAACAATGCGTTATAAGGTAAGTGGCCGATAAAGTGGTCCAATTCCGAACATTTCTAAATTCATTCGACCTTGTCTCAAAACCCATTGGTGTACCTTATTTCAGAAAGACAGACAAGCATAAATTGGCATAATAAAATTTAAGTCTATCTCCACTCCTTCCGGGTGTTACATATATACAATCGAACAAATTTAATAGGCCTTTGCATGTTTTAGGTTGTAAAGAAGGTATCCAGGTTATATATAGATAATATCACCATAATACAACCGCCATTTGTTCGATATGTAGATTCATATTCCGTTCCGACTTGTTCTTAGAGCGAGGTACACAGAAGCTCCTATTGAGAACTGGTATTTTTTGGCATCTGTCTGTAGGCTTATTTTGACAGCCTTGGTGTGAAGGCCGACTATTTCATTGATTTGTCAAAATTGAAATATGTGGATTTGCTGATGGATTTAGGGGTTCTATTCAGCCGAAGACTATGCTTTAACATCAAATTTTTCGACTTTTCACAAAACTTTACAAGAATTGATAAATCACTTGGTATACATTCAAATAAAACCAATGAAAAAAAAGGCTTGCCTTTCGTAGGAGCCCTTATATGAGAGGGTACTCTGTCCTCTTATTCAGGTACCCTACACTACTTAACTTAACATATTTCTTCAGTTATGTTCGTGATAGAATAGCAAAAATTTTACATTGCCTCCACTTGAATGCTTACGTTTCGGGAGGCTTTGTGTGGGAGGGAGCCCTAAACACGAATTAATTTATGGTTTCCTAAAAATAAACTTATATACTACGAATTTGCCATACACAAGTTTATTTTCCCTGCGCCCTCCGCGTCGCCCTCCGCGTGGCCCATGGCATTGATAGGGGCCGCGTCTACGAGAATTATTGCTACTAGGTTTATTGTTACCAGAGGCCTGTTCACGCCGTCGATCTCCTTCAACACATCTTGATATATGTCTTTCATTAATTCTTCTTTCTCTTTCTTTTTCTGAAAATATTTAAAAGTTAATTACCCCAAAAAATAAAAAAAATTTTTAAATTTGACCTGTCCAGAGAATTATTTTCTTCTTTTCTCTTTTATTGTCTTCTAAAAATATATATAAAATAAAATTGATAAACTTATATTGACACTATATTAGAAAAAAAAATGAAATCTTACTTGCTATTTTAACTCTTTTTCTCTTATTGTCTCGTTTAAAAATGGATTCTTGCAATATTTTAGCGCTGTTTCCAGCACTGTAAAAAAAGGACATTACTCTTTCGTACTAAAAAAACAATTTTTAACAATGTAAGTTATCAATATAGTGTATGAATTAGTTTATTAAATTTTTTGCATGCATTTCGGTTATATTTCAAATTTTATTATTCGTTTATAAAATAATGACCGTATGCATGCGAAAAATTATCCTTATGGAAATTATATAACTTAAACACCTTAAACACTACTCTGTGGTGAACGTATGCGGTTTTGAATCCTTAAACACAACTCTGTGCGTGCGAAAAATTAGATAATGCAAATCCTTAAATAAGACTCTGCGTGCGAAAAATTAGATAATTTAAATCATTTTTGGAGGTTATAAAGAGATTTTTGGTAAAGCTTGCTTTAAATGTACATTTTCTTTTTAAAAAAAAAAAAAACCAACAATTGGAAAAAAATCTAATAAGTGCATTTATTTGCCTTCATAGAATCTTAGAAAAATTGTTTAGGTCAATTTTGAATAATTTTATATTTTATTCCTGATTAGGTTCCAAAAATAATATAATATAAAGTGTTCCAATATCTTTTTATCTAAAATCAAGAAGTAAAAAAACGGATTTACAAACAAACGTCCATACACATACGTCCACATTTGACTTGAAAAAAACGGTTTAAACTTTTACTGCGGTAAGTCCATTTTTTTTATAATAATAAATTTATCAATAAAGTATTTACAGGCATAAAGTCCATTAATCGAAATAGAACTAGTCAAAACCTGTCACTTACCAGAACCTCTATACATCGAAATAGAACTAGTCAAAACAATCCACTCAACAGAACTCACTGCGGTAAGTCCATTTTTATAATTAATGTTTGGTTTAACCCTCCAATAGCTTCAACTAAAGCTGAAATTATTATTCTAATAATTAATAAGTTAGATAAAGAATATGAAATTGGCATTAAAGGATTAATTTTTATTATTTTTGTTGTGTTAATAATAGTAAAGAATTAGCTCAGGATAAACCTTCCATTACGGTAGGATTTATTTAACTAAATGGAGCTGATGCACTTTTTAAGAGGAGTATATATATTTAAATTCATATTAAATTGAAAATTGCTAAAATTTCATATCTACTTAAAAGAGAAATAACGAAAAAAACAAGAAATTTTATTAACGGACAAGTGTAGATCGATTCAGTATTTGATGCTGATCGAGAATATACATGCTTAGAAGTGGCTTTGGAGCTTCTTCTGGACATTATGTTATTTCAAGCACAACGGTGATTTGTTGCGCTAATCCTTATATTCGTGTAATAAGTGTAAAAATACATTTGAATTTTTACTGCGCTATTTATCAAAAGACCGTAGAGCAAATTGAGATAAATTTTGAATAACGCATTATTTGTGCAGCAATTGCAGCAATTACAGGTGATGAAAGAATGTTCACAATTACTTCTGCCGGCTGATAAAATTGCAGTTGGTTCCGGGGATGGTACATGCATTTTATTGCTTTTATTATGATTATTTGATGCAACTCTCGCTCGGTAGTGGGACTGTTGATTCGTGTGCTGTTGCTGTTTGCTGCACGACAACCAAATTTTGAAGATTTTCTAATTGATTTATTAAGATATTATTGGAAATCAAATCGATTTGCGTTTGGAAAGTCTGCTGAATTTGTTGCTGTTGCTGTTGATCAGATGTATGCGTAAGTACCGCATTCATGGCTTCACGATCATGTTGACTCAAACGGAGATTGGCTAGTTGTACTAATAAGCCATATTTAGAAATTTCACCTAAATTAAAAACATTTATTTGCTTATTCAAGTTTGAATGTACGGATGTAATTTTACAATTTAGAAAAATACAGAAAGTTGTTTACCGAATTAGCTTTTTGAGTGCGATTTTCTTTAAATTCGTCGTTATTGATATCATCACCCTCGCCAGAATTTTCTTGGTTACCGAAATAAACTTCCTCGATCGTGGCCATCATCCGAAACCGTACAGTTCAATTGTATCCAAACGTGACGTTGGGCCACAACTGAACCTTCGGGTTCAACCTGACCCACATAAGTTATCCGCGGCATTTTCATATGCCTTGCCACCTCGCAAATGGCATTGTAAAAGCGCCTCATAAAGCATTTATCGGGCAATAAATTTTCATCGACACGATAGAAGAAAAAATATCTTTAAACTATCTTTATTGCACCACTTGCGGTATGGACGTATTTAACATCCAGTAGGACTTAAAATAGGCCCACCTTTTATTATACCAAACAATCCAGAATCGTTTTTTCAATCGATATAAGCTTCTCTGTCCATTTCTCTGCCTGTCGGTATAGGTTGCAATTTTGGAGATATTTTGATGAAGTTTGATGCACTGACATGCTTTGCCACAGGAAGAACGCTGTTGAAAATGGTTTGGATCGGTCCACTTTTCCGACCACTCCCCATCATTTGAAAAGTGGTTATAGAAGAAATAATTTATTATATATATGTCAATAATCATTATTATTTTATCAATATCAAAATTTATCGAAAAATTTGTTTCAACTGGGGCAAATTTTTTCATCCCGCTCCAATCTAACTGTTTATACGAAAACTGGATCTATATATGTTAAAAAGATATAATTTTCAATATTTCGTGGTGAAAAATGGTTTATAAAAGTGAATTGAAATCAACTTTGCCAAATTCTAACCATTTAAGTCCACTTTTTGCATATCACCGCATATAAGGATTCTCAAGGAATGTAAATTTTTATATGTCAAAAAGGCCTTGGATTAAATTCCATATAAGATTTGTCATGAAGAGTAACCCCTTATAAAAAAATTAAACTACATTTTAAACTATTAAAATTTTTAACTTTTAATATTTTATGACGAAATTATTGCGTAGCAAAATTTTAGGGAAAAATTAACGGTGCTGAATTCGAATCAAATAGATCTATTTTGTAAACCGTATTATATATATAGAGATTATCATGAAAAGTAAGCCCTTTTATGGAGAGAGAGTGTGGACTTTCATGAAAAGCATGGCTTTCCATGCAAATTGTGTATAATTTTGGTGTATTCTTACTACAACGACTGCACAAGTGTTTTAGAGAAGGCTGTGTAGGGTATCTTATTATTGGCACCGCCAAACTATAATTTCCGTAGTTGTTTTTGTACAGTTATTGCGACAACAATGGAAGCAATCAATGAATTTAATTTTTTTCTTTTGTTATTATTGTACAACATATGAAGACAAAGCAATCACACATAGAAGTAAAGATATATGTAAAAGAAGCCTATAATCATTTTAACACGAACTTTCAATACCTAACACATACTTTCTGGTTACTCGTTTTATAGTCTTAAACGAAGGCAAATATTTAAAACCAGCAACGAAAGACCCCACATAGGGTGATAATAAAGAAATACATTGATAGGTCTTTCGTCAATAAATTCGAGAGAGTGACAAGATCATTACGATTTTTACAAGCGCCCGATCCGAAATAGTTGCCTGCCACAGTTCACATTTCTTTGCCTTAAAGTGGTTACAAACATTTTAACACATTAAGTGGACATTGTTATTATATTAAATAATATAAAAATTAAAATTTTAATTAAGGTTAAGTGTAACAACGTATGTCATTCATAAAAATAATACTTTTTTATGCACTACACTACAATTGTGCAGCACCTAAAAGTGCTTGAGAGAGACCTACTTCTTATTATACCGATCGATTTAGAATCACTTTTTGGTTGGATTTAAACGTGTCTTTCTATGTAGTCATCTTTTTCCTTGTATTTAATCTATAAGCTTCAATTTGTTAAACATTTTGATGAAATTTGTATGCTGACATTTACTGGTAAATGCAATTGGTTACTTATAACGAAAACTGAAGTTTTCAATTCAATGCTTCCATTATATCATACCAGTAATTTAACATAAAAAAATTAACTGTAGTAAATTTGGACCTTCTCGGCCTATTTTCAGAATCCTATCCTAACAAGGATTTTCGCGAAAATCGATCCTTTGTAGAGAAGTAAAGTCTAAGTTTTACCACGTTGTGATAAGAATGGACCCATAATGTTACCGTAATTTCATACAAAAACGAACTTTGAATTATATTACGATTTGGGCCCGTTTCCCCATAATATGCACAGGAAGAATATGCCTTTGTGTAGAAACAAGATATAATTTTTGTGTTCTATAATAAAAATAAAAATTGTGTTAGATAATGTGGTGTAGCATATTTGCTGGTCGGCTATCATCTGGATGGAGATTAATTCCACTTTGTAACGTAGTGTTAAGCAATTCTAAGAAATCACTCACAGACATGCTTCCCACAATCAAACGAAGCGCGGTCCATAAACGCGACTCCGTCGTCATACGTTTGACTAAAGCGACGGCTCTTATCGCATTTTGATCATCACTGCAATCAATTTCCAAAACGTTATTAATAATACGTAGCATATCCTCTTCAACGCCACGATCTTTCCCAATTTTAACGATTCAAATAGTCAATGATAAAAGTTCGAGATTTTTAAACATCATAAGGTAAAGCCACAATTCTAATGACGTATGCATATGACATGTTCCCATTGCAATTGCATTTTTCCATAGCCTATTTTTCTGATAACCTATGAATTTCGTGTCGAACGAACAAATCATCGTTTGAGGCTATGCATGAAAGAATTTTCTTTTTTCGTCCATTTCTCCATTTAGTCCATATATAGATAGATGTAAGGAGCAAAGCAGCACACAGTTCAGTTCAATTTAGTTCAGTGTTTTTAAAGTTTTTGGGATGTGTGGTTAAGTCTTATCGCATAGAAGAAGCAACCTATGATATACTGTCCACTGTTTCTAATTTAATTTCCAAATGCACATTCGTTTGATGCACTTCTGTTGATTACTCGGAATCCACTCCTGGCCTCCTTTTAGTTGGTATCGTTTGTCGCTACAGGTGATTGAGGCTTTTTCTTTTCCTCAAGTGTTGCCGGCGGCGGAGGTGGCGTTGTCATTCTAACACCTTTATCTTCAGTTAAGTTCATGCCGAGAGGCAATTTAGAACTACTTTCGAAAGTCTCTTACAATTCTCATATTTTACACAGCAAATTTTTAAAAACACTAAAACACAATAACTTTACATGGATATGACTTTTTTCATCAAAAGGATTCTTTCCTTTTGTTTCTTAGAAAATAGAATATTTTATGCAGTCTTTTCGAGCAGATCAAAAGTTACAAATGGAGACCGCGAAAATGAACAATAAAAATGTAAATTGCCGTTAAGTAGCGCTTTTTGGTTTTGTTTCTTTTCGTTTGTTCTTTTCGTTGTTAAGCTACAAATACGTTATAACATTTTTTGTATTAAATTTTTAGGATCTTAGAAGTGACAACGCATTTGCAATAGAACAAATTAGCTTTTTTATATTGGAAAACGGCGTTTGTAGATTACGTAGTCTACAAATTTTTCAACAAACAGAAAAACTTGTAAAATCTTGGCTTAATTGATGTAATTTTATTATATGATTCTTCGTAGTTACTGATAAGCTTCTTAAGATATCTTACATCACCACAAGCATAAGCGTAAATAATCTATATAATCTAATCTATTATCTAGTGTCTGGCAAAGAAGTAAAGAAGAAATATATAGAGCAACACACTTTTTCTATAGTTATTTCATTTATTTCTTCGTAGGTATCTAAACAACCTTAGCTCTTTCATTATTATTGAGTGTTCGAAGTTTGCTCTTATATATTGAGCACGAGCCAAACTTGTTGGAAACGACAGGCGAACTTGTTGAACATTATTATTTGTTTGGGCTTATATCTTGTGACTGTTCTGGATTTCCGCCGCTCGGGATTCTATTCAGTGAGCTTCAACGTGGGAGCATAAGTCTTAAATCGAGTTCGTAACAAACGTGTTTTTTTCAAACTTCGTATTCCTTTTGTTTATTTTCATTCAAAGCGTTGCCATTTAAAAGAAAAAATAATAATGTTATTTCTACTTTGCACGGGTAATCCTTATAATCCTTATAACATTTTCTACATTTTTCATGCGCTCATTGTGCGTTTGCTTTTTGATTTTGAAAGATTTTTGGCTTTGTTGAAAATAAAATTTTAATACCTGAGAGTAAAATTTTCTTTCCTTTCCATTTCAACTGGCACGTTTTATTTCTATACATTTTACAGTTGTTTTCCTTTCTAATTCAACTGGCACGCTTTATTTCTGTACCTTCTGCAACTGTTTTTCATACGAATTCAACTCGCATGTTATTTAGTTATATCAATTTCAAACTATTATTTTCTCTTTTTCAACCAAATGTATTTATAGTCAATAGCCATCTCTCAAATTCTCTTCCTCTAATCGCAAGCATATCGTCAGACCGCATCAATTTTTCAAATAGCTTTTAATGACATAACCAAGATTCTTTCCAGTCTTTCGAAATTCGAACACAATGTAAGTGAACGTCGTATGTATTTTAGCAAGAGAAAAGAGAGTATCCCGGAGACTATTGCAAAAAATACTTTAATCTGGTCTAGCTCCTCAGGGACAAAAATATCAATAAAAGCAAGTAAGAAAATTAAATTCGGTCGGGATCGAATCTTTTATATCCACCACCGTTAAGCTACAAACGACAACAGAAGTAAAAGAACAAAATTTTCATGCTCATGGACGCAGCTGAATTTTTCTATTTTCAAAATAAAAATTTTTGTCGCATAGGCATGTGGGCATTGTAGGCGTATACTTGGAAACGTTTAGATCAACTGCAAATTCTTTTGCAAATTTGTAAGCGATATTTTCACTAATGGGAGAATATAATATTGGATAGATGTGGGCAATTTTTTTCATTTTTGCACATAAATGCTGCAGAATCGCCAATAGAATGTGTGTCCGAGATTTCATACGTTCGTCTGCTATAGTTAATGAGAAATGAAAAAAAAAACCAATTTTTCGTACCTTTTGGAAAACAGAGGTCTTCTCAGCTTACGTGGTACTGAGGGCGGTTTGCCACATTTTCAATACGAACCTGCGTGCAAGAACTTCCAATTTTTGTGCCATATTTGAGGACGATAGCTTCCTTTTTGTATAGGTTGCTTGTTCTTGTTCATTTTAGTTACAGGTTGCTTGTTGTTCTTCCTTTTTGTAACAGGTCGCTTGTTCTTCTTCCTTTTTGGATCTTCTTCCTTTGAAGTATTTATTGGTATATATTTGTATTTGACTCACTAAAAAGAGGCAAGTCGTGGTTTGGGAAATGCAGAAAGGGACAAATTACGATGATCTTTCTATGGAATAGTTTTGTAAAGATATGATATCGCAACAAGTGTGGCTTTAGAACTTTAAAAGTCATTTAAAATGCCCCTTGTTATTAAGTCCTTGCTTTTGCGAAAGGCAGATTCTTCTCATCAAATCTAGACAATTACGTTTATTAGGAATTCCAGCCGATTAATGTACCACTTGCATTGGTCTGGTGGCGAGCGGCGGCATATCTCGTTTGTCAATCAATGAGTGTGTGTCTGAATCTAACCAAAATCAAGAAATGTGTGTGTGGAAACTACCAAAAATCAAGGAATGTGTGTCGTTTATCGTAGTTTGATTGTTCTTTTCACGATACGAAACGTGGCCACACTTACCAAGATGGTATTTCATAATTGTTTGCCATAAATAAATATGTCAATTAAATATAAATTTTAAAATTTTATCTTTTTAAGTTTTCTTTTGTGATATTGTCAGTACCATAACAGCCCCGTGGTTAGCTGATATATGGACGTTCTTTTAGACTAACTTGTAAAATTGAATAAGTTTAGTTTGCTTATTTTCCAAAAAACTAAACATCTAGAGGTGACGATAGAAGAGCGAAAGCGACCATGTCAAGGAAAAAGAATCGGAAACAATCAGGAAACCATCAAAACCATTAAAAAGATTGACAATTTCTATTTCTATAAATATATATATATACTTTACAGCTGATTGTTATTATATACGTCCTTATAAGCGCTGTAATAAATGAAAAATGGCTTTCCCTTTTAAAAGTGTTTAAGACTGTTTAAGACTGCTTAAGACTGTTTAATAAAGTTTCTATGTTGAATTCTGCTATTTTGAAACTTTTCGTAACCCAGGCGCATGATTTTGCTTGGAATTGAAATATGGTTTGATGTAGAATTTAATGTAAGCATATTTATCAAATATCAGATCGCTGCAAATCACGATTGTAACGTCAACTTTTATATATACATTAAGGCATATATACCGGATGTAATCGTTTCAGAAATTGTGAAAAAATACCCCATCTTGTGGGGTAAGGAAGGGTATGGGAAAGCAAAAAAACAAAAGTGTGGCACGAGACAACCGAAGAAGTAAGCGAGGAAATTGCTCATGTAGTTTACGCAGACGCGGGGAAAAGCTGGAAGGATTTAAACGTAAATTGAGGAAACTAGACAATAAACAGCGCAACGTTCGCACATCACTCTGGATGTATCGGTGGTTTGCCATAGAACTCGGACTGGTGCGTGTAGTGCAAACTATAACGAAAATAAATAAATTGATATTTACTAAATTTTCAAATTTTCGTTTTATTTGATTTTTTTATATAATAACGAAAATTTATTTAGTCAGAGAATCTGACACACAGTCCGCGATTTTTGGTAATTTTCAGACATACACTTTTTCATTTTTGGTAATTTTCAGACACAAATTTCTTAATTTTTGTTAATTTCCAGACACACATTTCTTGATTTTTGGTAATTTTCAGAGAAAGATTTGTTGCTAATGAGTATTAACATCCCAGTATTAATATCATATTAAAAATAACTCTGTGCTGAACATATGCGAGGGTAGAATAATATAATTCAAATTAATTAAACAACTACTCTGTGCTCAATATAAGCGAGGGTAAAATTATATAATTCAAATGAATTTTTGAGGTGTGGTGGTAGTGCAAAAAGAAAAAAAAATTTAGCAAAAAGCGTTTTCCATAACAGTGGTTTTAAATTGTGAAATTAAAAGAAAGGTGTCTTTAAAGTGAAGAAATTAATATTTTTCCACAATGTTTTCAACTGATTTACGTTTTGTCATTTATTTGACCGACAAAAAAGGCTTACCTGAAAAAATTGTTTCAACTGTTTATTGCGATAAGTGCATTTATTTTCCTCTACATATATTTCCAACTCCACCATTGAAATATACCACCTTTTCAAGCATGACTTGTTTTTCTTTTTTGTGATGAAGGGAATATTCTTAATAATAATCACAAAAAAAACATATTCACTCTCTTAAGATTATTGAAAATAAAATTTTAATTAACAATTGGGAGTTACTTTGAACATTAAGTTGCGATTGCAATCAACACGAAGAAAAAGAAAAAAAATTATCGACCCATAAAAAAAAACAAATTAAAGTTTAGTTACAGTAAATTCAAATAAGAATTATTAAAACGGTAATGAGGACGAGAAGAACAAGAGAAATAAGTAAAAATTTTGAATAAAATATTTTTATTTCAATTTTCATATTTAAGAAGTTTCTATTTATATGCTATTTTTAACTTTAACTGATGTGTTTTTATTATCATAGCTTATTATCAACAAAAATTAAAGTAATTGAATTAAGTATCACTTGAATTTGATTTCATTTAAACGAAGTTTTCTTCATTCCTGTTACGGTTGATTAGCTTTAAAAACCAATAAATTTTCAGTTCATTTCACCCGCAGATAAATGATTGGAGAATGCACGTCTTCAACTATCATTAATTTTAAACCAATTGAAAGCGTATTTCGTACAATTCTTTTTCGATATGTATTTTATTCAAATATTTTGAAATATTTTTTACTGTAATATTCTTTGAATCGATAGATATACTGAAGCAAGAATCATACTAAAAATATAAATGCAAAAGAAATTTGCCAAATTTTCCATTAGTTAGTTTGTTAATTGTGTAGGTGTAAGCGTAGGATTATTTTTGACACACGTTAACTCACTATGTAAATCTACATTTGATAAGAATTTGTTTGTAATGTAGGACATCACTAATCAAGTAAGTTACTCGATACCAAGTGAAAACAAGTATACCGTTACTTTAAGAAAAACATTGATTTGCTAAAGCCGTTTACGTATAGTAGTTGGCTTATGAAATGGATGAAATGGATGAAGCAAACCAGGAATATGTATTACTAATACGAAGCTTTATAATTGTGCGCCAGCCGCAAGGAAACACGCAGACAAACTATGTTTTCTAAAGTGAAATCTTCACCAAGAGTATAGCTTATAAGAAAATCATGGCCTTTCTCAATCATATGTGCTTTGTTGGGCTCATCGCGATTTTGGTTCACTTACATTTTTACATTCATTCTGGTGTTGCAAGTTAAGAAAGCGTCAGCGTGTCTAGCTCAGTATACAACTTTCACAATTTCAAAAAATAGAGAAACGAAAGGATTCATCACAGAAACTCAATATGAAAATTGGTAGATAGCATACATATTCGTGGGACCCTTCAACATTCTTCGTCGTGTATAGCGCTTAATCCTTTGGATCGAAAATTAATTGTCGTGTTCTTATTAAACTTGGCGTGCGAATGCATTCTAGCATGACGAACGGACGGACATGGCTAAATTAACTTAGAAAAAAAACAAACAAAAAAACAACATTGCTTAGTTAAGCACAGGCAAAAACAAACCATTAGACTACAAGCACCACCACTCAGACTGAACTGATTATAATAAAGTTTTCCTCCGATTATTTCGGAAGCTTAACGGCATAAGCAGAAGCTCTCTATTGTATTCACTTAAATAAATTTTAATGTAAAATGATAAGTAAATGTATATGCTGTGCATTCTCTAGTAGAGGCATTGCACAGGATTTTATAACATGGAAAGTTGACAAGGGCGGCCAGGAAAACAAAATTCTTAGGCGATATCACAGGCCGACATGCCGCCGGCCGTAGGTCGATAGAGAATTTGGTACTGATCAACAACTTTATAGTTAAGTTATACATTTTGGATAATAAATATATTTCAAAAAGATAACATTACACTGGCCTACATGTTTGATCACAGTAGTATTTAGGGTTAGTCGTTTTTGATATTGATCTGTTTTCTGAATAGTAAAAATCGGCTTAATTGGCTGAAATCTTATATAGATAATAATTACGCGTAGTGCGATTTTCGAAAATTCTTGTTTCATTATTTCTTTAGCTATACGATGGTAAATAGGAAAGCAACGCATGAAGGCTTAATTAAACTATTCCAGGAATACCCGAAACTGTGGCCTCCTTGGGCGGCGTCGACTAACGAAAAATAAAAGGAACTGACGTGTGGGCTTAGCTCGGAACTAAACTAGACAGTAACTGTTCGGTGGGTAACAACAATTTTAAAAGCCGCCAGCCTTGGTCTGAAAAAGCTTCACGGGGGTCGGTCAGCATCTATTATAACGCGTACCAATGGTATGCGCATAAACTGGGATATAAGAGGGCCGTAGAAACAATTAACGAACAAATCGTGCGTGACAAGAGACTAGAGGGAAGTCTCCGTTTAGAGGTCGAGGGTTTTTTTGAGTTTGAGGAAGGCGTCTAGATGGGGCTGTACAGTCATAGAGGATGTACTAAGAGGAATAATAGAAATGAATAGCAAAGCTGACACTAGCACTGACGGGACGCCTGCTTGATGTCGTGGACGCCGCTCACCGTCAGACCATAATAGCGATCGCCCATGCCTCCGCGCTATATTCCAAAGGTAAATTTGCATTTATCTTTACTCATTGTTATTTATAACTTCTTTACTTATTTCTATTTAATTTTACATTGACAAACAGGATATGCTGCCGCTCACCGCCTGACCATAGTAGCGATCGTCTATGCGTCAATAACATAATATTATATTAACTAAACTATATTTGTTTCTGAAAGCCAACATAAATGAAACAAATTTCTGATTGCTATTTGGATCAAATTTTTTTTATAATATATTGTTTGGATCCTGTCATTATTGGTGAAACACATTGCGTAGCTGAACAGATGACCGAACTCGGACAATATGTGATTTCTACAAATTTTTATTTTGAGATTTATTTATATCTGGTAGTGTCTGGCTTTCTGTCGATTGTTTCTTATTCGAATATCCTTCATGGCGACCTCACGACGAATTCCTTGAGATGGTGCTTGATTGTTCAAGAACCGATATAATTCCGAGAATTCATTTTTCTCTTCAAGTGCAGGATGTCCTTGACACTTAGTTTACATATATGTAAATATTAGGTAGTTTAGAAATTTCTACGGTTTTTCACTATGAAATAAAATAGTTTTTCTTTTATAAAGAATAAATTTTTGTTTTCGATGAATTACGTCTCACTTTCTTTCACAAAATAAACATAAGCCGGCTTCACACAACTATGTACACCTTGAATCCTAATAAATAATCCTAATTAAGTTATTTCTAGTGTCGGGAAAAACCGCAACAAATATCCGGACTACGGATATTTTTTTTACTTTTTCTCTCTTTTCCTTTAATTGTTTAATTTAATTTAATTACTTAGCCTTTTAACCTTGCTTACTTATTACATCTACAAACTTCCTATTGTCCATAACCTATGAATGGGTGACAAATCTTTGAATTCTTACCAATTAGTGAAAAAATTTGCAAAGTCTTCATTTGAGCCACATCATTTGAACGATTAAACAATGACAACAGAGGTTTATTCTAATTTCATTTTTTATCGCTAATCTTACAAGCTTGACAGTAGATTTTAGCCAAGTATAAATTTTTGGTCTCGGTTTTACAAACCTTCCTAAAAAGCAGTAAATGTTTCGTCGATCTGTATTAGTATTGAGGAAATTAGTATACACTCACTTTTCCTTTTGAAATATTTGCAAAAAATCCTAAAAACCCAAAAGAGAAAATAAAGAAGCCAATTATAATTTGTTTACAGAGAAATAAAGATCCACACAAATAAAACAGAAACCAAAATATATTCTTGCAGGTGAAACGTAACTTATGAAAAATTTGTTTGTTTTTGGTTGACCTACGCTTTGAAATTTATTCAAAGCCATCTATGATTTTCTTATACATTTATAATAAATAGGTAACCCACATATTATTCCTGTATACTTAACGACACTATTGTGTGCCTGACGATCACATTTTTCTGAATCATTCTCTTGTCCCCGCAAAATAGAAACTATTTTAGCTAACAAATCACCAAACAGAAGCAAGTAGAGGGCCAGTTCGCATTTGCTCGTCAGAAATAAAGTTAAGGAAATTACCGTTGAATATGAATAAAAAAATGTGAGAAATACGCACTGTCTCTAGGAAAAGTGTCTAATATTTTGATGCTTACAAAGTAAAGCACAAATAAACGTGATGATATTGACCGAGCCTTTTTAAATATTTTAAATATAGGTTTCTGCAGATCATGTAGACGTCTCTATAAACCACAACAAAATCGGAAAACTGCGTATTTTTTAGAAGAAGAAAACATGTATATCTAAAATATGTACACAGCAAATACATTATACATTATTTTTGCATTACTAGTCATCGCTATCGCCACCCTGATACTACTACACTGAAGTTACCCTTAGATCGTCTCCCACAGCATTCAAGGATCACATATTTTTTTTTGCAGAAGTCGACTGGTTATCATATAAACGGGATATAGACCTTTCGGAAATTTTTTTACCGAGCCAATTTCACGATGCGGAATCCAGTCTGTTTCAAACACGTTTCGTACATTTTTAACGGTCTAGCAACTGACGAGTCCTCATCATCTTTTTCGACTTCTCGCGAACTTGTTATATTCTCTTTAATCACAAAGTGACTACCGGCAATAAAACTCTGGCGAATGCCTACGAAAAGAAGTAGGAGATCCACTTCAGTGAGATATCCTAATACCCACTGAGACCGAACTAGGTTATATTTAGGTTATTATTAACATCGGGCTGGAAATCTTGGAGGCCAATGTTCGTGAGCTTTTGCAGCAATGGCCTGATCAATGCCAAGATCAACATTGGCAAATAGCGGCATAAGCAGGTTTTTTGAAACTGCAGAAGTTTTACTCGCATCTTTAATCTTTAGTTCGCGTAAAAAATAATTAGAACCTTGAATATCTAAAGTGTTGATGTAGCCTAGCCCTCCAAGCATTTATCAAATCCTATAAGAACATATTGTGTTGAATTTACACAGATTTTGTAAAAAGACATGAACTAATCATACATATTTCAAAAGTTTTGATTGATTTGACATTTTAACAAAGCTTTCTTAGATTACTTTGCGTTTCCCGACGACTTTGCATTTTAACAGAAGTGTCCGCTGTTAAAATGCCATTTAACAGTAGTTTTCATTACTTTCCCGACGGCTTTGCACTTTAAGAGAAGTTTCCACTACTTGTTTGCCATTTAATACAGCTGAATGGCGTTACCATTTTTATTTATTTCATAACACCTTTTTTCTATACTAGATGTGAATTCGTTTTATGGCATAACTTTTATTTAAATAAAGCTTATACACATCCTACAAAAAATGGCAAAAACTGGAATGTAAGAGAATTCATTTCCCAAATAACTTTGTTTCTCGCAACACATTTTTTCGAAAATATTTGCAATTTATCAGTTATGCATTATTTAAGATGTAAGCCGGAATTTTGCTTCCAAAGCGCACAATAAATATGTATTCGACAACTAAATATAAATATTTATTTTATTTAAATATTGCGTAATGAATTATCACATAAGAATGCGGACTTTTCTATAAATTTAAGAAGAATAACGCACGATTGAATAACTACAGAGTTGTACAAATTTTGTCTTGACGATCTCAAAAAGAAATGTAAACCCTAATCTTTTAATGAAATTTTCATCATGTTCTCAAACAGTACATAAAACCTTAGATTTGGCAATACTATTGCAGCCAACTTCACGCGCGTTCTGTTATCTTTCTTTCTTTTTCTTCCGGCACAAGAAACAGCTACAGAGTAAAAATGGTGTGTTTTAGAAAAAAATAATGGAGAACTGTAAAAATAATTGATTACAGAACTTATCTAGTTTTCGTGTGATGTCTAATTTTTTCCATATTTCTTTCATTGAAGACAAAGAAGCGTCGTAATGGAGGTCGCTGCAAGCATAACAGAGGCCATGTGAAGGCAGTACGTTGCACCAATTGTGCTCGTTGCGTGCCTAAAGATAAAGCTATTAAGAAATTTGTGATTCGAAATATTGTTGAAGCTGCGGCAGTGCGAGATATTTCAGAAGCCTCCATTTGGGACAGTAAGTGTTAAATATAATTTGTTTTTAGTGCAATTTTATTTAAAGTAATTTATTTTACTTACAGCTTATATCCTGCCGAAGCTGTATGCTAAGCTTCACTATTGCGTTTCTTGCGCCATTCACTCTAAAGTTGTCAGAAATAGATCTAAAGCTGGCCGTCGTATTCGTACGCCACCCGTAAGGACTTTTCCTAAGGACATGGCACGTAATCAAGCTAGAAAATAGTTACTAGTTGCTAGTTATCAAATGTGAATAAAAGTTACAAAAACAGAAAATGGAGTGTACTATTAGCGAGTGCCAAGTAGAATTTACATTCAACTTGTGTAAATCCTCAAATGCCTAGTCTTTATCTAAAACCTGGGGAAGAATTATTGGATAATTTTCTATAAATAAATTTAATATATAATTTTAGTTTGAAATAAACCTGGACAAGTTCGACACACTACTCACAAGCATACTTTGGGGAGCAGACCTATGAAACAGTATTTGATTGGAATTATGAATTGTTGACAAAATCAATGGGGCACCATTTAATTCAAAATTTGCCTCTTGCCCAATAGTCCACTTAAATGAACGTTTACATTAGAAGAGGTATAAAAAGAATCGAGTTGTACGTATCAAAGCGGAAGTAGGCCTGTTTAACCTACACCGTTGAATACTTGTTTACGAAAAATTATTGTTTGCTTGATAAAAGCTTTCTCGTAATCTTTACAAACGTATTTTCCAGTGCATCTCTTGAATTTTATTCGCTGCCGTTTACTTGAAAGGTGATGTGAAATTAAAAAAATTCGACTTCGGCGATTTGCACAATTTTCCTTTGGGGCATATTATCTATTTGAAAGCTATAATCCATTAAAATGCATGGATTTTCTAGACTATTTGTTAATAATAATCAGGTTCTTTGTTAAAAAAGTGAAACATGGTACTCTTGTAGAACTTACCTAGTAGATATAAATTTCTTCACATGGGATTCTAATTTGAGGGGCCAATAGGTTTGCTAAAACTATGGAAAGGGTTATCTGTCTTTCAAAACGAATCGAAATATGTGCGTTAAGCGTTTCGTAAGTTTATAATAAATTATGTAACCTACCATAGCCTGAAAACAAAGTAGTAGTAAGAGGTATTTTTCCTATATTTTAAATGAATCTTATTGTACAAATATTTTATCTCCAACCAGTTGTCATTTTTCGCCCAAAATTATTATTATGACAGTACAGTAAAATGTCTGGATTTTGGGAAGAGAAAGTAAACAAATAAGTTTCGCAAGCCCCTTTTGATCTTTACACCATTACGGAAATTTTGCAGCGTTGGGGATAAGTCGTAAAGCATGCGGCAATAGCCCGCCTATATGTAGGACGCATCATAGCTTCCAGCTAAAGTGTCTCAATTTTTTGCACTTCATGAAAGAAAGGTATGATCTAGCATGGACGCCTCTCGACTTTCGACATTTACTTCACTAACGCTTTTTAATCGGAGCGGAGAGTGGAATCGATAGTCTAACCATGTTGAAACGGCTCATGATGCATGATTCCCTTCCAGTCCTATCAAACGCAAAGCAACACGTTTGCAGATTCACACATATTGGACAGCGATCTTTTTCGTACGTTTACAGAAAAGGCTTGATTTCGAATTGTTTCAGCGGCGATTAGCAAATGGATATTCGGTCCATTTAATTCTCCGCTGTTAATTCAGCGCCGTATAGAATTAATACTATTGTTGATTATCACAACATCAATATTACATTTTTAAACTTGACCTTCCTGCCGCGGTTCTCTCATTGGTTGAATCATATCATGACATCCTGTACTTTACGATAAAGGGAACTTAACTACCCCGACGATCCAGTAATACAGAACCGGTTGTCCCGATTCTGCGTCGCTCCAAGGCGAAGTTGAACTTTGCCGCGGCAATGTTGTAAACTACGATTGCAAACGTGTTATTGAAGGAGCTGACGGAGTTTGTACTATAGTCGGTACGCGTAATAAACTTGTACCCTCCGCTAAACTTTCAAGAGGTTTAGCAAATTTGATACAAACTATGAATGCTGAAAATATCGAAGATTCTTTTCATTTTATATAAATCATATTAGTTCCTCATAACTTATGTAAACACCATAAAGGCAAGAATATTGTTTTTTTTTTTTTAATTAAATTTGATTTTCCTTACCAATGTGGAATTACCTACGGAATAATTCTTTTTTGTCTCGGCTACTACCGATGATTCATCTGACAATCACGATATATATAGTTTTAAATTTTATAGCCTGGATTCAAATGCAACGGTATGTGATAACTAAGTTACAATTAATCCGCCTGAGTGGCCGAGTAGGCAAGAGTGTCGACTAGTAACTCAATAGTCGTGGGTTCAAACCTCAAGTGCGGAAGAATTTTTAATAAAAAGCCGATAGCCCTAGATGCTAGTGCTTTAAGACTTTAGTCTTAGAATTTATTCTCTGGCTAAATTTATAATAATAATAATAATAAGTTACAATTATAGCACGAAATGATAATGACTCGAGCGAATAACTCAACGCTAAGATATTCGATCTGCCTCGAGAAATTAAATTCTTCCTGTAGCTTTTGTCCGACGGCGATCAAGCTCGTTAGGTTTTATTTTGATAGTTGGTGCCAAAGCGTGAAAGTCGGCGACTTCTCTTAGATTAGATCCGTTCACTCTGGCGTACACCAAGGCTCTAGCAGCATTGCTGCACGACAGGGTACCGGGAGCCGAGACAATGATTGAAGTTGGCAGCGATGAACAAAGTATTGCCAACTAAGAGGAAAGCGAATTGGAAAGCGAAAATGACAACAGTAGTGCAGATGACTCTAACGGAGATTGTATTGAAAGGAAATCTGTAAAAACGTCACCTGAGATTCCCTCCGATGTCAAAAAACTTAATGAAAAAGAGTCCGAGACAGTTAGCAGTGCGCGCAAACGGCGGTTGGAAAAGGAATATTCAGAATTAGTGAAATTCGATAACATCGACATGATTTGTAAGGAATGTAAACACGATAAGGTTTGGAAAAGAGTAAAGATGGGCACTCAGGTCGCAAAAAATGCAGTTGGAAAGATAGAAAGAAACCAATCGCGAGAAACGCAAACAAAAAAATTTCGTTGCGATCCGCTACAAGGCCCAATCGAAAGCAAAAAAAGCTTTCGTGAAAAACAAGAACCTTTAAGATGGCATTTGTTGCATCAAAGAAAATGAAATAAGTATAGGAAATTAATAAAAGTTCATTTTTACATATTTTATACGCACTGTTTACGTGCACGGCTTACAATTACTTTATGTATCTTTAATTTATGCAACACAAGAGTAATTTTTAATTTAATATTAAATTTTATTTGGTATTTCGCTATTTTCTTTTTTTTCCAATTCTTTTTATAATATTTTTCGTTTTGTTTAACAATCTTTCACTTTGTCAACTTTTTCTCAACTCAACTTGTAAAATGGCTTTGACTTCCCGCTAAAAACCATTTTTTCGTTTACAAGATTTGTAAAAAAAAGTATCATGTGTTGAAAATAAAAATAGAACAGAGTTGCTTTCAATAAATGACAACGAATAGTTTTGTGTTAAGCATTGAAAATGAACGCCAAATCGCTGTCAAACAAAAAAAGCTTAGAGAATAAAATCGCGAAACCAAAAAAAAAAGAAGTGCGCAATAAGAACGCTCTGAAAGGCTATGGGCGAAGATTTATTAAGAGGTTTAGCCATGTGTAAAAGCTAAAATCTGATCTGATTCAACGAGTGAACGACGACTTCAGCTGCATCGCACATTGGTCCGTTGGCAATAATTTGAAAATTAATTCGAATAAAACGACGGCGATCGTGGTATCACCGAACGTTTACGATTCCGACTAACATGGTTAAGTACGCTGCCAGTATTGGCTTGGTAATTACCTCATGTGTGAGTAAGTGTAAGTGCAGGTGACACATCGACCTTATGACTGTGCGGATTCACAATATTCTAAGAAAAACTGCGTTTATCTTCCTTGTACGTATCGATTCATGGCAAGTTAAAACTAATTAAATGCCTCGGTGGGCCACTTATATGGTATGGAGCTAAATAATACCTTGATTGCGCCTCGAGCGTCAAGCTACACTTTGCTGTCAATAAATGCAGCAGATGCGTTTTCAATCAGCACAAATACGACAGAATTTCGCGGTTTTCGATAGAGATTTTAAATTCTGATCTATCGTCGTTTCCTAATATGTGAAATGCGATCTTTGCCCATAACCTCATTTTTACTTGTAAAACATAATATCTATTTGAGAAAATCCGGTTTGTGCGATGCAGACGTATGATGAATTTAATTCTCCCAGACCATAAATAAACTTCGGTGCTCGCAATCATAGAACTTTTTCAAACGTTTGAAGTATAACTTAACGAAAGTTATTCATATAAAGGGATTGGCTAGTATTTAAAATAGATCAACAATAAGCCGCTCACATACAGACAAAATAACAAACTACTACTGCAAGAGGAAATATGAGGTTACATTGCCATTCCCGCTCGAACAATATATATCATATCCTTATGTTCTTTGATAAATGCGTTTTGAATTTCTGTATCCTCAACTTCAACCTTTTTATGAATCAATTTAGCTCAAGGCTTTAATCAAGAATATTTAATGGAGACTTATTTCTACATTTTTTTGTTACATTAAGAATTTTTCCAGCAACTGGAATTAGAATAAACTGAAATAATTTTCATATCTCTCAATTAATATGTGAAAATCAATATATTTGTATGCATCGCAAAGTGCATTTTATTTATTGTGAACTACTCGTATAAATGTGTAAATGCCTAAACGTGTGGCGATATGCTCTTTGGGGGTGTGCTGCTTAGCGGTGCGTTGGACGGTGTGTTTGTTGATGATGATCTGTATAATGGAACAATTAATTGATTATGGAATTTTTCTTTAAATGATGAACATAAGCTTACCATTGGCATAAAGCAAATGTTGCTTGACGATGAGCGGCGTGTTGGGCGGTGTGTTCCTTTTATATTCTAAACTAAAATAAAAATAAATAAATATATAATAATTATATAAAATATATATATATATATATAAATATATATCCTTGCGTGGCGGTTTGCTTCTTGCTAATGTGTTGTTGGACAATATGTTCTGGCAGTATCCTTCTTTTGTATTCTAAAATAAAATAAAAATAAATAAATAAATAATAATTATATAATCACATTTACATATATACATCCTTGCTTAAGGGTGTGCTGCTCGATTAAAGCTTACGAGTTATATTAGTAACAGCTTTTCCCTAAATATTGATGTTATTTAGAAGCACATGCAAAATATATTCTAATAAGTTAATACTGTGATTTTGCCCGTCGTAGTTGCAGCCTTGTTTTGCTACCATTATTCCCTGCATTATTTCGCCGGTGTCCTCTTCTGGCAAAAGTGCTCCGTAGCAGAAAGTTTTCTACGCATTCAAAAACACGGCGCATACCTCTTCGGCTGGACAATCTGACGTTACATGCCTGCTGGTCAGTATTAGCTTGTCATTTTGCTGTTCTGCGACCTTTTTGACCGCCGCAGACCGCAGACTTGTTGCTCTCGACGACGTTTCCATCTTCAATCCAATCCAATCACTAGTACATCCATACAGATGTGCGATCGGTGCTCAAGATTTCTCATATTTATCTTAATATTGCAAAACTTCCTCTTCACTGTCTCCACAGGAACTGGATGACGAATTTTTATACTAATCTCCGTTCCTCCGTCGCCTTGCCCCATAAGGTGGAGTGTTTCTCTAAAGTTTATATTATAATTTATATAAGACAATAATAAAAACTATATATATTATATATAATAAGATATTTGTTGTAATTAATAATGATGAACATGAAGAGAAGCATGAAAACTGGAATAGACCAATTATCAACATAGAGTAAAATTTAATACGAAAACTTTATTTTCTAAGCTAAATAAATTAATTTTCCATAACGAAAACATGGCAACGCACCTCGAATTCGGATAAATAAAAACCATAAAAAAGTTAATCAAGAAAATGCTTTGGTAAAAAATTCTTCTATAACAAGTGAAATCCACCCACCAATCAATAAATGTACAAATGTGCAATTAAATTTTCAAGATTTGTATTGTTTGCCAAGAAGTTTATGCTACATTTAAGCTTTTAATCAGCCCCTAATTCTTCAGAATCGAAAAAAATAAACCTACATAAGAGTAATCAAGAATTTGTACTCGATCATGGACGACCATTCAATTTCATTTGAATTTGACCTACAACGTCTCCACAAAAATCTACATTAAAAGCCTACGCCTAGAAATACACAACAATTCATAGAAACTGAAAAATATAAATGATGCATAATATAATATTACATAGCATAAATGAAACAGAGTTTAATTTTTTTTATTAAATTTTAATTAATTTATTTTTAAATTTTACATGGTACTTCTATTATAGGGGGATGGTGACCCGATGAACCTATAGCTTTCATCAACATCTAGAAAACACTTGTGCTTTAAAAAGAACAGTTTACAGCAATCATCAACCTCTAAAGGTTCCCTTTAAAGCCAACGACTTATTGATTTATAGATTTAGACTGAGACTTACAGAGAAAAAATTGCTTAAAAATTAAAGGCTTAGATTCTATCCACATAAAATTAGTGCTCGCTTAGTTAGTTTAAGATGCCGCAAATGACCGATGAATACAAATGGATTATCCCAGATGAAGTTCCAACAATAATACATAAAGTTCTAATATCTTTATGATTTGTAAGATCAGCTATTACTATATAAATAGCGGTCTGAGCAAAAAAAAATTGTCGGTTTGTTAGTCGGTTGTCTATTGTCTAATTGTTTGTTCCCTGTCTATTTTTTGCTTGCCTTTCAATCTGCCTGTTTGTCCTTTTGTATTTCTTTGTCCATCGTTTCTTTACGAAATTATTGGAAAAGTAAGGAAGTCCTTAATAATAATTCTTTACCAATTGGTGATATCTTAGCCCATCGCTGCATATTAACCCAGAGAAAGAACTTTGCAGGAAGGATATTTACATGTTTGACCATTATTAAATTACTAATCAACATGTCCTTGGTCAGTCTGCCTCTCTTTACATAGCCTGTGGTGAGCGCTCTCCTAGTGAATTTTTTTGCGGCGTAATTTTTTCGGAAATTTCTGGTTTAAATTAATCCGACATCATCTTTTTGTACATCTTAAAAATCATTAATGAAATAAAACCAAAAGTAAAATTATTGCCTGCAAAAACTACAAAAATGAGTGGCAGATCCACTTTTTATAGGATACTCCACAAGCAAAATAAAGACATGTGCGTGGGATAAACGTAGCTCTTTGGAAAATGCCGACTGCGCAGCCAAAGTATTAGAAAAATCTACTTCTAACGGGGCAGTCAGTCGTGGCAGTTGTAGATGGTAAATATGAAATGGATGAACATAGCGAAATTTCGACAAGGATCGCCGAACTTCGTTCAAATCTCAAATACACCGATTAAGCAAATTGGCGGAAAAATAGGTCAAATACAAAAAGCTGATTGTTTGGATCGTCTAAAATTCGGCGAAATTGAAATTACTTTTATATAATTCTTAATAAATAAATTTGGTAACAATTGCCTATCCCAATAGGTATTGTTTTTAACTTTTAAACGTTAAGAAACAAAATCTCAGTTAGCTTCCTAAGTTCATTGCATAGAGATAACATCATTATGGAGAAGCCATTGTGTAAAACTGTGAAAAAACAAAATGATATTGAATGAAGAGTTATCAAGCATCTCATGGATTTCAAAAACATGACGTTTCGTTAGGTATTTCTTATTTACAAGGAGTGGCTGTAGCAACCACTTGTTTAATGGCAACCAGTGTCGAGAATAAATTGTCCAAGATTTCGATTTTGCAGATGACATCATTATTATTGGATTTAAGTGGTATTTTGCGATTTACGTAGAAGTTCGCGTTTAAGAGAATATCATCCGCATTGGTGATATATATGGGTATGGAAGTTTGCACCAAAAAGTGTTAACGAGTTAATGGAAGAAAAAGCAACAACTAGGCCTAGAGCAAAGTCCAATCATATTTGAACCCATGGACATAACAATATAAACAATGTTATAACAAAGAAGTACTATTTGTTATATAAGTATCATTTAGCATATAAGTACCATTTAAAACCATACTGTAAAAACTGTATGTATGTAGATATCTTAGAAGAGGTGGAATGTTGCAAAGTAGAAGAAGTCATGTTTGCGAGGCAACAACTTCGTAGTTTGGCTATGAATACTTATGTGTTTTGATGGCAAGCTTTAAACAAAAGAGAAGAGTGCGGTGTAAGCCCTTAAGTTGCTTGAGTGCAAAATGTGAAAAAGTCTTCAAATCCAGCTATACAAAATTTACAATTCAACAAAGAATTTGTTGGGACTTGTTAAAACAAAAATCGTGTAAAAAGTGCGTTCGTTTTTGTTGGCGAATCGCGTTATTTCAAAACCTGCAAATTATTCGAATTCGATTAACCACTTTTCACAAATTCATTTCAATAGACGCACTATCAAGAGAGTCAAATACGAAATTAACAATTGGTACTTAGTCATCCGCGCTATTCTCGCGATTCCATTTTCACTTTATTGCAAAGTGTTTCTTGTAGAAACCGATGTATAAACACTTGTAAGCTTTGTTTTAAATTTACTTTTATTATTTCACAAATCTTATCGTTCTTTTTCCTCCGGATAAACGTGATTGTTCTTCTCTACATATTTTTTCCACTCTGCGAGATTATTTTCTCCCGAATTTTTGACTTTGTTAATTTTTTCATTCATATTTTTCTTTTCATCTTTTAGGGAGAGAACATCATCGAAAAGCTCCGGATTTTTTCCTTCAACATCTTTGAGATCTTCAGTCTCCAATCTACAGTTCAGACCGTTTCTTAGTCTTCGCTTTAAACTGACCAACTAAGTTTTAAGCGCTTAGAGACTTTTTCTTGAACTAGAACTAAATGAAAACTATTTTGAAGTTTATATTGTTATTTTAATATAGATTGGGGATGAGGGAGTGGGGGGATAGACCTAAAAATATTTCTAATTAATTCGATCGCATTTGTACTTGCACAGCGAAAATTTTCACGCTTGAATTGTACCTATGACCAAGGAATGTACCTGCCGTTTCTAACTTTTCTACCACACTCGGCATTGTTACAAGAAGACTTAGTTACGACAATACGGCAATTGTTATAAACGGAATTACATATTTAGCATTATCCTGTTATTGGAAGATATGTAAGCTTTCTTATTAGAGAATATCTGTGAGAAGATTTGAAAAGCAATTAGGCAATTGCATCGTACAGAAGAACAAATAGTTTGATGAAAGGTTTTAATAACAAAGTATGGTCGCCTTTCTTCAATATATCTTTAAAAAATGTGTGATATGTACCGGACTAAATTCTATGGCCCTTGTAATTTAAAACAAAATAATATATGAGTTACAATTGACACCATTGTCGTTATTCATGTTTGACGGCCCAAGATATGCGTATAAACATGTACTAAATAATATTGCTAAGTTTAATGACAATTTCTTGATATAGGAATGATAAGAATATTCCCTTTATGTAAAAAATTGTTTCATTAAAAAGCAGAATAATTTAGTAAGAAATTTTTCGCTCGTTTGAGTAGAAAAACGGAAAAGTTTTTATATGCCAATAATCAAAAAGTGCTAATTGCACTACTACTGAT
Organism: Glossina fuscipes; assembly: GCF_014805625.2. Taxonomy (NCBI): domain Eukaryota; kingdom Metazoa; phylum Arthropoda; class Insecta; order Diptera; family Glossinidae; genus Glossina; species Glossina fuscipes. Next base: position 1,679,055 of record NW_023998490.1, on the reverse strand, counting down.
AGTTATCAATAACTTTCATTCATTCCCATCAAACTCGTTACTCACATCTTTCGCATTTTTTATGGTCTTACGAATCTCGACTAGCAAGCCAAATGCTTGATATTAAAATTTTGCCATATTTAACTCCGGACTACATTAATATAACTTTCGATCTTTCTTCCCTATAAAGATTTCCATTAAAAATAAGCTTTCAATTGTTAAAGACTTCGACTTTTGATGTTTTTAGGCATAAATAATAACGTAGAGTGCCTAACAGGTCGGTTATGCCCGACTGCAATGTTTTAACTTATTTTAGTTTGCGCAGCGATTTTTCCCATCATTAATGAAAATGTTTTTTTTTTGTTTGTTTTCTTTATTTCACTTTATACAGTTTAGTAATAATTATAAATGTATAAAGCAAACCCTACCCATTTTATATTTGCATTGATTATATTGAAAGAATTACTGGCTTTATATATAGTTCCATTTCATTCAATCACAAAGCGGCTGTGTATACAGCACATGTTCCGTTAGCCAATTCTTTGCTTTCCCAAAATTATCTTACTATACCCGCTTGATAATGAATATGTGTTATGCAGATTCCCTAGAGTACCTAATGAAAATTACAGATTGTTACAGACTTACTGTATACAGCGAAGACACGCATTTTGAGGACAACGGGGCGAAACCATTTGTACGTGGATGACACGACTTTAATTGGACCTAATTATAAACATTTAACACAAGTTTGTATCAAAAGTTATTGAAATTGATTTCTCCTAAATATCCTATGGCCGGACTTTGATGGAACAAAAGATTAAAAACATAAATGGCTTAGGTTAGTTGTACAGTTGGCAGTAGTAGTTGGTTAGTAGGCTAAATACTCTTTCGTTATATGCAAATCAAATATGCCTTAGTAAAGTCTTTCTATTCTATCATAAGAATACCATATAGTTGTTCTTATAACTAATTTAGTCAAAGAAATACATTCTAGGACTACTGTGTTATCCGCCTGAGTAGCCGAAGGCGAGGAATCTCGACTAGCAATTGATGATCAAATCGAGTTTCGCGAAAGCGATGGACAACTGTTGCGTGCTAATGCAGAATTGAAACAAAAAATTACGGAAAATGCCCGAAATGAAATAAGTATTGGAGTGAAATTGTTTATGAATAAAAATTCCAAAGAGTGTGTTAAGGATGCGGCAAATGCTCTGATATCCATATTAAATGTCGATTATGTAGATAATGTGGTGTTGGCATATCATCCAAACCAATATCATACAAAAATTTCGCCTGGTACACCAGATGTCACAGCAGCGACTTTGCAACACCAAAGCGAACTTAAATGGAGCCAAAGCGCTTTGCGGTCAATTTCTAATTAGCTACAGCGTATGTTGCAATGATAACGCAACAACGAATCCCTATTCCCTCGATTGCGCGCCGTTCCATGTCCTGCCGTTCTGTACATGAGCTACGATGATGACTATCGGAATCTGTCGATCTGCTAGTCTATCTACATACAACGGTGATGTCTCATGAGCTGTTCTCTTCTCGCCACTTTCGTCCATTTGCCTTACCGTGTTCTGCTGTCTGTCAAATCGTTCCGGTGTGCAACGATCACCGCTAGAATCATCCAATAATATAACATCGGATTCATTATCTTTAGAAATTCTATTTAAATTATGTTTACTATTTGCAGTGGTGGTATGTTCGTTACGCTTGCTGTATTTGTTGCTTACACTACTTTCAGTACATTTCACAGGTAGAGTATGTTCCATTTCACGCTGCGAACGACTGTCGTCACCTTCAGTATCAGACATGTAAGCACCTAATCGAGCTTGAAGAAGAGCTTTCTGTTTCATTAATTCCTCCAAGTTGAGATCATCCTCTATAATAGCTAAATCGGGACTAGCTACATCAGCCGGCCTGAAAAGCGAAAATAATACAAAAGCTAGCGGCAGGTGTAGGTAATACAAATGAATATCATTTACATAGAAAAACTAAGCTTTCTTACAATAGTCTACTCACATCGCTTCTGAAGTTTGGATAACCACCACTTAGACATCATTTTTTATTGATTATTGTACTACTGTTATACATTTGGACGAAAATGTTGAGTATGAATAAAAATTTGTCAAAATTTGCAATTAATGAAAGATATATATCGCTTGCGAAAATTTGATCAAGACTTTCACCTACTTGGGTACCCATGTCCATATTTTTGATGGCTATTCTGGACGTGACGAAGAAATGCGTCAATCTATACCTAACGCATCTACTTGATTTAAATATATACAAATTAAATACCCATTGCAAACCTGTTTTGGCGGGCATTGACAAACATTCGGGTTTTAAATCATCAACTGTCATAAATATGTGGATGATCTTTCTATTTCCCATCCGACCGTAGCATATATGCGGCAACGGGCGTCAATTTAGAATTCTACGCTCATCAAGAATACAAACACTATAGAAAATCTAATAAGACAAGATGCGAAAAGAAAGCAAATATGAAAATCAAATCTTGAGTGATATATTGAACGTAATGTAAACTACATTAATAATTCGCGCACTTACATATAAAGCTTTATAAAATGCTTATCAGAATTTAATTCGAATTTAACTAAACTGGATTATGACCACAAGTTAACGAATACAAATCAAAAAGCTCTCTATTAATTCTCTGGTCGTACAACGAATTCTCTGGTCGTACAACAAACTTTTCTGGT
>NW_023998490.1:1668446-1676337 GCF_014805625.2 Glossina fuscipes | reverse complement strand
TCTGGTCGTACAACGAATTCTCTGGTCGTACAACAAACTTTTCTGGTCGTACAACGAATTCTCTGGTCGTGCAACGAATTCTCTGGTTGTGTTGACATATTTTTTCTTTTGTTTATAACAGACTTTTTTACACAATTTTTAATGAAATTTTCAAAGTTGCTTTTGCATGAAACTACAATGCTTAAATTCCTTTGTCTAGCATAGCAGCTGTTAATTTTCTAAGCATAATTCAATATCAATGTCCATTAATTCGCATTGTTATTATCAGAAATTTTTTATTTAATAGCTTCGCTTTTAATGCGTATATTTTAAGAAAGCACTATTTCTTGCTAGCAAGTCAATGGTCGTGGGTTCGAATCTCAAGTGCGGTAGAGGTCTTAGAATTTATTTCTCTGGCGAAATTAATAGTAATAATAATAGTAATAATATATGGTCTTAGGTAACTTGCTAATGCTTTTATATTCTGAAACGTGACGTTGATTAACTTCATTTGAAAGGGTAAAACAATTCGTGAGGAACGATCTGAAGAGAAAAAATAATATCCATGAAGACATACGTATGCAATAAAAATAAATAAACATACAAATATATATATATGTACATATTTTTGCTTGGTGGTGTGCTGCTTGATAGTGTGTTGTAAGCTTTTCTCTAATATTCGTTTTTATTACATGTGTTTTATGCGTTTTTATTACATATATTTTTGCCCGAGCTTTCGTTTGCAGTACGCTTTATCGCTATTTATAAAAGAATCAGAAAGAATTAAAATCATTATCATTATCAGTTCACACGGCTTTCTGCACCACCTTGATGTACCGTGATAGGCGCGTTGCCAATTGTTTTAAATGATTGGCATCCCCTATAGGCCCAAACCATTGTTAAAACTTAATTTAAAACTATAATAATACTAATAATAATATACATATATAATAACATTGTTTTAAATGATTGGCATCCCCTGTAGGCACAAACCATTGTTAATCTTAATTTAAAACTATAATAATACTAATAATAATATACATATATAATAACAATAACAATAAATAAAGCCACGCGCAATTTTTTTTTACATAAATAAATATAATATATAATATAAAATAATATAATAGAGTCACACATAAGATAAATAAGTATATAAATATATTGGCGGTGTGCTGCTTGCTGAGCGATGCGTTTGTTGGTGATGATCTGTACAATGGAACAATGTAGTGAATACTGAATTTTCCTGCAAATTATGAACACAAACTTACCATTGATATACAGTAAATTTTGCTCGTGACGGGCGGTGATGATGTGAGTAAGTCGATTTCGGAAAAGTTCGTTGGCTTCCACTTCACCTTTGTGAAATTTTCGATTTAAAATAATTTCAAACAAAATTTGCAAAAGAAACCGATTAAATTGGATCTCTATGGAAGAGATCGTTAAAATGCAACCAGTGTTTGTTGTATGGAGCTTAAACATGACCTAATTTTTTGAGAATAATACGGATTTTCAGTTAAATTTTGTTCAAAAGTTGAAACGCTTTAGGAATGAAACGTTTTTTATGAACGTTTTAATGAATAATTGATTGCAGTGAACTTTTTAAAAGTGTGCAATTGCTGCTGGGAGAAGAGTGGAATCAACACCCACAAAACAACATTACTACACTCTTATGTTTCAAGTATATGTATATATCTATATATATATATACATATGATGATGTTTTGTATACAAAAATTCAAACTTTCATCAAAATGTTAAGTTTTGTTAATCATTGAAACTGTCAAAACTATACGACCAGAAAAGTATACTATACGACCAGAAAGTGTATTGGCAAACCGTGTTATTTACAAATATATACACAAATATCTAAACAAATATTTATTCATTTAGTTTATTCATTTTAATCGAAATATTCGATTGGAAATTAAATATAATCAACGATAATCGAATTAATTAAAAGAAACAGCTGTTCTTAACATGCTTGCGCTACATTTTCTTTTAGGTTTGTTGTTACAAGGAATTAAGTTTCAAATGATATAAGGGTCCCAAGTCTTGCGTGTAGTTTTTACAGTCATACTGCCGCACACTGATCCAAATCATCCACTTTTGCATGTTCGTCTCGTTCAATCTAAAGTGGGTAAACGAGTAGTGGTGAACGGTTATGATTGTTTAAACTTGGCTTCACATAACTATTTGGGTTCACTGGAAGATGAAGAGATTCTGGAAGATGCTTGCAAGAGTTTACGCAAATATGGTGTAGGCTCCTGCGGTCCGCGTGGTATCTACGGTACCATGGACGTTCACCTGGATTTAGAAGACCGTCTTGCAAAATTTATGAGAATGGAGGAAGCAGTAGTCTATTCATATGGGTTTTCAACTGTGGCCAGCGCGGTACCGGCCTATTCAAAAAAGGGAGATATTATATTTGTGTAGGACATATGACTGCTTTAAGAGAAATATCACACATAAGCCGGTTTTTTTCTTTTTCAAGGGATGCAGCCGTTAATTTCGCTATACAGAAAGGCCTTGATGCGTCGCGCAGTACCATTTACTTTTACAAACATAATGAAGAAGCGTGAACCTATTTAACTTTTGCTTTCTGATTCATTGTTACATCCATCCAAGATTTTTCTTAAGTACCAATACATTTACAAGCTAGAAATGCAGAAAAGGTATTCCAAGAGATGTCTTTATGATCCTATTTCAAGACAGTGAAGATCCGACGTCGAAAAGCCAGCATTAGGGTCGTTTTCGTAACTACGATTAAAGTTGGCATTGATACGCTTCCATGCCCACGCAGTGTACACTCTTCATGATCCAATGTCATCATAACTGCCAACTCTAGATAGTCATCAAGTACGCGTAACAATATTTGTAGTAATGTTATGTTTGAGTATAGTAGTATATCAGTAAGCAAGTTTTGAAGTACCTGTGTACACATATAACTCTTACTTTTATGCATAATAGGTGCTTGTAACCAACTGAACTATAAAAATCAATTTATTATCATTTTTATTATTAACTTAACCGAAGAATGACTTCCAGGACTAAAGCGTTAAGATACTAGCAGCTGAGGCTATTGCGTTAATTTAAAAACTACCGCATTGAGTTTCAGTCGAAAGAATAATCTCTAAGAAGTTTCCGAACCGCGCATAAAAATGCCTTCAAGCGGCTTGATTTTCTTTATGGTTTCGTTCAATAGCGAAGCGAATTGAGGGATTGCTAACTAAAGTTTATTTAATAGTTTCAGCTAATGATGCCTTTACTTTTGTGGACGAGATGCGCCAAGTAGCCCAAAACGCTCCAAATATCAAAAACGTAGTTTACGAGCCAACATCAGGGTTATATTATGATCAAAACACTAGGTATTATTACAATCCGGTAATTCGTACGATAGCCATTTAATTGAGTGTCGGAATTGACTTAAATAACTGATATTCCCTAGGAAGACGGATTGTATTAGGATGGTAGGATGGTAACGCAGGATACAGATATACTGATCGCTATACACATCTAGGGCATCCGGGGAGGTAAGTTCTCTAGTACTAAGACAAAAGTTTGACTAGACCCTTCAGACAGGGATCAACTATTATTACTGAATAGCCACTTGAGCGAATAGGCCTAAACGGTAGTGGTAGTAGGTTGGCCATAAATCCTTCCTGAGGTCTGGCTGCTTTACCACAAAGCATTTATTCCCAAGGCCAGAAAGTATACTTTAAACCGCGAGCCCGAAATCAGATTCGGAACTAAAGTAAATCTCCCACATAGGTGTGCTTTTTATTTATTTCCTGCACTCTTAAGTCATAAGGACATTTTCCATTTGTAAATCAACTCTTCTACAAGCAAATAAAATTAAACTTGCAAAGGAAAACTCGAAAATCCAAGTGTTATAAATTTTCTTGTCTATGAATTTCTGGAAAGCTTATACCCCGACTAAGAAACACAGTTACAATGTATTCACCATTTTTAGATTAAATTTTTAATCTTTTTTTGTATTTATTAATTTAATATCTTTTAACAATAAGAGTTTGATAGACGGGTCGACTGCGTTTTTTCAATTGTTTCGGTGTTTTCGGTGTTTTTGTGTATTTAACTTCTGTCTTTTCAGTGTTATTGCTAAAACTGGTTAACGCGGACATCGCGTATGTGCTTTTGTTTCGTCTATATATAATAAAAAATAGAAAACAAAAAAACAAAATAAAAAAAATAAAAAAATTGAAAACATTTGACACTTTTCTTTAGTAGTTCCCAACCTTCTTGCACAGTTCCCAAACCTTTTCAAGTGAGTGGTTATTTCAAAAATAATAATAAATAGACAACAATAAGGCATAATGGCCCCGGGGCCGCCAGACAAAAACCCGAATAGATTTTATCTATTAAGTGATACATCCCCCCAAAGAAAAAAAAGTAAAAAATCAGATTTTCCGGTGTTGCCGATCAGCGATATAATCCCTATTGGTAAAAAATATATTGTTATTTCTTCAACCGATGCTCGAATAACAATTTCCCAAATTAGCCCTTTTGCTATAAAAAAAACTCTAGATAGCATTACAACATACATCGACTCGATCTCGATTCTACGCGATGGGAATTTACTGTCCTCGCTGGGAACCCGCGCGCAACCGAAAAACTAATAAAGGCCAATTCCTTAGGTAATCTATGTGCTATTTCAGCTAAACTACATGAGAAACTTAACTCGGTTCAAGGCGTAATTTATGCCCCTTGCTTAAAGCATGTGCCGGAAGATGAAATTGTTCGCGAAATGGGCATTCAAGGAGTGACTGAAGCATATAAATTAACCAAACTGAATGATGACGGAAAAACACGCTCTCCTACAGGAAGGATTATTTTAACTTTTGATCGCTATCGATTACCGCGAACAGTTGATGTGGCGTGGTATAAATGTAAAGTAGAACTATACATCCCAAATCCTATGAGGTGTAAAAATTGCCAATGCCTGGGTCATACGGCAAAAAGATGCACTAATGCTGCATCTTGTGCTAACTGTGGTCATCCTCCACATACTGAAAGCTGTACCCGTAGTTTCTGCATAAATTGCAATGATCAACACAGACAAACAATGCCCACGTTTTGTACAGATGCGTGAAATATTAAAAATCAAAACAGAAAATTACTGTAGCATGGGCGAAGCGCGACGCACATACCGGGAAAGAAATCCATCTGTAGCCCATGGAATTGGCAAAAGTAATACCTATGCTGCTGTTGCCTCGCAAATCGAGTCTAGTAAGACTTTAACTGCAACTGCTTCCAATGAAAAACCTGTTCCACCATTAACCAAAAGTTATATTGCGAAACCAGTTACATCACTTGCCAAAGATAATATTGAAAAAACCAAAGCAACTGCAATTATTGAAAAAATCCAAACAACAACATATATGCTAAAATCTAATATACCAAATTCTCCAGAATCTCCAGCTCTCAACTTTACTCAACATATCACAAGTGTTAATGAATCCATTCTTTCATCCCTCAATCAACATTCAATTTCAAATTATTCATGTGCGCCAACCCGTTGCGCTTCAAATGTACCAAATCACCTAAATACAGATTATTCTGCTGGTAAGAATAAATCATTCACGAAAAAATTCCTATAGTGACCTTCTCGACGGAGACGCTGACATGTCAACTTAACCCTCCCTCCACTCTGCTTACATGTCATTACAATTAAATAAAGTTTTTAAAATTCTACAATGGAACATTAAGGGACTTATTAATAATTTTGATGAACTCCGTACACTCATAAATGATTTTAATCCAACCTTTTTATCGCTTCAAGAAACCCATTGTAGAAGCTCTTTTAATCCTATTCCACCCAAATCATATACTAGATACTTCACGAATGCTGATCAAAATTCATATTCCAAACAAAGAGTAGGTGTTTTTATAAAATCAAGTATACCTCACAAACGCATAAATTTAAGCTCAAATATACAAGCCGTAGCGATACAAATAATGTTAAATATAAAATTTACAGTGCTTTCGCTCTATATTCCACCTTCGCAATCGTTTTCTCAGCAAGAACTCTACAATTTATTCTCTGTACTTTCTGCCATCTGCACTCCCAATGGAACTTTAACTGACGCATATGAGATTTCTAATTACTTTGGAAAAGTGTGGTGCGAATACTCCTCTTACAGCAACTTCTCCAGTGCTTTCATTGAAAATAAAAGGACTCCAATATCTCCTTCAAATAATATAGATAGATGTGCCATGTTCCTGGAAAATAGCGTATCTACCTCAGAACTTGGAAGTTGTCTCTCCAATTTGAAGGGGAAGACACCTGGTCTAGACCGCATCTCATACCAAATGATCAGTGCTATGTCTAAGTCTAGTAAAAAGAAATTACTGGACCTATATAATACGGTATTTATGACTGGCCATATACCCTACATGTGGAAAATGGCAACAGTTGTTCCAATTCCAAACTCAAAAAATGTCTCCATCGCATCTGATTATCGCCCAATTTCTCTTTTATCTTGCCTCTCTAAGGTTTTAGAGAAGATTATGGCATCTAGATTATCTTGGTTTCTTGAATCCAAGAACCTGATAACAAAGCAACAAGTTGGTTTCAAGCGGGGTAGAGGATGCATCGACGCTCTGTTACATATTGATTATTTCACAAGCAAAGCAATTTCCGAACGAAATCACGTAACAATTCTCTCAATTGATTTCGAAAAAGCATTTGACAGAGTTGGTCTTCATGTTATCTTAAGACTCTTGAAATCATGCAATGTTGGACCCAAATTCTTCAACTACATCAAATCATTCATGTCGCATCGGCGGTTCAAAGTTAGAATCAACAATCATCTTTCTGATTCCTTTCCGCTAAAGAATGGCATTCCGCAAGGATCTCCTCTCTCTGTCACGCTTTTCCAGATCGCTTTCAACGAAATTAGCGAAATTCTTTGCCGTGTACCAAGAGTGGAACATTGTCTCTACGCGGACGATGTATACATTTTTACAAAAGAAACAGACAACATGAAAGCAATCAACATCCTCGAATCTATTGCATGTGAGATCTCCACATGGGCAAACTCGTCAGGAGCTATAATCTCTATACAAAAATCAAAAAAAATGCACATTTGTCGAAAACAAATGTGCGATGCAGGAAACCTACTGATGCATATTAACGACTTACCAGCACTAAATGTGCAGACGCTCCATGTTCTCGGGCTCACGTTTTCAAACAATTATCGTTGGAAAGCACACTGCCTTCGTTTAAAAAACTCCCTTTTAACAAGGGTAAATTTCATACAGTACGTTGCTTGGAGAAGCCATGCGCATATTAACACTATCGCTTATCTTACCAAAATGCTTGTGTTAAGCAAGATTGACTATGCTTTGATAATATATGGCAATAGCTGCAAATCTAATATCAACATCCTTAAACCGGTCTATCACCAAGCCGTTAGAGCAAGTTGTTATGCTTTTCGGACGACGCCCATAAATAATATTATAATTGAAACTGGTCTCCCAACCTTAGAAAATAGACTGTATGAGTTAAAAGCTAAAATAGTCCCTAAGCTTCTTAATTCAAACAAATCCATTCTCGGTGATGACGTAAAAAAGATTATTATTGCGAAGAAAATTCCAAAGTCACCATCTGCAATTGACCATTGTTTGTGCAAAGGAATTGAACATTCCCTTAAAAATTTCCCTCTTTTGGTGTTAAACCTCCCTGGATTTTGAAAGACTGCTCTTTTGACATCTCACTGTCTATGCACAAGAAAGAAGATACTCCAAATTACGTCTTCAGGAATCTAATAGCTGAGAAAACCCAAGTATTGGACAATACTGGTTGGAATCTTTTGTACACAGAAGGCTCAAAATCTCCTGGTCTGCCTCCTGCTTGTGCGGTGGTAGATGCTACAGGACGGGTTCTTCTCAA
>NW_023998490.1:1630755-1658446 GCF_014805625.2 Glossina fuscipes | reverse complement strand
TTGGTCATACAATTGCAACTCACCAATGGATCCTGAAGAAGTCTTCTTCCCCAATCTGCTGTTGTGGACAAACTCTTACTACAAAGCACATTCTCTGCGACTGCCTCAACTTTTCCTTGGGTAGTTGAGGAACGATAGTTAGTTGCATTTGGAACGATTAACCCTTTGAACATTCTACAATCAGCTTCAGAACAGAATATCAATTCTATACATTACTTTATTAATACTACTAAGCTCATTATCTAATGTACATTTTATTATTCTTTTTTATAATTAGAGCCGATAGCCTGTGTTGCTAGTGCTCAATGTCTTTTTTTTAGTCTAAGAATTCATTTCATTAGTCTAGTCATTAGTGATAGTCTAAAATTAAAATAATAATAATAATAATAGGTTAACAACTTTAAAATTCAAAATTTATTTTTGTACTTTTTTTTATTTGTGTTCTGTTCGTATGTATAGTCACCCATAAAGTATTGTAAAAAGTCGGCAAAGTTGAAGTCGCAACTCGAAAATAGGAATAACGCTTCATTGTGCCAGTAACCATACAAATAGATTTACTCACTTTCTCGAGTAAAGAGATATGGTAGTTTTTTAAGATTGCTTTCTGTTAATGGAGGATAAATTTAATTTAAATATATGTAAAAAAGTATACAAATTAAATGTCTCTCTCAGTGTAAAATTATGTATGCGTTTTAGATGATATTAGCGCCTGGCTGATTCGTTGAGTGATTTATATTTTTATTATAAATTAGTTTACAGAGATGCGTAAAAATTACTTTCAAAATTTCTCCTGCTCCTAATTAAAGAGTTTCCGTTTCTCGTTTTCATTAATTCAACGTGAACGTGATTGTTGACTTCTGGCAACGCTGACCCAAATACTTAAATGTTTTTTAGAAATGCGAAAATTGGTAATCTAATGCTATATGGAAAATTTATCAGATTTTACCTACAAGTTTTCTAAAGCAGAGAAAAGTTTTTAAAACTCATTGAAAAATACTCTTGCGAGTGAAAAACAAAGTGCAAGATAAGGGAAATGTCGGTACATTACAAATTCAAAAGCACACTTGATTATGACACCATTACGTTTGATGGTTTGCATATATCAGTGGCGGATCTTAAGAAGGCCATATTACAGCAAAAGCGGCTTAGTAAAATAACCGATTTCGACTTGCAAATAATTAATGCTCAAACAAAAGAAGGTAACAAATATTCAAAGTGAGGCACTATTAGAACTCATCATTTTTACCTCAATTCATAGAATATCAACATGACACGAGTTTGATACCAAAAAATACCTCATTGATAATATCGCGTGTGCCAATAGTCAATCAGGTGAAGAAGACTTGGGATCCAACAACTAAACCCATGCAAGCGCGTGTTACTTCAAAAGTAGAGGGAGCGGATTTTGACTTATCAAAAATGGAAGGTACCGAAGAAGATAAAATTCAAGCCATGATGCTACAAAGTACAGCAGATTACGATCCAAAAAGGTAAGAAAAAACAAATTCAAATTTTGTTTGAACTAAGATATATTTTAACTAAAAGCCATTCTCTTATGAGATTTAATGATTTGCTTTTTTTATTATCTGTTCATTAACTACGTTAGTTATCAGAAAATAAGAGGTTATTCCCAAACGGGCGAGGTACCGTTAACATACCGCTGCAATAAATGCAAAAAGGGTGGCCATTGGATTAAAAATTGTCCATACAATGTTAGCAAAGAACATGTCGAAATTAAGCGCACTACGGGCATCCCGAAATCCTTCATTGATAAAGAGGATCGGTTCGTATTTTATATTCTTAAAACATTTTGACTGAATAATCCTCATTTGATTTTTAACTGTCAGAGCACTAATGATTGAGAGTCAAGAACCAATAGTGGAAGAGGAAAAGAAGCAAGAAATACCAGATGATTTAATTTGCAATATTTGCAATGATTTATTTGTTGACGCCGTTATGATACCTTGTTGTGGTAGTTCTTTTTGCGACGATTGTAAGTTCTTAAGAAATTTCAATTTATGCAATCACAATTGTTGACGATTTTTCTTTTTTTTGGAAAAGGCGTTCGTACTGCTTTGTTGGAATCTGAAGATAATGAATGTCCGGACTGTAAAGAGAAGGGAAGCTCACCCGGTTCATTAATACCAAATCGTTTCTTGCGGAATTCAGTGAACGCTTTCAAAAATCGAACGGGGTATAAAGCTTCTGGTCAAACAAAGAAAGGTATGAAGCAAAATTATAATAAAAGAAGCCCTAGAAGCTAATGTTGATTATTTTTCTTTTATTTAGTTTTAAGAATTTGTTTCACATATAATTATTTTTTCTTTACAAAGTCTCTCAAGCGCCACCAGTGGAAACTGCTGAGCCTAATAAAGCTAGCCAATCACAGATAACAGAGGATTCTAAGCCCAAGGACGAAGAAAAAGAATCGAAGGACGGAGATCCTGAAATTGCCCCGAAATCACCACAAGGCGAAAAGACTTCCTCAGTTTCTGCCGAAACGCCTGAAGAATCAACTCCTAAGGAAGAAACAAAATCGGAAGAATCCTTATCACAAACTCCTGCTGAATCTGTTACTGTTACTAAAAGTGATGAGAAGGAAACTTCTAGTCCTAATCATGAAGAGTCGGATTACGAAGATAACATAGTAGTAACGGTACCTTCTGCATCAGATACATGTACAGATAAATATCTTAATCGAAGGCACGCATCGCATCCTAGACCACCAGGCTTAGAAAATTCTCCGAAAAGCAAACACCAGGTAAAATAAGCATAGTTGATTGATAAAGACTGATGTATATGGATAAGTTTTAATATAGAAGTGGAGAAATAACGAAGAAAACATTATATTAAATGTTCGCAGCGAGAAATTCACATGAGAAAAATGTTCACTTCGGATACATCGTCAACTTATTTGTTTATATATAAATAACAATAAAATTTTTTTAAGCGAATATAGCACTGTTTTAAAAAGATTGACGAAATTTCCTCTCGCTACAATGTTTGAAGCCACACTTTATATGATTTCATAATCAAGTCTTAAATGGCAGAACTTAGTGTGTAAACCAATAATGAACGTTCCTATTCAAATGTGTACTACTACTTTCCGCTAAATGTGAACCAATTCCTTTGCTGTTTTTCTGACTTGCCGTAGGGAAGTACTATCAAGTAAATGTTTTGAACTGTTCACAAATTTATATGCGAATAGACCAAGCGAAAGATTTACGGAACTTTTAGTGGACGAATCCTTAGCTCGAGAACATTCCCTATAATCTTTAAGATACGAGGTGATCTTCATAGAGTATGAATAATTTTCTATTTTTTTTATTTTTGTTGCAGGTTCTCCCTTATCATCATGAAGGTACCGGTGGTGGTCATAGGCCGCCGCATGAGCAACCGCCTGGTTCAAATAAAGACTGGGACCATATCTCCAGGGAAAAACATCGCAATCATGACCATCATGATAATAACATGAACGATAATAGCTACATAAATGACAAGCCCCGAGTAATGAATAAATTATTGGAGAATCCATTGCAGCCACCAGGGGGAAACCAGCCGCCACCCCCATTATATGCACCGCAGCATCCACCTTACGCCGACATGCAACAACGACCGATACGGTCTATGAACATGCATCCCGGCTATCATAATCCAATGCCAAGACCACCATTGTTTCCCCAGCATCCAATGCCACCACATCATCAAGTAGGTCCACATCCAGCACAACGTATGCCCATGCCGCCGATTAACCAATACGATCAAACTTACAATCCCATCGGCAATATGGCACCGGGGTAAGTGAGCTTATTTTTCAACATTTTGAAAATTTAGAAATATTCTCACAAAAGAAAAGAAGTGTGTATACATATATGTGTGTGTACGTATGTATGCATGTATATATGTATATATATACTTCACGTACTCAGTCGTATTTAAAAGGCTTTAACAGTAGAGCCAAGAGCCTGGTTAGAGGTGCGAACAAGCGATATCTCTATCGACGCTCTACAACTTTCAGCTACGTTATTAACCGTATACTAATGCATACGCATAAAGTTTCTCTATCAATTGATTATTGATTTTCCCATAATTTTTTAATAATTGTTCACAATTTGTATGAAATTCATGTTTATACAAATCTTTAAATATTTCTACATTTTTTTACAATAACATGTAAGTTGTAAGTGAAAAAAAAAAAGAAAATACAACCATAAAAATTTTTTAATATACAACAAGTAACAATTGCAGCTGCTACTCAAGAACTACTCGTTTACTTGTTTTTGATCTCAACTTTGTAGACCAACAGTATTTAATTTTATATAAAGCAAAACTATTTTTTTTTTATTTTATTTGTAAGAGAAAGTGAAAAGCAACTAAATGCGAAAGAATTGTTGCAACATTGTTAACAAGAACAACACAAACAACATTGAACTACAAATGTAGTGTAAAATATAAGAATTTCTTAGAATCGTTAGAAAGCAAAAGAAAAATTTTTTTAGTATTTAATTGAACTTCACTAATAAAGTATTAAATTTATACCCTTTGTAAATGTGTGTCTATGTAAAGTGTAAAGATTTAAAAATAATCTCTTGAACGAGGACATTTGAAACTTTAAGAGAGAATTAATTTAATTATCAGATCCAATGAAAGCTGGTAAGTCTTCTACTTAGAAAACAAGAGGGAACCAAAAAGGAAAATATTTACCGATCGCTATCAAAAGATCTTTGGACGCTGTCGATCTCAATCACCATTCATCTATATGTGACAAGGAAAATGAAATGGATTGAAAACCAATTGCAATTCCCTAGAGACTTGAGAATTGTTCACAAACCCATACCATAAAAATTTGATTTTTGTACTTCACAGATATCAACGTTTTCCGCCTTCTAATATGCCACCTAATCGTTTTAATTATCCCATAAGAGAGCCACCGGAGGGACCAAACCCAATGAGACCTTACAACAATTTAAGCTCCGTATATGAAGAAGTACAAGCAAAAGTTGGCGTAGGGTAAGACATGCAATGAGGAAAATTCAATCAATAAACGGGAGATTTTTTACGACAAAATTTGATTTCAGCATAATAGATGATCCTTTGGAGGCTTTTAATCGCATTATGAAGGAAAAAGAGAAAAAGAAAGATGAGCGCCGTTCTCCGGATAGGCGACGTCGCTCTAAGGAACGTCATATGCGTGGGCCGTTTCGTATATCACCATATAATAACCGTAATCCTAAGGATTTAGGATATCACGATAAGCGAGCACGGTCCCGCGATCGCGAAATTGAAAGACGTTGGCCTCGTTATGGCAAGGATATGGACAAGGACAGAGAAAGGGATCGCGATAGGGAACGCGATAGATTGGAACGCGAACGTGAACGAGAAAGAGAACGTGAAAGAGAATTGAGTTATCGACCTCGACGTTCCAAATCATTCGAGAGAAATTCCAGGTAAACTGTGGAAAAATCTATCCAATGGCTTATACATTTCTTTACTTATGCAGGTCCAGGTCTCATTCTCCGAAACGCTATAGATCACCGCCGCCATTACTACCGCCGCCCATTATGAAGAATCACAATTTCATTGATAAGTAAGTGAACTATTTTTTCTATCATATAATGTCAGAAGAAAATAGAGTTCTATGCGCTTCAATCCTAGATTAAAATGAGAAACTTTTTAACCAATCCCGTACGCGAAATACGAAAGAAAATTCTATCCGGTGGGCGAGGTTGATTTTATTCATTTTTGTACAAGTGCCGTGGGATTCCGCGTAAAATATGCTTGAAAATTTTTACCGTTACATTTATTGGAGTTTACGAGTAAAAAGGAAAAAATGGCCAGAGCGGAGCTGTTCTCATTTTATACTGTACCGACCGATTTCACATATTGCTAATACAAGAGATAGTAATATGCTTGCCAAATTCGAAGTCGACGTTTAAATTTTTATAGCCGGGAGAATGTGTACAATATGTAGATATTACATATAAGCGCAGGTGGGTAGATCGTGAGGTCCAGATCGAATCAGAATTTGATACTGAAGTCTCCTCCTACCAGTTGCGCAGGCTTCGGGTAAAAAAGTAGAATTTCCGTACTCAATAATACTGGGTGTGGGGGATTGTTTTTTGTTTTTGAACAGGTGAAATGAAATTGCGTTAGAAGGATGTTATTAGAGCATAACGTGGAGTACCTTAAAATTTACCGATTACTTACTCTAGTCGCTAACGCAAAATATGTAAAATAGTAATTTCTTCATGAGTGAATAGTTGAAACTTTATCGTAACTGTTAAGGATTGTCGGCAAGACTTGGCTCTACTCACTCAAGCGATTATCGCGGTCATTAAACAGAAAAATTAGTCAGTTCCTCGCAAACTATCGGAGTATATTTGTGCGTTTAGGCTCAACGTGCGCTTTTCCTCGTTTTCAAAATGAAGTTGATGTTTCTCTGCAAAAACGTTAAGATGGTTGTTACATTGCGTGTTTGCGGCAACATAAGTAATACCGTTTCCATGATGCAGGCATTGCAATATAAGTTTCAAAATTTCAATAGTAAATAAAGAGTTTCTTCTTTATTAATCCATTTGCAGAGATTATTGTGGGTGGGTATTCAACGTTTGAGACATAGGCGTCGGCTATTTATCTGCGACGTCCACATCTAAAAAGATCTGTTAAATCGCGAGTAGACGCGTGTTATATACAATTATACGGCAAAAATATGTTAATGCCACTTAAGTATTTGACATACTCTTGAATCAGCAACAAATAATTTTCGCCTGCGTTCAATATTGCAAGCTTCGTAAAAAGCTTCGTAAAAAATTCTTTAATAAATTTTAGTACTAAATGGATTTACATAAGAAATAATGTTTTATTGAAAGATCATATATTGCTTATAAAAATAAAAATTTATTAATGTAAGTAGTTTTTCAATAACATTTGACACTGAGCGAAACAGTTCTAGTTGTTCTAGTTATATACATTAATTTTTTTTAT
Organism: Glossina fuscipes; assembly: GCF_014805625.2. Classification (NCBI taxonomy): domain Eukaryota; kingdom Metazoa; phylum Arthropoda; class Insecta; order Diptera; family Glossinidae; genus Glossina; species Glossina fuscipes. The sequence continues at coordinate 1,651,462 of NW_023998490.1, read as the reverse complement.
TTCGTCATTGAACGCAAGTAACACCATTTGTTTATAAAGGAAAAAGATAAATGATAATAAAATGCACAGTTCAAATAAAATCTTATTATTCTTTCATTATACAACAGATATCATCATACGAAACCGCGACATGAAGAACCGGAAGAAATGGTTTACAATCCTAGGTAAATACTTTGAATTTTGGAAGGTTTCTTTTTTTTTTTCATTTTTTCAATTTTACATTAGGTATAAACGTGGTAATAGTAGAAGTAACATTAATGCAATGAAATGTAATGATTCCAGGGATTTGATTAAGCGCAGAGATTCGCTAGATAGAAAACCGGATATTAGGTAATTGCCGATTACCGTTTTAAAGTTGTTTACGCAGATTGATTGCTTTTATTTTTTGCAAATTTCAGGGAGCCATTAATGCATCATCGCAAAATTTTTAATTCCAACGACGAGACCACGGAGCCGCCACCGCCAGGATTTGAAATGCCACCGACAAGCCGTAATCCATTCCATAGTCATAGTAATATGTCTCCACCATCCTCTGGCCACTCTTTATATCAACGTGATCTAAATCGAATCGATAATCGGGGCCTACGCAATCCTACACCCGACCTGTACGAAAAGTGTGTTTCTCAAGATATGGAAGAGAATAAAATGTACAACATGAATAAACGCGAACAGCGTTCACAATCGAGAACACGTTCTAGATCACGTACCAGGACTCGTACTCGGTCCCGTTCACGCTCAAGTTTACGTTATGGTGAAAAACGTAAACGCTATAATCGCAGCACCACACCGAAGGGAAAACCATCGGATTCGATGAATTATAAAAAGGATAAGGATAAAGTTGTCAATCATATACATCATGCTAAGCGTAAGAGTGAAGAGAGACCGCCGCAACGTGAAAAGGAGCACATTGAAACGGAAGTGAAAACGCGAAGACATAGCATGACGCCGCCGCGGTTAACGGAACTGAAAGTGGACGTGAGCGAACAGCAATCAGTTTCGCCGGAACTCGATCATCATAAGGAAAAATCAGTCGAAGGTAAAAAGTCTGAAAAAAAATTGAAAGATCGCAAAAAACGACGTAAAGAGAAAAAAGAAAATAAAAAACTTAAAAAAGAAAAGAAATCTAAAAAAGAACGTCATAGGCAAAAATCAGATGAAACCGATGAACTGGAGAAGGACGAAAGTGAACAAAACAACAATACCAGCAATAATAGCAATGATATGAACGGTATCAACAATAGTCAGAGCGAAGACCGACTAATGTATGACAAGACTCGAGAGTTAAATAAAGAATTTGATGTATTGGAAAATTCAAAACCTACAAAGAATAAAACATGCGAAGCAAATGAAGAGGGGATAGTTCACAGCCCGTTAAATAAAATATCTCAAATTTCATCTCAATTAGAAACAGATGATAAAGTGCCGCTTTCGGATATTAAATGCTTTGAAGCCGTGCTGGATATTCACGAATATGAAACTGATTTCGATGATAATAATTTCAAAGTTCAGGATAATAATTTGAAATTAGTACCCGAAGCATCTAAATGGGAAATTGAAGAGCAATTAGGTGCTCCCTTGGCTCCTATTGACGAGAGGAGGCTAGATGAGAAGTTACCGCCAACCGATAGTTCAGAAAAAGTAACCAATGACGTAATTGTACGAGCAGAAAAAGCGATTTTTGCTCGGGCTATCAATGCGATAAGACCAATTGAAATCCATAAAAAGTCAACTTCACGCGAACGTACTTCAGCAATTTATAGTGGCAATAACAGTACTGGTGTTAATAGCAATGTCGGTGAAGTAAACGATATTAAAAATATACAAATTACTTTACCGGTTAGCATGAATAAAGAGCGTTCAATTGAATTGAAAAGTGATCACCATGCAGAACAGAAAAAGAAGTCCATTAAAGAACGTTTAGGCAGCAAAATCAGTCATCCTATATTGTCACAAGTGGCGGCAAACGATAATCATCAACGTAGCAGTGGTAATGAAGAATATAGGGATCATAGAGATAGGGATTCTGAACGTTTTAAGAGAGGAATTGATAGTAAAATTGTAGCCAAACGTAATGAGCATGATAAAAATTATCGGACTAATCGGGTCACTGAAAGGGATAGAGAAAAAGAGCGAGAACGGGAACGCGAAAGGGAAAGAGATAGAGAACGTGAAAGAGAAAGGGAAAGAGAAAGAGAACGCGAACGGGAAAAAGAAAGAGATCGTGATAGAGAACGTGATAAAGAAAAGGAAAAAGAAAAGGACCGAGACCGTGAGAAAGAACGCGAAAGGGAACGAGAACGCGAACGGGAACGCGAAAGAGAACGTAATCGTGATAAAGATCGCCGCAATCCACAATTAGCTAAGGATCATAAACAGCCAGTACGTTTTGACAAATTAAGTCATAGTATTGAAAAAGATCATCATCATCATCATCACCATCATTCTCGCGAAGGTGAAAGATTAACTCAAAATAAACGGCAACAACACCATGAACGTTCGCCGCATTCAGATCATAAACATTATAGTTCATCCGATTCGGATACAGATGTTGACGATCATAAGCGGAAGCAATCAAAAGATAAGAAATCCCGCAAACGTTCCGAATCAACGGACAGTGATAGCGGCAAGAAATCAAAGAAGAAGAACAAATCGGCAAAGAAGAAGAAAAAAAATAAAAAATAAAATAATCGCTATACACAACTATTCAGCATAAAACACTTGTGTAAAATTGTACAATAAACACCTGCAGACGTATACAAACACAGAGACACACCTGCTACCTATAATTAATGATGGAAAATAGCATACACTTATGAAAAAGTATATTTAAAATAGCAGAAAAAAAAAAAAGATGATAATAAAAACAATTAATAATAATAACAGTAATGATAATAATAATAATAATAATAATATTACTAAAATAAAAAATAAACCTTAAGTTTAAGAAAATTAAAAATTTCTTTTAAATAAACGACAAAAATGTTTGAATTCATTAAAACATGGATGCAAAGCAATTTAAATAATAGTAAGTGAAGTTTGAAATCGTTTAAACATATGTATGAATTATATTGTCATCATCTCTCCTTTCAACTGGTATCGAGGATATAATTTTCTTAAATGGTTTCTGTAAAGAATTAAATTATAGTTCAATAAAAGTTTTTGTAATTATTTTTACATTCGAATGTACATCGGTTTGTATAAATTTATGTTCGATACTAGTCTCCTTTTCGGTTAGGCAATCTTCAAGCAAAAATAAACCGCACGTCAGAAATGACAGGCTGCCCAGGATTAAAGCATTCAATCTTATCTCATCGGGAACATATTCCACAGAGTAAAAGACCAAAATTCCTTGGGAAAAAAAACAAAACGAAAAACACTAAAATACTCATGTGAATGAAAGTGATTGAGGAATAATAAATAAATGAATCGCTTAACTTGAAGTTTCTTGTCGCATATTAGAATTTGTGTATGCGCGGATGTGTGTGTTTGCTGTATGTATATATAAGCTTAAGTATTTCATTACCTTGTAATAGAAATATAATCACACCAAAGCGCATTAGCAGTATATCAGTTGTTGAGGCTTTCTTGTGGAGGTTCATTAACCTAAAATTGTTCTCACGTTAATAACTTTGTTTAAATGCAATATATATAGGGTGTTCAGCATGAAGGTTAACTATTTTTTTAGTGAAGAAAGTGTAACAAATTAATTCTGAATACTATGATTTTGTAAATGATTTTATAGCAAGCCTTCATAATTAGTTCCGTTTGAATGAAAGCGAAGTCGTAAGGGCAACTTGACGGACTTGATTTAATGTGTAGTTTTCGTCTTCCCTGTTAAGAGCAGTTTGCAACACTCAGAAGGATGCGTCAGAGATCCTATAAAATATGTATATACTGGATCGGCACCAAACTTTAGGATCGCTTACAAAATTGTGAAAGAATTTGGAAAATTTTCCAAGGACACGCGTACCATGCTTGCACGCCTGAGGGGCAAAAACTTTTGCTCTGAAAGCAGAAAAAATCGGCGGCGCTTACTTTACGTTCGAGAAGATGAAAATATAGCTTTTCGATTTTTTGTCTGTCTTATGATTATAGTGATGAGTATAAGAGATTCGGTCACGACCGAATATAATTTTCTTACTTGTTTTTTTTTACTAATGCTGAGAGAGAATTTTAAAAACATTACTCAAAGGTAAGACTTTGTGCTCGTTAAAAATAGGATCATTCCTCGAATTTGAAACAAAAAAAAAAAAAAAATGGAAAGATTTATTAATATGACGATATTTACATATGAAAGTGGGCTTGGCACCAATTTTGATCACATTAACAGTAACTCTCTCAATAAAAGCCTTTTCTCTGTCTACATGCACCTGCAGACTGAGCAAGAGCGTACATGGACTAATGGTTGACAGACCGTCCGGCTTGAATCGATTCCGAAAATTATCCTGTGTTGATTGGTATAAAAAAAAATTGCGTCTATCTTGCGTTCTTATCGATGTGTGCGACACATCCGCACAAATTTATTATACTCTATGCGAGAAGAACCAAATTATCCCTTAAATGTGGAAAACAGTGTAAATTTTTCGAAAAATAATTTTTTTTTGATTGGCTTAATGGAGGCTTTGAACCTTCTAGAATGTGTGAAAAAAATTCATTAAATAAAAGTAATTTTTTTCCTTGAAAAGCTTTATCCCTGGTGGTCGAAAATGCTATCTGCGGCGAATAAATCTCTACTGTGAAGTTAAAGCGTATGGCGTCCACTGTTGAACTTCCCCAGCACACGAACAGGTGTCTTTGGAAATAGTTTCAAGAGTGCATTAGAATCAAGGCAACCGCTGAGTAGATATGACATTGACAGCGATTCGAAAGGGACGTGGGATGGAAATGTTGAGTTTAATTAAAATTCGTCTGTTGATCCATATAAATTGTTTTGCCAATATTCGCAACACGTAAAATGTAAAGGGCATTTTTTAGCAAGAAAATCGTCGAGAAAAGACGACAGGCAGACAATAGCGAGAAATCTTTTAACGGTGCTGGGATTGCAGACTTATGAAAAAAGTTGATAAAAAGGCTAGTGTAATAAGAAAAGGTTTGCATAGTCAAAATTTTAAACTTGTTTTTCTCGAATCTTTAACAAACGTCTCTTATAAATTCTCTCGTGATAGGTGTCTTTTAAAAACTGTTCGACATACAAAGGAATTTGGATGCAACTTGCTATTAGCACTCGCTATAGGTGATAAATTATTGAAAACGTTTACAAAACTTCACTAAAAAATATTCATCGAAATAATGCAAGGAGAGTTAAATATTTAATGCGATTATTATTATCGTTGCTATTATTATTATTTCATTTTTCTTTTGTTTAATAGGCGTATAAAGTGGGAAAGCTTTGTCCTAGTTTACTATGCACTAAACCCATTATATTTTTACTTGTCAGGTCAAGGCATACAGGTAGAATGCGTAAGGCTCCTTGCGTGGGATATAAGAAATCTCTTTTTAATACCTATCGATCAAAATAGTTGCGAAGGACAGAAGGGATAAAGCTCGTTTAAGACATTGTGCTTGGTCTGAGTTCCAAAAGGGAAGCTATGCGCTGGTTGTGACACGTTGGCAAGTGAAGATGTAAATAGTGAAGTTTGCTGAAGAAAATTTGCCAAATTTCGTTTCGAAAATTTTAATCTCAAAGAAGATCGTCGATCCATTCGGGAATGACATTTTGCGGCCCATGTCAGAGAATACTTTACATCTAACCGCTTTGCAAGTGCAAAGGAACTCGGCGTCCACTGTTCGACTGTTGGAAAACATATCAAACATATCTTCAAATTTAAATGTTTCATTTAAAATAGGGCAAAACTTCCACGCCAACCTAATGTATTACCTTAGAGTAAATCATCGAATACTTCTCAGTTAACTTCAAACGGTTTAAGCAAAATTGTATAAACAAAGTAATGATTAATGCGTCACGATATCCGCATTATTTGTATTTTCTAATTGCATTGTGCAACGCGATGCAAAAACATTGCTCCTTCAGGAGGTTTAGATTGTTATCGACACTTCGTCTGCTCGTACGCGTTCTTATTGTCATTTGACAATAATTTAGTGTAGCGTTTTTGTTCCTACCATACATCACAAGTACTGTTGTCAGATGTACGACGAATGAAAATAAATTCGTAGGCAAGGAAATATAAATTGAATGAAAAACGAAAAATGAATAGATAAGCGTACGATTAGGCAAATATCTCGGAGTTTGTTCTATTAGTCTCAAGGCTCGTAATACTACGGTACACAAGTACTATGGCTATTGAACTTTTATTCGGTATAGTTGAGGTATGTTGGAAAACACATCTTTTACTCATTTGCTCATCATGCTTTGCTCTTTTAGGATCAATCTATTAAAAGTTTTTTCGTCAAGCTTGATGTGCTCCATATGGAAAGCAATGTTCAACGTTGAGTAGCTTTGATGAATACATCTAAGTATCTGGAGTTAGGTAACTTTTCATTTTGTCATTACCGTTAAATTATTAAAGATTTATTAAATGACTTCACCGAAGAACTGAGTCAATTATTGCACGTTTCAGATAGATTGTTCTAATTAGAACACGAAATGTTAAAAATAGATGAAATAGCGATCATTAAATGGAAAAAGTTTATTTGAAGTCATATTTTATATAAGTTGGATTATTATTATCTACGCTATGTTATCTTGACTTGCAAAAAAGATTAATAATTTGTGGTTTTAAATTTACATTCCATATGATTAATTCAAGATCAAGCAAGATCAAAACGAAAACTATGAAGATAATTTTAAACATATAAAACAGTTTTCTTTTATACTAAATTTTTCTAATTACGAATATGTTGTTAAAGTGCAATTATTTTTCTTTTCTTAGCAAGAAGGAATTTTTTACTTAGATTTATGGTCTCGGCAAACACGGTTTTGAATATAAATAATTCTAGCACATAAGACTATTAACTATTACCTAACGACTTCTTGGGTAATGCACGCATCTCGTCCATTAGTAAGGGATGTAGTAATAGAATTTGAATCGAATTTTTCTTACACTACTGTCTGTCAATGTGTTAAAGACTTTGTCAATACTGTGGAAATGTGGTTTCGTAGTAAAGTGCAAAAAGCGCCGCCGTGAAGGCAAGATGGTTGGTGGAAGGGAGAATTGGTTAGAGTTAGTAGTCGAGAGTAATAAAAATATTTATTTCAACCTTGCCAACAAGCAGACAGCTATAATGTATGTGTAGCCAGCATAGGCGAAAATGCTAAAGTCACTGCCCTCTTGAGACCAAGTAACATTCTGCAATAAATTCCATTCGTTGGACGTTTTTCGATTACGTAAGAATATCATTCGCGCCTTATTATCAGTTAATTTCTTATATATTAGAGCGGCGACACAGATTATCTAAAATAAAAGCAACGGGAATTATTTAATTCGTATTCAATGGTTAGCACGACGATGGGTAATAATTGAACTAATTGACACAAACCAATTGCATAACTTTAAAAGCAATACTGACGCCAAGTTCACGCATGTCAATACGAATTAAAACACCGAACAAGATGATGACGATAGAGTTGAAGTTTATAACTAAGCATAGTTTTTAAGTAAAGAAAAGCAAATAAACATTTCTAAGCTTAAATTGGAAAAACTCTTAAATGTATGCATGTGTGCCTATTCATAGAATCTGTTCTTTAGATATATCATGTATATATATATGTATGCATATAGGTATGTATGTATGTATGTATATTTATGTATCTATCATCAGAAGATATATTAATTTTCTTAACTCGTTCATAATGCGTGACTCTTTGAAAGAGGAACGGGAAAAAGTGGTACTTTGATGGCTTTAATGGTTAGCGGGCAATGTTTAGGTTTATTAAAAAGTTTTTTTCACGAGTATTTTCCACGATTGAAAGGGAAAACTGTAAAAGTTTTGGGAAGTGGGAAAAAGGCGGCTATCTGAACTTACGCAATATTGGGAACTGAAATGAAAACAAGATAAAATCGATCGTCCTTTGAAGGGATCAATGGGTAAGATGAAGCTGAGTTTGTAAGATCCTTTACTTTTGGCCCTAGGGTATGTAGGGTATTTAAGAGATTTCTTTCGGGAAATTTCGACTGACCCTTATTCTATTTATAGATACAGCCACAGTCAGGACTCTCTTTATATGCTATTTATTAAAAGGGTGTACTTTTGACCTCTTTTTAATCTTAGATTGATTTTGTATCCTCATTGAGTATACTTTGGGCCGTCAATATACATATCCAATAACTTAGATAAATCAGAGTTTTAATGAATACAGAGTTTTAGTTAGATTTTGTTTGAATGCAGAACAGAGAGTGAAAGTTATCAAAATGCTTTACACATGAGTTTAAGACTATACGTCCAGTACCCAGTCAAACCGATCGAATTCTTCGAACGTAAAATCATGCGAAATACATTTTCGATAGGATTTCTGTTACACTTGTATTTAATATTATTATTATTATTATTATTATTATTATTATTATTCTTAATTTCGCCAGAGAAATAAATTCTAAGACTCTTAAAGCACTAGCATCTAAGGCTATCGACTTTTATTAAAAACTCTACCGCACTTGAGATTCGAGCCCACGACCGTTGACTTGCTAGTCGAGATTCCTCGCCTTCGGCTACTCAGGCGGATACACTTGTATTTAGAAATGGAGGACTTTTGAAAATCAATGCTGCAGAGCTTATTAACTATTGATTGAAAAGAAAACTTTAATAATGAAACTGTACGGGATACCGTTTGTTCAAAATTGTTAATTGAGGCCGAAATGTATGCAGTTTGTAGATTCCCTGAAGCGCATTGTTAAGCATTGCAAACGCAAATAAATTTTTATTATACCTTCGTTTTCTCTAACGGTGTACAAAAATTCCCACCTATTGTTTTTACTGTAAACTTGATAAGCTTGCGAATAATTCCTTTATTTTTGTTATATTTACGAAAAAAATTAAGAGAGAGAAATAATTAACAATTCAAACGGGCGAAATTATAAACAAGTAGAGAGAGCAATAATTGAGCGGCAAAATCGCTTAAGTCAAAATATAAAAATACAAAATTTCTACCAGCGATTTGTGCGGATATATGAAAACATCCAGAAGAACTTAGAATACACTCACCTTTTATTGCCTGAACCATTCTAAACTTGTCTTTCTATCTATTCACTCTCATATTCAACCTGCAATGTAACAATTTTTGAGCCCGAGGATCAACGTTGTTAAAAATCGATTCTGTCAGGCCATTTTTGCAGGCCCCTCCTCATATAAGGCCAAATGTAAATTGCAAAATTTGTCGATAAAATCCGCTGAGTAATAGTATTATGGCATATTATTATACCTATGCGGGAAATATAAATCGTATGGGCAAATTTTTAAACCCCCTTTCGTACAGCTGTCCCTGTGACAAACAAGCTTATAATTTTTGTGATACTTTATAACGAAAATAGGTAAAGATTAATAAGACCTTTGAAAAGAGAAATAAACTTTGCTAAATTTGGGCATAGTCAATTCATGTTTCCAGCTCACTTGGCCATGAAGAAAGGCTCTTAGTGTTCTTACGTGCGAACAAAGTCAGATTCTTGTTGCTTTATCACAAAAATAAATAAAGAAGAAGACGCTCTAATCTTTTTAGTTATTTGAAAAGCATGAGTGGTACTTAAAAGACTGCTCATCCAAGGCGCAAGCGCTTTCTTTTGGTTGGGCTGTGAGACCTTTTTGTTGGCGTAAACTCCAAAAGCCGATCAATCTCTGTTGGTATCAAGTCATAGAAATTAATGCACATTATTTAATATCAGTGTAAAATGTCCTCGTCTTGACAAATCTGGATTTAACCCCATCTTAGGAAAATGCAAGTTCAGGTCTGCATCTAACATGTCATAAACTAATCGGATAAAATCTGCCAGAAGCGGTTCTGTATAAGCTGAACTATTTTCAACACTGTTAAGAGAAGTCTTAAAACGCTCGTGACCCGCCACACTTTTACAGTATCGTGACTTTATGAAGTGCATCCCAAATTTTTATTAGATAATTGTTGTGCACACTTGTGACTTGTGGGTTCGAATCGTTGCCAAGAGTTCGAATAGTTTACGAATATTTTTGAAGGTCTTCACTTCAAAGGGAATTCAAACAAATATCGCTATATAGTCTACACTATAATAAGCAGCGCAAACTGCATAGTGGAAAGTTAGTTCGAATTGGCATGAGGGGGGCAAAATTTGGAAGTCTCTTTAGCATTAATCGAAAACTTTAAGCTCTTATGCTTTAGAATGCTTTTCATAGACATTTAAATGAATCTTTAAGACGTGTAGCGGAACGTATCGATATTTTCGACATTATTTTTAAAATAGAATTTTGTTTTCGTTGTCGGATTCTCGTTTTCTATTCATTTTATAAACATTCACGCATATGTTTGCACGCAAAACTTATTTAGATTTTTGTAACGCATTTATGTACATCCATAAATACCTACATATATATGTGTATATATGTGTGTGTCTCCAAATATTTGTTTATTAATAGTGTGTCACCTTGAAAGTCATTAGTTGGATTTATTTTGCTATAAAAATACTTAGTCTGAATTGGAGCATGCATTGACTTATTAAACATTCGATAACAAATACTTACCAGAAATCAAATTAAAAAATTCCAAAAATAAATGCTGAAAATCGTTACTTATCTCTCATTGATTACCAAAGCGAAGCAAAAATGTTTGATCGTAAAATTATAAAAATTACTGGAAACATAATGTATGTATATATGTATGTTTGCTGTTAACTATTGGCAGTTTCTTGTACCCAAGAATATCGTATTTAATTTGCGATACGTAATACAATAATGTGGAAAGAAGCAGAAGTTATTGTTTTGTTTATACTCAACAATTGGCGGCCCAAAAGTGAACAAACCGTTCTCTTTAGATGAAGTTTAATAATTTCGAGGAATTGAATGTACATTTGCATCTATTACACTAAGGAAGATTATTTATCATATGCGAGCTTTCCGATCATTATTTTGATTGCAAATAAAACAATTATGGAAATTAGATTACTATTGTGGCGTAAGCTGAAGTAGTACACTTGTGCCGGAATACCGAACCCCTCTTTTTATTAAGCTTAAGTGCCTTTATAGGTCGAGGTCAACTAACGGAAGCTATAATTAAAGATTCCTCGGTTGTCTTCTTTCAATTTCTTCGCCATATCCCAAGTGAATACACCGCGTCTTTGTCATGAGATGATCGAAAATTTAGAGAAAAACCTACTCAACGAAAGGATAGCATATAATAAATTTTGCCTAATTTTAAGAAGCTTAGCAATGGTCAACTTCGACATGCTTGATGAAACAACAAAATAAAGGGATCGAAGAATAACAGAATTTATAAAAGAACGAAATAACAGAACATTTGAATAATATAATAACACCATATCATAATAAAATAGGACATTAATTGAATTATAGATATGTACAATATGTACAACTTTTTACTTATAATACTCAGGAAAAGAAAGGTCACTACTTTTGGTAGCCATCTTTTCAGCTACGCTTGTACAGCTTGATTGGTTTTCATCGGGAAAATTCCTTCATCTCACATTGCTGGTGTACAAGCCTCAGAATCTACAGTCCTTATCCATTTCTCTGGCACGAACCGAAAAAAAAATACACTAAAAATTCTTTTAAGCGGGAAAATTTAGAATTTGCGGAGATGGAGGAAAAAAAGGAAACGTAGGTTGGATTAATTTATATGAAGGCTTTTGTCCCCGCGAATTCAACTTTATGAGTTGAGATGTCACTTCATGAGTAAACATTACCAGCTTGGGTCCGGCAAAATGCCATTTGACTTTTTAAGCCTTCGCATCCATTCAATGTTCGCTAAAAAGTTTCCATATCTAAACCAAGGATTCGAATTATTTGCCCCTAACTTCACATGGAGCCATTCGGGTATGATTTGATTTTATCATTGCACTCGAAAAACACATACTAGCAGTAAAACGATACTCAAATCACTTATTTATGTTTATTACAAAATTTGCATATAGAAAAAAAGCAATTTTATTGCGCTATTTACACAAAATATGTTACATGATAATAGTACGGAACTTTTTGATCTACGCATTTGTGCCTATATGATATTTTGAATAAAAAAAAATCTAACTATTTTGTTTTTACTTTTTTATGATCATTACTATACCCCTGTCGCGTAACGAGAGGCCATAGAGTTTTTGGATAAGCCTCAGTAAATATAACAGTACCCGTAAAAACTAATATTGTGCCCATCCAATGGTAAAGAGTGAAAGGATTTTTGAAATACACTATAGATATTAACAATGATACGAATTTTCTTAATGTAAGCACTAGTGTGACTGTTAAAGAGGTGCATTCCGCCGTTAAAACGTAAACAGAACTTATGCATACATATTGTGTCATCATATTAAAAATTAAATAAACAATTTGTTCTGGTAAATATAAATTGATATTTAATAACTTGAACGGGTCGCTGCCAACACTTATAATGAAATGCTGCCATATATTCGAGCCCATTAATAGAAAGCCGGGTAACGGTAGAAGATGCTGAAAAAAGAAAAATCGATCATTTTTTAAAATTCATATAAAAAAATCGAATCCAGAAAGTAACTATCAACGCACAGTGAGTTGAAATAAAAATATATTGAAGTGACAAGTGTCACCACCTTCGTGATCCTCTTATAACAAGAATCAAATTGCTTCACTTAAATGATTTGCATATAGAATATGTATACTCCCAATTCTTTGCAGTTGCCTGCGATTGTAATTTGCCTTTGCGTTTTGATCCAAGTATACTTTATCAATTACTCAACTATTTTTCTAGGTTCTATTAACAAGTATTTCATGCACATATGTACAAAAATGAGGCTTTAGTATAAATGAAGAATTTCTTTGTTGGTTTGAATGTTTTTTCCAAAGGCAGGATACGTTACTTAAATTTATTGGAATTTAGAACTTGAATTTTTCTGCTTTAAATGGTTTCAGTAGTAGGGACCTTTTATACGAGAATTACGCTAAACACCGAACCATTTTCCCAACCATCTGCAACATTCAGAAATGTCTATCAAAAGCGTTATAAAGCACACGTAAGGCATCAGCATAACACGCATAAGCGTATTGAGAAATGTCTGTTCGTCGTTGGTTGTTGGAATATTCAGTATGCAGTGTTCCAAAAGTTACGATGGAATGATCCAAGCGTATAGGTTCCCAGTTGGTCAAAGATAAAATTTGGATTGGAACAGGCATGATTTCTACATAGTATGTAAAGAAGACAGCTTCTTTAGGATGCTTCTTTCATTAAAACGCTAGCGCCGTGTGCAGCTTTGGGGAGAAAAGGGATGAATTTCGCCTGCGAAGAAGCCTAAAATAGAGTAGAAACCATTACGAAACCTAAAAGATTTATTAAATTGATGCTTCTTGATGCAAATGCTTTCTGCAGATTGTGTAAAATGCTTAGTCAAAAAACCAACTGTTAAGCCCACATTTAATAAAATATAAAAATTCTGCATATTGGGTAAGGGTGATGAATAGCTAATTTTGCAAAATATTTTTTTTTTAAAGTCAAATAAAATTACCGTATAATACAAAGCTTCTCGGGATCTTTTTCCATATTTTCTATACAAAAATTCTTGATATATACCCATACAAGCGGATATTAATAAAGCTATAGTTAAAATGATTATGCCCAGCGTCCACCAAAATATTGCGGAATATTCTTCATTCTTAGCTGCTGTAGATTTCAATTTTGGATTACTGGTATCCTCCTAAGACGAATTATATTAGTTTTACAATACATTGGTTTCATTAAAATATATTTATATATTATGTTACCACTTCATTAGCCGAAACTAATGTACACATCACAATGCCCACGGTTATTAAGAGGACAGATAAATATTTGGAAATGACGTAACGTCTTTTCAATATCGCAATGCCCATTAACATATTAGCCATTAGGGAACCCTTTAATTATTAAAAAACAAAATATAATATGAGGATAAATAATAATAATTGAAAAATATGTATTGTCATTACTTACGGCCCTGAAAACCATATGCAACGGCATAGGAATATTAAAATTGAACGCATAGTTATTGCAAACGTTTGTAAGAAAAAACATTAGCACCAAGATACCGTAATCCCTGAGACCAATTACAGGTTTTACTTTACCAAATTTTGAAGTAAATATGAAGCCCTCAATGGCTATGATGAGAAATTGTGAAAACGTTATTAAATTGCCGGACCCAGGATCATATCTTTAACGATACAATACAATGTTTTATTAAAATTATTCGCTCAGGTAAAGATGAAAATCATTCTTACTTAATCAGTAACTCTAAGAATATTACATTACTGCAGCAACCAATAAAAACTCCCGCAACAGCTGACCAAGTTTTGAAATTCATTATAAAATATTAATGTTTAATTAATCTGTTCATGACAATTTTTTAATAAATAATATAAATTCGAAAGATTCTCCGCACCCTCTAAAATGGACTTTATAGTCGCATCCGTTGCGATCCGTTAAGTACTGCAATTAGTAAAATTTATAAAATAAAACACTAGTGTTAGCGATGGTTTTTCAGAGAAGGCAAATTGACAATAACTGCGTGAATAAGAGCAACAAATAAGTAGAAACTAAAGGATAGAGTAGTCAGCAAAATATTACACTGTACTAAAAAAGTTGTTGCTTATATAAAGCAGATAAACAATGAAATATGAAATCTTGTTTGGGTAAGAACGTAGCTGAAAGCTAGCCCCTTTAATGCATCGAATGTCTGTACATCGTTGTCTATGGAATTTTTCTTTTCGTCATTCGCTGGGGCTGATTGTTGCGTTTTATCTTTCATATCATTTCTTACAAAGAAATGCTTTGAGAAGATCAAATTATAGCTAAAAGTATATTATTTATATAACAAATAAATACAAGCCCCGTTTACACAAAATATACATACATAATAAATAAAAAATACAAATAAATAAATAAGGCTTGCTGCTATCCCGCTCTGTTGATATCTGCAAAAGAAAAATATTCCGATTACTAAATTTTATATATAAAGATGATGATCTACGGAAGTATCGCATTCCGCTGAAGCGATGCGTGGAGGCGTATTGCTTGTTTTCAATCTAAAATAATATAAAAAGGAATGAATAAATCAGAAATAATAATGAGTAAAGATAAACATAAACTTACCAACGACATACAGCGAATCTTACATTACGACGAGGCGCTGAGCAGAAAGTTGAACTTCATTTTTACTCTAAAACAAGATAGAAATAAGTAAATAAATAATATAAAATAATAATATCTTTTAATATTTATGTATGTATACCTATATATTATTGTCTACACCCTAGCTTGATAGCTTAGCTGTTTGGCAAACAACTAAATACAAAAGCGAGAGCTAAACTTTGCATATGTGATTATGCGTGCTTACTAAGTGAGCCAGGTGTAGCAAAGCGGTAAATAATCATTTCCGATTGAAGCATTGTTTTCGAGTTTTTTTTCAGCTAACTATATTTTTAGCGATTTTATCCACTAATTCGTTTGTCTGTCTTTTCAATTTTTCAGAGATCTTAATAATCGACTAGAACCGTATGTTGATCAAAACGCTTCTCGCTATCTATTACTGAAAGATGTTGGGAGAAGAAAAAGGGAACTCTTGAAAACAAAAAACCGACTATGAATTGTATAAGAAAGTGCGGGTAATATAAGTAAATAGATAAATAAAATAGAATCAGTTGATTTGTGATCAAAATTTAAAACATTAGCAAAACAAATTTAGTATAGTCTTTTAGTAGACCTTTAGAGCACTCCATTCTTTTTATGTTGTAACGTGCGCATAGTCAGGATTGTTCATGTCTCTTATCTGTTTTTCTCATCTTTTTGCACAACATTACAAGTGGCCAGTGTTTAGATGACGAGCACATCCCAATGCTTCAATTCACTTATTGTTGGATAGGCAAAAGAATTTCAATATGCATCAAGGAACTAAAAATCTACACCAATAAGAAGGACAAGCAGACTGTACGAAAAAGGAAGAAGAACAAGCAAACTGTACCAAAAAGGCAGAAGAACAAGTAATCTGCACCAAAAAGGAAGAAGAACAAGCAACCTGTACCAAAAAGGAAGAAGAACAAGCAACCTGCACCAAAAAGGAAGAAGAACAAGCAACCTATGCTATGACTCTGATTCAAAGCGCATATTTCTTCCTTTGAAGCATATTTCCCATATTTCATTGCGGCCGTGATGTTTGCATAGCCGACAAACTCTTCGTACAATATTCCTTGCGTTCTTTTGTAAACAAAAAAAAAGCATAAGAATATAAAGAAAAAAGGATAGATCATCTCTGAACCGTAATAAGGTAAGTTACCTGACGTCAGCAATTGTTCAAGGCAGACGTGTCCGATAAGTTCGCGGACATCTGCCTAACTCATACGTGGAATGTTGTTATTATTATTAATTGACCCAGCGAAATAAATTCCGAGGCTAAAGTCTTAAAGCACTTCCATCTAAAGTTGTCGGCTTTATTGAAAACTTTTTCGCACTTGGGATATGAATTCACGACCATTGAGTTGTTGACGCCTTCCTTGCTCGTCTACTCAGCTTTATTTAAAAAAAAATATTCTTCCTTTTTTTTCTTTTTATACCCATCACTAAAGGATGATTACTCGTTTTGTCTTAATGTTTATAATGCCGGAAAGGAAGCTTCAGCATAAAATTGTGCATTGATTCAACCATATCTGTGCCTCTGCGTATAAGCGTGCCTGTGTGGTTTGTGCTGTTGACACACTCCAGCTCACAAAAATGAAGATATCGATTGCAAATTTGGTAAAAACAATTTAAAAAATAGAAGGACGATATGTTTCATATTTACTTTACGTAAAACCCTATTATTTGTGCGCAAAATTGGCAAAAATCGGCCATGCCCTATTAAATTTTCTTTTCCCAAGACAGAATGTTACGTCACAATATATTTGATAAATTTTTGCTAAAAAATAGTGCAGGGATAGCTAACAAAAGAGCTTGGAGGGTAGGACGCGAAATGCTAAGTGCGCTAACTCTAAATTAATTGTGGTGAGCACCACGATTCAATTTTGTTAACAACGAATTTTAGTCGAGTATAAGGTGAAAAATACATTTTATGCCATTGACTCTTTTATGACCATAAATAAAAGCATCGGACGCCAATGATTTTTAAATGGACGGGGATATGGGAGATTCGCCTTCAACTGAATATAACTTTTTTACATGTTATTAATTTAACCAGAGAATAAATTCCAAGACTATAATCTTAAAGCGCTAGCATCTAAGGCTGTCGGCCTTAAGGTGGCCGCGACCGTTAGTCGAGATTCTTTGCCTACTCGATCACTCAGGCGAATAAATGAAAAACGTTCATTACAAATCCTGTTAATTATTGAGGTTACGTAATGTTAACAAGGCATTGTTATGATGGTTCTTCTGAGATAGGGAGAATTGAAAGTATCAGGACAAAGGCATCGTCGTAAGATGAATTGTATAGCTAACGGACGGGCGAACGTAGCGACATACCTGGTGCTGGTGGATGGGCGCAGAGATTGCAAAGGGCGACTAAGAAGCAGAACTTGAAATGAAAAGGACGAATGCTTGACATACAACAACAGACGAACGCATGCTTTCGAAATACCAATCCTATATTTAGAATATTCGTAGTTATGATATTAAGCTACAATTGTTCCAATTACGCAAATGTGAAATTATTAACTGGCGATTAAATAAAGTTCGTGCAATTAAATAAATAAAGAGAGAAAAAGAGGAGAACAAACAATTGTGTGTATATCTCGTACATGCAATTGATCGCATTTATGAAAGATACTTCGGCCAGTTTAAATACGACATCGGGAAGATGTAAATTTCTGCGCAATTATTGCAAAGGACTTTGCTTGGCTCTGTAGGAGCAAACGCGGCGATAACTGTGAAGTTAAATGCAGAAAGAGAGCAAAAAAGGAGCAGCGTTAATATGTGCATCTATATTTGTTAATTTTTTTAATGAAAAGAAAGTTTTTTGTGGTGAGACGTATTTAACCGAATAAAGCTTGCGAAAAGGAAATATCTCCCAGCTGCAGTTGTAGGCAACATTTTCATCCGATAGTAATGAGATGGGCGCGCCGAGGTCCAGAATCATTAGCGCCGAGAGCAGAAATCGTTTTTAACGGATTCGATTGAAGAAGAAGAACTTAATAGAACAGAGACATATTTAATGCATGATTGACATAATTCAAGTATAAAGTTTTTTAAAATGTGTAACGTGGTTGACCACTACCTATTGATCAATTTCTTAAACAAGTTTTATAATATTTTTTTAAAACTGTTTTTTTTTTTTATATATACATATATACATATATCTATATATATATATATATATTATTATTACGAGCCTGATCAGCTTTCTCATAGGTGTTGCTATCCTTGTCCTCTTTAATATCTATCCTACAAATGAACCGATGGTGGTTCGTCGAAGCCTTTAATAAAACATAGAATCTATAATAATATCAAATTTTTTAAAACCAAGAACAACTTTACTTGTTTTTGTGTTCTGGTAACTTGTTAATTCTATTTCCGTCATTTTGTTTTTTCTTAATCATACTTTTTCCCATTATTGTTGTAATATGATTGATTGTCTCATTGTCTGAATATAACCATTCCGTTCAAATTTTATTCACATATCGTTTCGGCTGAAAAATTTTAAAATTAGTAAAAATCGAAAATTAGAAAAAAAAAAAATTATAGCAAGCAGGCCAAAGTAAAAGACTATATTAACAAACAATTTAGGCTTTCCGTGAAAATGTCGAATAAGTGGTACGTGCTCTCTACATAGCAGCAGAAACATATTTCTAAGTTATCCGAAATTGGCATAAGGCTAGATAGATGGATACAATAGAAGTCAAAATAAGTTGCATCCACTCGCGGCCCTATTTTTCTGCTTTGTCAATGGAGCTTAAAGCTGGGCCAGGCCAGACAATCAACAGAATAGTAATAAGTCTCATGAAAAATAATTTAAATTGATTCCGAAGTTTTGCTCGATTCCTCCATTTCGCATTGCTAAGGATTCCAAGCAAGAGAACAACAATCCAATCTGTCAATCAATTATTCCAATCTTGGATTGCAATCTATTTTACTACTATTTGAAAAGGATAGTTATGTGGTCCGGGTCTTTTCGGGTTGAGAGTGAAATCTATAATGAACATATTCAATTTCCTTTCGAAATAACTGTAAAATATTTCTCTCCCACCAAAATGCAATCCTCGTTTTCAGTTAAGCTGTTTAGGACGCGATGAGAAATATTTATTTAATGGAAGAATATATGATTGACATAGTTCACGTAGTGCGTTTTTAAGAAAAACTTATTTCTGAAATCCTTGCAATACACACTATTTTCCTTTTTAATTAGCCAGTGTGAAACTTCCGCTGACGATTGCAAAGATAAAGATGCCGAATCGAAAAGTCTCCCCGACGAGGTAATATATGAAGACCCCGATTATTTAAAACAATTGTTTGCAGCTCTCAATCAATTTCGATCTGATGAGAAGGTAAGTTAAATAAAAAAAAAAAAGAGTTTGATTTAATTTTGCGCTACTTAAAGGGCTATAAAATGTTCGAAAAATTGACAACATAGTAGAATTTTGCGGAATCTTTTGTGTAGCTACAAAAGCTCTTCCTTTCACTTTCTATTCACTTAATCCATTTCACGTTAACCAACCAAAAAAAAAAAAAAATTAACGTCTAGGAAAGCTAGATTACCTCTGCACACAAAGCATAAAAGTGCGGCGCAGAATTTTCGGCAAAGCTATTCAAATCCTTTCATTACGCGCTTTATATTCCACTCTCTCTCTCCCTTTCTTTCGCAAAAGACCAAATTGGTAACATTTTTTTATATTTAAAATTTTTTCAAATCATTTCCATTTCCATCATTTGCAGTATTGTGATTTTTTCTTTTGCATGGAAGAGCAAAGGCTATGTGCACACAAAGTCATATTGTCCGCTGCATCGCCTTTCTTTAATGAAAGATTCCGTGGTAAGTAAAAGATCTGTCGCGCGTCCACATTTACAATTTTTATCGACTTGACATAATATTAATAAATAATATTATGATTAGATGGCTGCATATGCGTCGAGAAGGAGGGTACTGGAAAAGATGGAGATGATACTCCGTCTATAGGCGATTGTAAGGGTAGTTTTATATATTATTTGTGCTATAAATGTAAACATTTGGTTAAAATGTTTGGTGGTATTATGCTTGCGCAGATGATGCCTCCTTAGATGGTGCTGGTTTGGATGGTGCTGATTTAGATGATGCTTCCCTTTTAGAAGATACTTTAGTAAATAAAGGCTGCGCAGAGCGGCGTAAAGACGAACCTATACGAGAAAGGACGTGTGAAAACTTCGAAGGTGATGAAACTGTTGCATCATGTAATATTGACGATCAGCCTTTGAACTCAGATCATTGTAAACTCTTTTTTTTTTTCTTTATCTGAATATCTCGTTTTAACAATACTAATATTTAATTTAAACGTGGAGGTGACGTAAGCGTTACGAAGGAAGAGCATATAGATCCATGTTTTAGCGATGACCCAACTGTTTTGTTTATATCTCAATGTAAGACAAAATTTATAT